>NC_083286.1:19229321-19579321 GCF_963506605.1 Zootoca vivipara
TAAGACAGTGACAGATTCCTATGTACCAATTTCTGAGGAAATTCAATTGGGGGGAAAACCCATCTGGGTGTATTCTTATCCCATTATGTATTTTAACTTTCATTATATTTGGCATTTATTCTAACTTCCATTATAGTTCAGGTTATTGAAAGAATAAAATTACATAATCCACAATGCCCATTCTCAGTCTTAAAGAATATCTGAAAGAAACAAAAATGTACAATGCTTTTATTTCACAGTGCTGCAATTTTCCAAGAGATTTAAAGAGACATTAGTACCAATATATATAATGTTGCTTTAAATCTCTTGGAAAATTGTGGCGTGTTGCACTGTACAGTAAAATAAAAGCATTGAACTTTTTCATTTCTTTCAAAGGCTTCTTTTTAGCTTAGAAGTAGATCTCTTTGGAAGATCAAGACAATATTTTGTGTTATTATGTCGTGGATTACAAAAAGCAAGGTGAGCTACAGCCCAAACTGTATTGGCACCTCAAGAATGGGACCATTAATCTCACTCACAAATGCTTTCAAAAATAGCCTTGGTATATTGCCAGACTTCAGGCGTGTCACAACCTTTTCAACAGATGCCCTTTTTCCCCTTTTCTGCTGCATACTGGGAGAAGATATGAAAACATTTCTCTTCTACTTCGGTTTCTGCAGCACAATCATTAAAGTTTTGGCGCATCTCTGGCCATCAGTGGTTTGTGGCCTTTGGAGAAACTGTATAAAATGAATCAGCAAACTGAATGATGTTATGTCACAACTCAATACATTATTACGGTCCATTTCTTGGTCCATTTTGGATCTCATGTGAGCACGAGGCAGAAAAATAAGGCATGCACCAAAGATAATGTTTCATCTTTTTATACTAATGTGTCCACGGAAAGAAATTAAAACATTGCGAGTCATCCTTTCTGAGGGTCATTTGAGTCTTTATTACATAGTGATCCATTCCATGGTTCTGATTACTTCATTCTTGTTAGGATTTTAAATGGTTACAGTGGTACCTTCCTGGAAGGGTCATGGTGGAGAGGTGGTCTCCACCACTCCCCCTCTGCCCAGTCTCTGACACATGAGAACATGGCATCCCAAATGGCTGTTGTGCTCTTGGGAGGGGAAATGAGATGTTGATAAGTATGCTATCAATAAGTCATGACAAATGGAAATAATGAAGAAAGATATCTCCACCCTCCTTGGTTGTGTTGATTTTCTCTCCTCTTCTTTCATTCAGCTTCCATACTTAACTCTATCAGCATAGGCTAGGTCTGAGAAAAAGAGGAGGAAATTTTGGGCTAGATGGGTAGATGTGGAAAGGGGTTAAGTGAATAGGAGTGAGTTGGGGTTCATGGAGAGCATAGGTAAAATTCAGAGATTGTTTCAGAAATAAGGCAAGCTGTTTTCCCCAAATTTGAAAAATAGCTTGCCTTATTTCTACATAGATATGTTTTGAGCTATGGGGAGCCCAGTCATCATAAAAAGAAACTGATAGAGATTCTCTTAAAAACTCTGATTGGACTTTATTGGACTATATACAGCAAGAAAGGAGACAATGCATCACATTAACGGCTGGTATTTTATTTATTTTGCATAACTTGTAGACCTTTTTTCACCAAAACAGTGCCAACGCAGTTTCCAAGGAAACCAGCAATAGTAATAAAAACAAGGTACAATTTTAAAATAAGGGACGTGGGTGGTGCTGTGGGTTAAACCACAGAGCCTAGGGCTTGCTAATCAGAAGGTTGGCAGTTCAAATCCCCGCGACGGGGTGAGGTCCCGTTGCTCGGTCCCAGCTCCTGCCAACCTAGCAGTCAAAGTGCAAGTAGATAAATAGGTACTGCTCCAGCGGGAAGGTAAACGGTGTTTCCATGTGCTGCTCTGGTTTGCCAGAAGCGGCTTTGTCATGCTGGCAACATGACCTGGAAGCTGTACGCCGGCTCCCTCGGCCAATAAAGCGAGAAGAGCGCCGCAACCCCAGAGTTGTCTGCAACTGGACCTAATGGTCAGGGGTCCCTTTACCTTTACAATTTTAAAATAATAAGAACAGTAGCCATATGATACAATGTGTGGATTCTCTTGGCTCCAAACAACCCTACCAGTTTTTCTCTTTTCCTCGTAGTTCTTTGCTTCCATCCCCGAAGTCATCTGTGAATAGATCACTCATATACCTCACTTAAAAATTTCAGCTACTGTATAAGCTTTCCATTGTGGTGAGTAAATTGCAACTTTGGCTGTTCTTGCTATTCAGGAACAGCGGCCGGGAGGAGAGAACACTCTTCGTGGAATATTATGCAGTAGACTGTTAACTATTGTTATGAGAGGAAAACATTCTATGGCACCTCGGGGACTAACTGTTTTATTGTGGCGTGAACATTTGTAAGTGCAGCTCCTGCCATCAAATGCCTCCTTATAGCATAAAGCCTGCAATCCTTCGTTTGCTTTCTGCTGTTATTGAGCAGAACCTGTCAATGCACCAGAGCAGGACAGTGAATGGAAATCACTTGCAACTCCTGCCAAAAGCATCCCCCCCTTTGCAATCAGCGTGAGCATAAAGGTGGTTAATTAGCTAAGTCATAAAAATACATTACGTCATATAGGAAAGGAATTAGCTAGAGAAATAAATGTATTGACCAAGTGTGCCCTATGGCTGATGCATTTAAGAATCTCTATTACTTGGGTTTAATTCAAGTGCCATGTAAGCATATCCTTCAACATTCCTCAGATGAAAATAGGAACATTTTCCACTCCCCTCTAACTGACCCTCCTCAGTCCCCACATTTTGTCCCTCCCATGCAGAGCATTTCCTATGAGAAGAAGAGCAGATGCTACCAGCACTACAACAACAGGACACAGCACACACACCCTCCACCGTCCTGGGAAAACCCCTTAATCCTGATTTTATTTTATTATTTGGCAGGTTTACAAATAAATTTTAGAACGGGGCACAAAGCATTTTAAAAAAGCACAATAAGACTCTTTGAGCTGTGCTCTGCTCTCTTCCCTCTTTCTTCCCACCCAGGGCGTCCCTGTCCTCTGTCCTGTCTCACAGAGCCATTAAAGCATATATAGTAGAATAATGATATCATTCAAAAGGTAGAAATAAATCTATTAGAGTTCATATATACAATGCAACAGGCTAGTGGCACAGAATGTCAAGCCATGTGTTCAAGATAGGCGTCAAAGGTCAGTCTCACAATGGTTATTCAAAGGTTTCAATGGAAGAAGTCCCAGAAGTCTCAAGGACAGTGTTTCCGGAATGATACTACTGTTTCGTGATACGTATCTTACAGATCCGGCACATCATGCAAGGCTGGCTCAATGGTGGGAACTTCTCCTCATCCTCATCCTGGTCAACCTATTTCAGACTGGGATCCAGAATTTGGTTGGAGTCAGTGTACAACTCTAGCAAAGAGTGTAGAAAGAGGCTATATGATCGCAGCAAGCTTGATAAGAGCATGTTGGTCTGCAGATGGTGCCAAAGCAAAGGGTGGAATTAAAAAATTGCCGATGTTCCTAAAAGTATCCAGCTGGAAGAGGGTGGGGAACCCACAATTTAAGTTAATGATCTGAAAAGACAATAGGTTTCTATAATTCAGTTATTATTATTATCTTGCGGAAAGCACCATCCAGTTCACAATGCAATACTGTTCCCTCCCAAATCCATTTCTGAAATATGTGTGAGACTGCAAACATTTTGGCACACACCTGCTTCTTTTAAACATTCAGTTTTCATGTAAAGGGCAAGCCTGAAAAGCAGAGAGAGAATGAATGAATCACAGAGAGCATTTAAGAAAAGCAAGCCTGGTATTGATTTGCGCATCCTTTGAACAGCCAGGCAAAATAATCCAGCATGTCATAGCAAACAGATTAAGCAGCATTCTGGAATCTTCGTGGACGTAGCTGACAACACATTCAAATTATTCCACAGCAATTCTGGAAATCCTATTGATCTATTTGTTATTATTGTTGTTCAATTGCCTACATACACCAGGCACAGCTACTGGAGCAGCATTTACCATCCATTCAAGGGGAGCTTTTAGATTACAGATGTACAGTATTAAAGTAGGGCTACATTTATGTGGTGCTTTGTAGATATCTCCCTTCTCTCCCTTCTCCCTTCTCCAGACCTCAAACCCCTGATAAGTTCCTGGTATTCTAAATTAGTTACACCTGGTTCTCCATAATTACTAAATTCACCATAAAGTACATTGCCTCATTCTGGTTCTAGCCACGCTTTGTTGCAGACAGTTAGTGATTTTATATACACCTTTCCGTCTGCCCCACTATAAAAATTTGCTGCAGTTGGTCAACTTGTACGGTAGTGATTAACACATGTGGATTTGAGATTATTGTGAAACAATTGCACAACTGTTTCAGCCTACAGGCAGACTCAGCCCACATTCTCATAACTTTCATGTTTTGTTTTAGTTCAAACCCTCAGCATTAATATTGTGGCAACAGATATTGGATACCATCCTTTTCATCTAGGTTCTCACAATAAGCCTGGAATTTTGCATGCTGTCACATGTGTCAGTAATTTTCAATAAATTAATGCAACTTCTTTCCTAATGAACAATATTTGCTACAATATTATAGTCCTTTCCAAGCTCATGTGGGCTCATGTGCCCACTGACTATAAGAGCAGGACCAAACCAGCTGGCCATACGTCTGATGCTCACACCCCGTCCTGGCCATGTTCCCTGGCACCTGCACACTGAGCTGAATGCTTGAAAAAGAGCCCCTATGCACACATAAGTAAGTGTGCATAAAGAATCCCACGTGAATGAGTTTTCCGAGAAAGGCTTATGTGCATTCGGCTTGCATTCGTTTTGTTAAGGATACCCGATAGCAAGAAATAATATGGACATTTTGGAATTCCTTCCTTTATGCTTAGAGTGAAAACTTCAAGTTACGTTTCAATGATCAGCACTGGTTCTGTGAACTCTTGTCATTCATGGTTATCTATCTTCATCTAGTTTTCTATTTGAGAGGACATGCTCACAGGGTGTGCCTGAAATCTGCTATATTGGTCTCTCCTGGTTCACTGGAGGCCCTGCTAGTGATAACTTGACAATAGATTGATCGTCCACACAGAGAGCAACTGCAGGAGGCACTCTCCTGTTGGTCGTTGTATTTACTGACACTCCAAGTGGTCTTAATGAGTTTTTCATTCACCAGCTGCAATACAACCTGTCTTGTTGGCAGTCGGCAGCGCCTACCAGCCATTCGTTTCCATTTCTGTCCTCTCATTTGCGTGGAATACTTTTGGCACAGTAGTATCAACAGGTGTGAGGACAGCTTTGGTGCCAGTGATTTTCTGCAGGAATAAAGGAGGACGGTCTATTGTGCAAAGGCAGAATGTTTAGTTGATCTGAGCAGGTTGGCCTTCAAAATCTTGGCATCATATGGGCTATTGATAGTGTTTGCCTACTGTTTGTCTTCTTCTTTTCCTTTGGTAAGATGTGTGAGAGACTGAGACCCAAAGTACAAAATGTGCACATCTGCAGATATTAAAATATCACATCTTATAGTAATATTTCAATAGCTGTTAGCTGCATTTTCACAGTATGCTGTCATTCAAGAACCAGTTGAGCTGGATGAGCTCCAATGGCAACTTCTCATGCTCCACTTGTGGTGACCACTTTCCTGAAGGCATTACTTTCACACCAGCACTAAACCAGTTGCCAGCATTGCCAGATGAGTTGGCAGCCAAATGCCTATTCTACAGCCCTTCCTGTCTACGAAAACATATTACTTTTGAAATGTAGACACAGGCTCTGCAAAGTATACCTGCAATCCCCTAACATGTCTGAGTCAAATACATCTTTATACAAAACACTGAGCTTTTAGCACCATGGTTTTCCATCTAACCTTCCTGGGAGCAGCTTTGCATTCAACAGTCAGGCTATTTCCAGACAGCAGCAGATATTTCATCTTTCGCTGTGCTTGCTTGTATCATGTGGCCTTTATTTAACTGGGATATCTGAGAGAACACTCAATGCATCTGAATGCAGTAGATTTTCAGCAAGGTGATTAAAAGCTCTTCATGTCAAGAGTGCACACAAAAAAAGGACTGTTGGGGGATTAAGATGCGGTGAAATCTACAGCACGCTTCTAACATCTGAGTAAAAAACACATCTCTATAGTCAACTCAAGAGGAAGGGGAAAGGACAATGACAATAGCAGCAAGCAGTTTCATTTAGAAGCATTTCAAGGGGAATGCACCGCTGCTGCTGCAGTAGTGATGTTTGCAAATGATTATTTGTTGCATAGAAAAATATATATATAGCATCTTCTTCTTCTTTGGCGATCACTCATAGCCGAGTAAGATTGTCTTCCATAAACACGGTTTTAACAATGAGTCCGTAAGTGACTGTGAAGGCAAATTCTGGATCCACACGTCCTTCCACAGTGGGGACATTGGTTTCTGGTTGTTTTCTGTGGATTTGCCAAGTGTGCCTTCCTCTTACCATGTTTCTCCCTTGCGTCCTGAGTTTGAGTTTCTCCCTTGCGTCCTGAGTTTGAGCCCATGACACCTTTGGTAAAGGCTGTTCTCCAACTGGAGCGCTCGCAGGCCAGGGTTTCCCAGTTGTCAGTGTTTATGCTACATTTTTAAAGATTTGCCTTCAGACAGTCTTTAAACCTCTTTTGTTGACCACCAGCATTAAGCTTTCCATTTTTAAGTTTGGAATAGAGTAGTTGCTTTGGAAGACGATCATCAGACATCCACACAACATGACCAGTCCAACAAAGTTGATGTTGAAGAATCATTGCTTCAACACTGGCGATCTTTGCTTCTTCCAGCATAGAAGAATACAGAATTGGATACAGCATAGTCACATGTCTCATTCACATGTAACAATAGCTATGGTTTGTGGCTTATTGGGATTGGGCAGCATGCTGATGCACACTGCTTGGTCACTTTCAAGTAGGAGCAAGTAGGACTCAATCATTCTCAAGCAGAAGCAACAAGCCAGGAAGACTTAGCTGTCTGTGGCATCTGAACCAGTATTATGGTTTCTCTCTAACAACCTCTGATCAGAAAACTAACAAGCTGGGAAGGGAGAAGAGGAGTTCAGGGATTTTTTTAAAAAATAATTTTATAAGTTGTGTGTCTTTGTTCCTCAATTTGACCATTTTATGTAGTTTTCTATGTATTGTGGTATTTTATGCATTGTGACTTGTAGTTATTTATACTGATCATAGTTTAGTAATTATTTATTGTAATTGTTAAGAGTGAATTTCTATTATTTGCTGATGTTTTCAGCATTAATTTTATTCTGTACTATTATACTCTACTAGATTATTGAATATTACTTCATTTGATATAAGTCATTCCATTTTAAAGTTATGTTTTATTATGACTTTCAGTATTGGATCAGATTATTTATAAGGTATGCGTTCATTGTATATTTTGTTGCTGTAAACCACCTTGTTTATAAAAATACAGAAAGGCGGTATACAAAATTAAAAGTGAAATGAAATGAAACAACAAACTATGTCTTCATTTCGGCTAGTGATTGCGGTTTGAAACAATTCATGATTTCAGGTTTGGACATAACAAAAATTCAAGAATTCATGGCTTGTTGGTCTCTCTTTCTCTCTCTGACTCAAACATACACACACACTAAAGCAAAGCAAAGTTGAAGTGATCAGGTAGTGTTCACCAACACACTGTTCAGTCCCAATAAACCATATCTCATGGTTTATCGTGACGTGCAAAGTAGCCCATGGAATCATAGTTCAAAAATAACTCAAATATCAACACATTGCTGAAATTATGAAAAGCTTAGAGACGACACTGGTCAGAAAGTTAGCCAGCAGAACAGATACAGGAAACTCCCAATGAGACATGTTGCTGGAGGCATCAGAATGGGGAATCCGCTACTCCCCAGACTCCAACCTTAGGTAGACTACTTTGATTTGAGAAACCCCTGTATAGACACATAGGTGCAGGATCTGCACCCTGCACAGCTTGATGTCTTTTCCAGGCCAAGCTCTAGCCCCTAAAAATTGCTGTGCAAGGAAGTCCTGCGATCTAAACATCTCTCTGCGGGATTGTACAGTGGTACCTCGGGTTATAAACGCTTTGGGTTACAAACTCCGCTAACCCAGAAGTAGTACCTCGAATTACGAACTTTGCCCTAGGATGAGAATGGAGATCGTGTGCCAATGGCGCGGTGGCAGCAGGAGGCCCTATTAGCAAAAGCGCGCCTTGGGCTAAGAACACTTTCGGGTTAAGAACGGACCTCCAGAACAAATTAAGTTTGTAACCCAAGGTACCACTGGACTAAAATGTCTATCAAGTCCATTCAGGCAATAGCACTAATAGTGTGCCCAGTGCTTGCCTCAGTTCTTAATGCTACTAAGCTTCCAATTATTTGCAAAAGTTGTTTCCCCATATCCTGCCAACTGCACCATGATGAGCACAGAAAAGGACTGAAAGAAATATGTAACTTCAGTTTATATACCTGAGCAAACATTCCTGCCAATAATTGTTACTTTGCCTGTCCACACTAATATTCATAAACATTTGGCTTCAAAATGGCTTCCAGCATCTGGCTAAACCGTATCCTTTTCTTTCTTTTAATTCTAGGTTAAACAGAAACATACGGGGCAGGGACAATCTTGTGTGAGTTACATGAAACAAAGTGGTTCTGAGAATGATGTGCGGGTTCTTCACATAAAGCCAACAGCCACTCAGAGAACAGAGACGTCTTTGCCATAGGGCCTAGTGGCGCATTGTGCCAGGGTGCCAGCCTCTGGGGGGCGCTGGCGGGGCTCAACCAGCCACTAAGCCCTATGCTGGTCCCGGCGCCGCGCCTCCTTCTCCTTTTCCCCGTGCTGTGTGCGCGCTGGTGGTGAAGCCTCTCCGGAAGCCACACTCCCCCCTTCCCGGCCCTGCGGCTCTCCACGCAGTGATGGCTCAGCTGAGGTGGAGCATTGAGGCCTCCCGGCGAGGGGGAGGCGGCGATCACGGTCTGTTGCAGGATGTGGCCTGTTGCAGGATGTGGCGGCAGCAGAGGACGAGGCTCCAGTTCTGCTCTTCCCTGGCCAAGGCAGCCACTGAGGAAAGTGCGGGCGAGGCGGCAGGCGTGCGTGTGGAAGGATGGGGGGACCTCGGGGGGTGGGAGCACCCTAGGGATCCCTGCACCAGGTCGCGAGACAAGCTTAAGACGCTACTGTCAGAGAACAAGGTGGAGTGATGCCTGCTAGTCATGTCCCAGAATGCTGACATGCTCACTCTTCACAACTCCTGGTAGTTGACAGGTGCTTTTCACCAGAAATCCAACCCCTGTTCACCAGAAGGCCCACCTTTTTATATTAAACAATATAAATGTTGTGTTTTGGCATATAAACAATGGATAGGACCATGTCTTCCTTCTTGATCCTAAGGAATACAGTGGTACCTCGACTTACGAACAACTCGACAACCGAATTTTTCGACTTACGAATGGGGCAAATGACCGCATGCTTACGAATTTCTCGACATCCGAATGGAAAGTGCGGCGGTTTTAGATAGGGTTTTTTCGACTTACAAATTTTTAGTTGGGGTTGCTTCGACTTACGGATTTTTCCGTTTCCAATGCATTCCTATGGGAAATCGCATTTCCAATGGCGCTTTTCGACTTACGAATTTATCGACCTACGAAGGTGCCTTCAGAACGGATTGAATTCGTAAGTCGAGGCACCACTGTAGGTACACACACACACACACATACTTCATGGAAATAATGTTTGTTTGTTTTAAAAATACTTTAAAAATGGGAAGCAATTAAATAAAATGAATAAGTTTCTCCCATCCTTCCAAGATTTAGCCCCTACCATACAACCTTTCTTCCTAATATGGGGCTATTGGAGGCGTTTCCAGCTGGGATGTTGGAAATAATAATAATAATAATAATAATAATAATAATAATAATAATAATAATAATTTGTTCTTTATATGCCGCCCATCTGACCGGGTTATCCCAGCCACCCTGGGTAAAAAAGCAAGCATTAAAACTTCCCTATACAGAGCTACCTTACGATGTCTCCTAAAAGTCTGAAACTTGCTTATTTTCCTGATATCTGATGGGAGAGGGTGTGAATCACAGGTCTGATACTGCTCCATCCATTCACGGAGCACAAGAAGGATTTGATGTGAAGACTCTCAGTGAATGTGATCCAGGATCCTATGCCTGCTTTGCACTTGGGGAGGCCCTGCTCTAGGCAGATAAAGATCCCACATACCCCAAATTCTTTCTCTTGTTAGAACCATAAATAGAAGCTGTTTGCATCTGCCTCACAGGTGTTTTCCACATTGTATTGGCCTTGTGGATGCAAAGCCTCACCATAGCTGCCAAGTTATCCCTTTTTTTAAGGGATTTTCCCTTATGCTGAATAGGCTTCCTCGCGAGAAAAGGGAAAACTTGGCAGCTATGAGCCTCACCCCACAAGTGCCTGCATCAAGGAAGACTGGGGAGGCGCTGAGTCCGCGCTATCAGGGACAGGATCTCATTTTCAGTATAAAGCCACCTATCCCATTAAAAGGGAAAATGTGGTTTTAAAGATGAGAGATTGGGATGGGTACAAGAAACAGATAAAAGTGATTGGACACGTTTCAAATTTCAGAAATCAGAGAAAGTTCTTGGGAAGGGAATACTCATTCTAGTTGCCATCTGTGGTAAGACATTTAACAACAGAGCAGGGATCATGGTAATCATTCATGTGGTGGTGAACATTATTATGCACGGCTATTGACTGTTACTCACGCCGGTGTGTTAATTTCCCCATAAGTCTGCTATCATGGTTTCCTTTCCTCCTCTCTGGAAGAAGTATTCCTTCTTTGGAACAGATAGAATTTGTCTCATTAAGTCGTTTGGTGTTTTGCAGCAAACGAGTAGCTCAGTGCAATGGAGCCATCCTGAGCACGTTGAAAATCTGATATCCAGTGGACTACCAGAGCAAAGTTTTAAACAGGATTCACAGTGGTCAAAAAACATGTGATGTAGTATTCCTCTGTTAAAACCATGACAATTGAGTTCCAAAGAAAATTGAGGTGATCTGTACAATTGTTTATTATATACGGTACTTATTGCATTTATATGTCACTTTTTCTCCTGGGAGTTCAAGGTACCTTACATGGTTCTACCCAGTGCTTTTTTTCTCGGGGGATGCATACCCCTAAACATTTTGTGAATTCTCTAGCATGGTGAATTGTCAGTTTCGTTGTTACCACCTCCAATGGCGGCTTCCTTTCCTTTCCCGGTGTTTCCTGAGTCTCAGACGGAAGTGAGCGTTTAATGTGTGAAGCAGTGTGGAATGTGGATGTGTGGTGTTTGACTGATGAATGTTTGGCCTCCTTGAGGAGCAGTATTTCAATGTGAGTAATGCATGTTCTTTGTACTTTTGTTCAATTACTGTATTTCTTTTTCCCAATTCAAACTATAAAATGGTGATTTTCTTGAGTCAAAATGAAGGTATCCCTAAAGTTTTTTTTTTTTTTTTAAGGAAAAAAAAGCACTGGCTCTCCCTCTTTCAGTTAATCTCCACAGCAACCCCGTGAGGTAAGTTAGGCCCAAAGTTAGGCCCAAAGTCAGCCAATGAGCCTTGTGGCAGGGTGAAGATTTGCCCAGGCCAGGCCATCATCAGCATATGCAAAGCACCATGGGAAACAATAGAAATCAATCCACATGACAAGATGAAGTACTACTGAAATGGTTCAATGGTAGATATATCAAAATTGGGTGGGGGGCACTGGGGTTAAGGAGTGATGGGGTTGGCAGCAGCAGCAACAAGCAAGAAGCCTGCTTGAGGGAATTGTAAGGCCTTCAGGAATGCACCTATATGAGATGTGTTGGCAACAAATATGCAATGACTTTTCAGCTTACACAGTCCCAGACAACTACTGAAGGGAAATGGCTCTAATTCTTCTGCCTTGCTTTACTGAGTTAATTTGGCTTGCCATATATATGCAGAATGATTTTACTTTGGGGTTGGAATTTACCATAAAAACTTCTTATAGAAAAATTCAAAGATATAACTGTGTGCCTGGCAAAGGACCTTTAAAAAAAGCTTTCCTTTTTCTGTCCTCATAAATATTTTCTTTTTTCCGCTAAAGTACAAAATTGCTTCTTAGAGCTACCCTCACTGTCAATTTAAATACAACATGATTTAGATTGCAGGGGGTTGGACTAGATAAACCCTTGGGCTGCTTCCAACTCCCCAATTATATGATTCTAAGACAAAAGCAGTTAAATCCTAAAATTAGCTCCCTTGCTATGTCCATGTTTAGAGGGTTGTGCAATTAAATAAAAAAGCAATCATTTCGGCAAAAGCAAACAAATAATCAGAAGGAAACAAATATTACCAAAAGTAAACAAACAATCAGTTTAGTGCTGAAATTATTATTTTCCCTGCTTTAAACACAGCAGGTCAGAAGTTTGGGGCTTATATCCAGTCCTGACAAAAGAGTTCAGAGGTTCATTCAGTCTTCATGAAAACCCAACCAAGGGACAAAGTTTGCTGAAATGTATTGCATATGGCTCAAAGACTTAACCCACACTTTAATTAGCTATTGTGATAAAACTACACAGCAAGCTGCTCCCACCCTCACACACACAACATACTCACACATATCCTGCTCTACATGCAAACATGCCCATGGAAACACTTCAAAAATTGTTGTTTTTTCCTAATACTTTTGGATTATTGTGGTCTGACATTTAGATTGTCAGGAAATTTCTTTTTTTTTATAATAATTTTTATTAATTTTACAAACTAAACTAAACAAACTACACACACATACAATATAACACTGTCCCTTCGTTTCCCTCCACCCACTGGTTCACCTCTGCCACCAGTGAAACCCGTGTGCTTTGAGAATCAAAGGGGTCCATTGTAAGTTGGGTTTGGCCTCCCCCCTCCCTCCTCCCCCCTCTCCCCCCCCCCTGCCACTGAAAGGACAGGAATGGAGGAGCTCTGAGGATTGGTTTCCCCCAGCTCATTCATAAGCATACTTAGACAAATACAAACATAACAATAATAGGGGAGAATTTTAACTCCCCAATTCTTATTACCTTAACCTTATACTTGTGACTTCCTCGATAGTCTTCCTCCTGGTTTTCCTTAAACAAAATCTAAAGTTTATGGCGGGTTTTCTATTTCAGTTTAAAATCCTTTTCTTATAATATTAACTCAACCCTCCTCCTTTTCCATGCTGCCCTCCCACAGGCCCCCTCCTGCCACAAGAGGAACCTGTGGGGCACAGCATTTCCAAGGTTCCATTATATCCCCTCCTCACCCCTCTGAGCACTCCCTGCCACTGAGTATCTCAGAGTAAGGAAAGGAGAGTAGGCAGCTTTCTGCCTAAACCTAACTTAACTTACAAAAATTTACATTAACTTAAATTCTTTCCTAAGCCGTTCTTATAATTCCCTCCAGAAAACACAGCTTTTTCCATTCATTTTTACACTCCATCTCCTCTCCCTAAGTCTTTTCCCCCAATTGGATCAGCATTTCCGTTAACAGGCCAAAATTTCAAAAACCGTCTTTCAGAGACTAAAAGCAAAATCTTTTAACTAGAATATTCACCCCACACCCATTCTTTCCCATATCCGTCTCCAGACCCTTGTCCCCCCCTGCCCCTGTCTTTCCCATTCCTCCCTGACATCACCCCACATTTCAACCCCTCCAGGATCTTCAAGTCCATTAATCCTCAAATTCCTTTGCTTCTCATTTTCTTGCTCTGCTTGATTTTCTTCCTTTTGAAGTCCATGCTTTGCTTCATCCCAAACATATTTTTTATAGTCCAAGTCCTCTTTAAGATTTTCATCTAGTTGTTTCTCCTGACATCCAGATTCAATCTCCACCGTCTCCAAGATCAAATTTTCCTCTAAATCCTGGACTTGGACTTCATCCTCGACTGCTGGTAAATTGGGATGTTGCCGTTCCTTGTAAATATCCTCCCATATTTGTAGATAGTTTAGCACAACCTCCTGGAAGGCTCGAGAGTACTTTGTTTTCATATTTCTCCTGACCGCAGACAAACAGGAGGTGGAGAACAAAGAGGTGCTGGAAAATTCCTTCCTCAGACGGTCGACTCCATTTTGGCTGTTCTTTTCCTTTGTCTTTTAACTCAATCACAACTCCATTCTTAATTCCAATATTGAATAGTTCTACCACGTTTTCAGTCAATTTTTACTGATTACAACAGTGCAATAAATCCACCCGGTCTTTTGACAGCTTGACAGCTTTTGACAGCTGTCAAAGCACTCTCCCCCTTAATAATGCTGTACCTCAAGGGGTGCCGGACTCGGGAGTTGAGAGGGTTCAAAAAAGTCTTTCTTTCTCTCGGGTCCACAGTCCCAGATGCCTTTTGTCGTTCAGCTTAAGATTATTTAAAGCGCCTCCCAGTTTTCCATTAAGAAGAGACCGACTTCCGTTTCTTTAAAGCCTCTCCTGTTTTTCCAATTAACGAATTTAAAGTCCGTGATCGCAATTCCACTTACTTTTTGGAAGTTTAAATTTGTTCGGAAGAATCTGCCGCTTGCTGGGTCAGGACTCGGAGCTTCACTTCTCGGAGGTAAGATATAGCCCAAAATGGCTCCCGCGGTTCCACCCCGCCGGCTCTCGATCGCTCTATTGGAAATTTCTTTCGATCGCTCTATTGGCTCTCGATCGCTCTATTGGAAATTTCTTTCAGTGCTGAAAAATGAGCATATTTGTTACATAACATTGGCCTTTACATTCAATTTAGGCAGGCATTCACTGGCCTCCACGCACAATGCAATATTTTTTAAAAGAAATATTAGTCTGCAGTTAGAGAGAAAGCTAACTCTTTTTTCACTTCTTAATAAAGTAATCTTCTTTTAACAAGATTATTATAGTTAGTATTTTCATTTTTCTGTTCCCCCTCTGGGCCGGTAAACAACTGAAAAAATTCATCTAATACCATAAGTGTGAGACCCCTGGGTATAGGGTGGTATATAAATTCAATAAATAATAATAAATAATAATAATGTTGCACAACAAACAACAAACTCCAAGCGCTGTAAGATTCCAAGGGTCCCCAGTTTCCTTTGGGAATGAGGCATAGTAGAGATGGTGGTGTCTTTATGATACATAGTTTATTTACACATATATGCAACCTGAGCCTACGATGGAGGGGTTCACAACATTAACATCCCAAAAGGGTCTTGCTCCTCCCATAGCCGCAATCTTGGGTTCAAACAGACACCAAACAATGCTCCGTCTCTTTGTCTTCTCCCAACTCGCTGCTTTACATCTGGCCCACTTCACTGTATCTTTTCACTCTAAAACTCTGTCTAAATGGGTGTGGGGCTTCAACCATTTGCCATCTCATACAGAGCCCATTTCCTTTGTTCCACTTAATGGCTCATCACCCAGGCTATCACCTCACCAGGCCAGGCTTGCTATTCCAAGAATTAGAAGGCCTGGTTAAATTTTAACATTTGCTGGATCCAGGGATTAGAAGAGTCTCGGCATATAACTCAAACTCATAACAATATATTCTTGTTTACTTGGTTTAAAATGCAACTTCCTTGCACTTTTGCTTGTAGATGATGGCCAGGCAATCTTGTAAAATGCAGCACTTTTGCAGGCAAAAGCCAGTCTCCAAATTCATATTACCATGGCCCTGGTTCAAATATCATTGCAGTGCTGTACACAAGGATTACTTCTGCTGAAAAGATAGCTTGCACTACCATCTATGACTTGCTCGGGGTGGATAAAGGTGTACCCTAAATCAGTCTCCAACTCCCTAAACAGATGATCTACACCAGGCATGTCAAACCTGCGGCCCTCCAGATGTTTTGGCCTACAACTCCCATGATCCCTAGCTAGCAGGACCAGTGGTTGGGGAAGATGGGAATTGTAGTCCAAAACATCTGGAGGGCCGCAGGTTTGACATGCCTGATCTACACTGTCAAAACCAGCAGCACGAATCACTTGAAATAACATCACTGGCTGTACAGTTTTCCCCTTAATGCAACTCCAGTTTACATGTGCAGGTCCTTAGACAGAGGGCGGGCCGCACAACAAATACCCTGTTCCCATATGTAGATTACATATACTGGCTTGGCGGAGTTTACCTTCTATGCATCATGTTATAACATAGGCATACTTATAATGGAAACAGCACATGCGTTATTTAGAATGTATATTATGTTTCACTTTTAATGGGATTTTTATCTCAGTAGAGAAGAAGAAGAACAAAAGCACTGGAAGAGGCAAGATGTTATGAAAGTGTGGCTTCCCCAAAGAGTTGAGCTGTCCGTTTCTATTTTCAGGAAAAGCGTATCCAAGTAAAACAGAGTCAGGAAAAGCAGATTATCTGGCATAGCAAGATTAGCCAGCACTTGGAGGGCCAGAGATTGCATCATTGGCTGGCAAACAGAGCTGCATTGTCACCACGAGAACTTGGGGGGGGGGAAGCAAGAGAAAGTCTGGAAGGAGGTGGTGTGTCAACAGACCCATAGAACGTGATGAGGGAAAGATGTCGGGCACATCGATCTGTGATGATGCTAAAGGGTGCAAGGCCACAGTGTGGCTTGTAGCCACTTGACATATTTGGTTTACAGACTATGTGAGATGGCAGGTCTGATAAGCTTCAGGGTTGAATCCTTCAATGATGCTAATATCTTTTGACCTCATGGCACATAATGAAAAGAGCTCCTCCATTAATTAAGTTTGTTACCTCAACAAATTATTAGAGCGTATTCTCAACTTATGTCACTCCCCATTCCTATCTTCTTTTGTGTGTAAAATCTCATAAATGTTAATCAGCTGCGAAAGCAGCAAAAGGCAAGGCTGCTGAGGTGGCCAGAGGCCATCCTGGCTGTGAGTCTTGGGGGACCTGCTCCCTGCCTTGCAGGCCTTTTCCGCCTGGCCTGGGAGAGCAGGACTCTGACTGGCTGTGGCTACAAAAGCTGAGGTGGCTGAACAGACATTGGATTGGAGTACTGTATAGTGGGGTTGGTTGTTTTTATCATTGCTACAAGTGTTTCAAATGTTTTAAATTGTTTTAAACTACTTTTAGACCTCATACCCTCCAAGTGTCTCTATTTTCCACCGACAGTCATGGATTTACAAATTAGATCCCTGAATGTCCCGCTTTTCCTTAGGACTTCCCTATTTTCATTGGTGAAATGTTGGAGCGTATGGTAGGATATTTCTATTTTCATTGGAGGGTATAGAGTTATGTGGTATACAACCTTTAGAAGACATCGGATGGCAGCCCTATATAGTTTTATTATGTTTTTTATATGGTGGAAGCTGCCCAGAGTGACTGAGGCACCCGAGTCAGATGGGCACGTGATAAGGTAAGTTGTTGTTGTTGTTGTTGTTGTTGTTGTTGTTGTTGTTGTTGTTGTTGTTGTTTTTAAATAGGATGTCCCTGTTTTCATCAGAGAAATGTTGAAAGATGTATTATGTGCCTGGGAAGAGATGAACTGGGGAGAGCAGAGAGGATGCCAATCACAGTAACGTAGGATAGGGGAAGGGGATTTGGAAGCTTAGACTAATATTCAAGTTGGTGGCCATCTTGTGGCAGCCAAGTCCGTAGTTTAACTGTGAACAAGTGCTGTCTTTTGTTTGTGCTGAATCTTCTGACATCCAGCTTCACTGGATGAGTCCAAATTCTTGTATTATGGAAGAAGGCCTGCCCAGAATTTTATGCACCTCTGTCATGCTCCTCTTTACTAATTATTTTGTTAATATTGTGGCCCTCACAAGGCTGCATATGAGGGAATGTGATCCTCCAGCTGAAAATGGTTCCCTACCGCTGAGCTAAGTCTTAATAGCAAAGCTATCCAGTCATTGCAGCAACTGACATTTGTATTTGTGGGTAACTATTCTAAGTGCACAGGCCATATTATGCCATCCGTGTGAAGGAACACATTTGATTATTAATTATGACATTTAGATAATGGATTTCCTTGTCATTTCAATAACCCATTTCGATTGCATGCAAAAGCCTGGCACCTGAAATATGTTTACGTCTTGTTTTTGATAGAATTCTGCCACCTCTAGTTTAATCTTCTTTTAGAAATTCCTTGGGACTTATTGATTTTGGATGCAGTGTTATTAAGAAAACTTGATTTGCAGAGACATGGGGAACAAGGTAGCGTTTGTGCAAACCAACAAAATGAAATTGTGACTACAGAAGCCTTATATAAATATTTATGATGATAATTACAGGGTTTGCCCTAGTTAGCCAGGGAATGGTGTAATGGAAACTGATTAGAAAAACGGTAACGGCACCAGGCAGAATCTTATTACGGCTATAAACTAAGGCTGGGGAAATGCACACCAGGATTACCTTAAAAGTATGACATAAACTATCTGGTGAAGTATTAAATGAAATGAAAAACCTGAATGCTTAAAAACAAATGTAAACACTATATCCTAACTTATTGCAGTGCTTAGCCTCTAATTTCTAGGTTGCCTTATGAACAGAAGAAGAACGCTATTGGCTCAGAACAAAGGCCCACCGAGTCCTGTATCTTGTTCTTAAATGCACATGGGAAGCCTGCAAGCAGCATCTGAGCATCTGAGTGTTTTCCCCATTTGTGATTCCCAGGAACTGCTATTTAAAGGCACACCGTTCCCCACACCGATGATAGCTATATCCTCCATTCATTTATCTAAATGCTTTTAAAGCCACCCAAGTTCGTGGCCATCACTAATTTTATAGGCATGGATTTCAGAGGTTAACTAAGTGCTGTGTGAAGTACTATTACAATGTCTCTGAAAATTATTACACATCACTTGGGAAGACAGGTGAACTAATGCCAGTGTACTGGAAGAAGCAAAGATCACCAGCGTTGAAGCAATGATTCTTCAACATCAACTTCGTTGGACTGGTCATGTTGTGCGGATGCCTGATGATCGTCTTCCAAAGCAACTACTCTATTCCGAACTTAAAAATGGAAAACATAATGCTGGTGATCAACAAAAGAGGTTTAAAGACTCACTCAAGGCAAATCTATAAAAATGTACAGTGGTACCTCGACTTACGAAGACGATCCGTTCCGTGGTCGTCTTCGTAAGTTGAGGTTTTCGGTTGGCGAAGCGCGATTTCGTGCTTCTGCGCATGCACCGACTGCGCATGCCGCTCTGAGAAGGCGCAGAACGCGCACACCGGGAGGACTTCCGGAGGCTTCGACTTCGGAAATCGAAATCTTCAGAAGTCGAAGCCTTCGGATGTCGAGGTATGACTGTAGAATAAACACTGACAACTGGGAAACCCTGGTCTGCGAGCGTTCCAGTTGGAGAACAGCCTTTACCAAAGGTGTCATGGGCCTTGAAGATGCTCAAACTCAGGATGCAAGGGAGAAACGTGCTAAGAGGAAGGCATGCTTGGGAAATCCACATTGTGGTCAACTCCCACCTGGAAACCAATGTCCCCACTGTGGAAGGACGAGTGGATCCAGAATGGGCCTCCACAGTCACTTACGGACCCATTGTTAAAACCGTGTTTATAGAAGACAATCTTACTCAGCTACATGTGATAGAAGAAGAAGAAGAAGAAGAAGAAGAAGAAGAAGAAGAAGAAGAAGAAGAAGAAAAAGAAAGGGAGAAACCTCACCCTAACCACTGTCTCCACACTATGCTTAATCCCTCTGTAATGTTCCCCCTTATCCAGTGACATAGTGTGGGGGTTGGCCTGGGAGAAAAATTTTAGGGGCACAAAATTTCAATACTCAGTACTACCTCAGTGCCTCAATGTTCCCATCACTGAGTTCAATTGAAAACGGCTTCTCCCTGTGAACCAGGAATTGATCTCTCCAGACAACAGAACAACTATTATTTTCTTATCTCTGCAGCTGCGATCTCCTGGGTAACATGGATGGTGTTTTGCAGTTGAATGTACATGCGTACTCCATCCACTTCTCCACATGGCCCTGGGCAGCCCACGCTACGCCATTGCCCTCACCTTTTGTCTAAACCAAAAAAGCCCCCAAATTTTGTCCCTTTTCCCCATAGAGAGTAGTGTTGATCCAGGTCCATGATGAAGATATTGTTGGGAAACGATTTGTGGGATTTTTGTGGTGAAACCTCAATTGGCTGAACGGCTGTGATGTCACAGAATGTTCATAAACATTCCAAGACTCAGGAAAGGTAGCAGCAAGAGAATATGCACAGTCTGAGTCTGTCACACAACCCCCAAGGAAAGGAGAAATATTTGAAGGAGTGCCATTTCATCATCAAGCAGAGGCACAAAGAGATCTCACTGCAAAGAGAACTATTCAGATGAAGCATCAGATTCCATATTTTGAATAAATTGCAAAAAGCAGTGCATTTTATTATACCTCATAATCACCAGAAATATAATGTTATGGAGAAATAATCACATCTAGTTCCCGCATGAGGGTGGGAACTTAAAAATATATAGCAGTATATTGCATTCAGTGCAGTCATAACACTGTAAAAGCAGCATGCAAAGATAAGATTTTCTTCAGCTTCCAGCTCTTGATTTTGATTGTCTGTAAACCTAAACCCATAAATGCACAAAGTGTCACAGGTATATATATATATATTAAATGACTGGTGTGTAGCAGCAAGAAAAATAATAAAAAATAATGGAGGGGAAAATGCCTTTAGAGAAAAGGAAGTCAGAAGGAGCAAAGATGCAGGTCTCTGGGGAAAGGATATTAAAGCAGAGAACTGTCCTACAATACTTTACAGAGCTTCTAGTATTTCAATAATGGTTCCCCAGGGTGTGCCTTTGGCACAACATTTCAGTGTTTCTCAAATCTTGTTTAATCTACTCATTTTATCTATCACATCTTGTCTAACCCACTAATCCAAAGGCAGACAAGTCATTTCTGAAGAGACCTTTGCTCAGTATTAGCAGCTTATTGTCATTAGGAAGAAGGCAATATTGCCTTCCTGTTGGAAGTCTATGGTTGCTTAAGAGTTTGCCGCTGTGATTTCACCGCAATCATACAAGACCCCAACTTCCTATCAGATATATCTATAATCCAGTTAAATTCAGAGACTTCTGATGTCACTGGTAAACATCCAAAATGATCCGGTGGTTAGAGCAACTCCCCTAAAATGAAAGATTAGAGCTTTTGAGCTTAGAAAAAAGTAAGTACTGCAATTAGAGGTGTGTAAAATGATGCATGGTGTGGGGAAAGTGGGGAGAGAGATGATTTTCTCCCTCTGTCATAATACTAGAACTCAACGATGGCAATGTTGCAGAATGTTGGAAGACTTAGAAAGCACTTTTCCCCTACAGCACATAGCTAAAAGATGGAATTTGCTAAAGTTATAATGATGGCCACCAACTTGGATGGCTTTAAAAGAGGATCTGGCAAATCCATGAAGCTCTTCATGGCAGAACAGAAACAAATGATGCTTTCTTGCACAGTTGCGTTGCCTGTTCTTGCAGATGTGCCGTTGTGCAAGATGTTGTCAGAGGTGAGATCTTCTCCAAGTCAGCTGTAACATTTGTTCACACTAGTGTTTCAAGTTAACAGTTGATAGTTAAGAGGAACTCGAGTCACTCCTGCTTCATTCTTGCTAGACCAGGCTAACAGGACCAGTGGTTGGGGAAGATGGGAATTGTAGTCCAAAACATCTGGAGGGCCGAAGTTTGGGGTTGCCTGTTCTAGACACTTGCTGGTGACACTTTATTGAAAATACATATTGGTGTGCACTATGTAGTGTGACATAATACATGCTTCACACTATAATACTGTGTGTTCGCAACAGGCACACAGCAAAGAATGGAGAGACAGGAATATAGTCAGGCAGATACTATGGTCATATACCCGGAATGGGAAATCTGGGTCCAACTAGATGTTATTGGACTACAGCTCACATCATCACTTTACTATTGGCCATTTTGGCTGGAGATGATGGGATTTGCCATGCCACGATTTCTGCAAATTTCTGTTCCCCTTTTCTGTCATATACTGTTCTCCGGGGCGGCATGGACACACACAAACAATAATGAAACAAAACCATATGTTACTAGGGCTGGAATGGAGATGTGAGCACATGTAACTTGCCTAATAATAAACACTGGTGAAAAGACAGAAATACAGTGGTACCTCGGTTTATGAACACAATTGGTTCCGGAAGTCTGTTCATAAACTGAAGCGTTCATAAACTGAAGCGAACTTTCCCATTGAAAGTAATGGAAAGTGGATTAATCCGTTCCAGACGGGTCCGCGGAGTACTTAAATTGAAGCGTTCATAAACTGAAGCATGGGTGTAATTGGTTCCGGAAGTCTGTTCATAAACTGAAGCGTTCATAAACCGAAGCGAACTTTCCCATTGAAAGTAATGGAAAATGAATTAATCCGTTCCAGATGGGTCCACGGTGTTCATAAACCGAAAATTCATAAACCGAGGTGTTCATAAACCGAGGTTCCACTGTAATAGCAAGAGTGAATTAAAAGTAGGATTAAGCAGGGATTTTCAGAAATAATTAGTTTAGATTGGAATAAAGAAAGGTCACATGAACAAAGCACAACTACCACAACTCCACAGACCCCTTAAGCATTACTACTCCTTAAGGAATCAATTAGCAAAGAGCAGTTAAACAGTGCAGTAACTTCTAATTCCTTACTTCAGCATCCCTCTCAACAGCACTGTGATTGGAAAGTCCTGGGAAAGTCATTCTCTGATTGGTAGCTGGACTTGTCAGTCACAAAGCTACAGCTCACCCTCTTGTCTGGTGCTTTCCTGGTGTAAAGTATGTGCTAGGTTCAGGAATAGTGCACGCTCTGAAAACCTGAGGTGCATTGGCAGTTTTGGGAATATCCTGCTTTTGTTTGGGCAGCTCTGGGACAGTCCAGAGACAGTCTGGATATATTTTAAATGGGCAACTTCACCTTGGGATTTGTGCTTTATCCAAAACACAGTGCAGGTGGTGCTGTGGTCTAAACCACTGAGCCTCTTGGGCTTGCCGATGAGAAGATTGGCAGTTCAAATCCCTGTGACGGGGTGAGCTCCTGTTGCTCTGTACCAGCTGCTGCCAACCTAGCACTTCGAAAGCACACCAGTGAAAGTAGATAAATAGGTACCGCTGCAGCGGGAATGAAAATGGTGTTTCCATGCACTCTGTTTTCCATCATGGTGTCCCGTTGCACCAGAAGCAGTTTAGTCCTGCTGGCCACATGACCCGGAAAGCTGTCTGTGGACAAACGCCGGCTCCATTGGCCTGAAAGCGAGATGAGCGCCGCAACCCCATTGTCGTATCCTCCAAAGAGGATACAGATCCATAATGCACAGAAATGCACTACAGGTCTCTATAGCTTTAAAGCCCATTTGAAACACATCTTTCCCCTTAAAGAATTCTGGGCACTGCAGTTTACTGCCCACAGAATTGCAATTTCCAGCGCCCTTTACCAAACTACAGCGCCCAGTCAAAATATATAGTGTCTAATATTACCATTTCCACTAGCAAAATTTATCAGCAAAGGTTCCATATTAGAGACAGCCCTTCAGCAATGTAGATATCTTGAAGACTGGATGAGCCCCAGTCACATCTAGGCTTTATTTTATTCCCTTTCAGTGCAGCCTTTGTCAAGCTTTCCTTATTTTTTAACATATCTGATACCACTCGATGAGAGGAAATGTCACAAGAGCGAGCGGGTGTGTGTGTGTGAGTCGTCTAGCGCCTATAAGACTTTTATTGAGGTGGAATGAAAAATAATAAACAGCTTTTTTCAAATAAAATACCTTCCAGAGGGATGTATCTGGTGTTGATAGGGGGGGAGAGAAAGAAAGAATCCAGGGTGATTAATTTGCATGTACAGCTGCCTTCGAGGCTGACAATCATCCATTTGACAGGAAGGAGCAGCCTGATCTACCAAATATGAATATTTCATGATTTGTGGAGGGGGGGAAACCAAGCTTTTACTGACAAACAAGGGAAATAGGATGGTGGCTGGTCTGCCACTGGCCAACTGCTGTCAGAGCAAAAGAATTGCTATGAGTGACAATGACTTTCGGAGCACATAAATGGGAAATGCGCTACACCAAAGATTTCCAGTCCTCTGATTTCGTAATCTTTCATTTCTTTACTGCTGGTCTCAGGGTGCTGCAAACTCTCCCTTGACAAAGAGGAATCTGAAGCAGATATCAGGGTTATTTAGTGACTGAGAATACAAAGGGATTGTCAACGATTATCTGCTTTGCACAAGGATTTTGCGCATGTGCGTGCATATGTATGCATTATGCTGAAGCATAAACTCCCCAGGCAATTTCCTATCTAGGCAATTTAGGGGGCCAGACCTGCTTATCTCCAACAGTAGAACTTTATCATGTGCTTTCAATCCAACTCTCATTATTGGGGTTATGACATGGTATTTTAAAGATCAAACAAAGGACACAACCAAGAATTGTCAGTTTTCTTCTTCTTCCCTCAAGACATGCTCAGAACTGCTCTGAAAATGACAAGTTATTAATTTTCCTCCAGCCTGGATTATCTTTTGCCTACCTACTTTTTTTTTTTTTGCTGAAATGACCACCCGAGACTTCCGTCATGGGCTTCATGGCCAAGCATGCCCTCCCTTAGGGGAAGAAATTCCCAAAAAAGATGTTACATTTTTTCTGTATGCCACAACTGCTGCGAGATTATTATTAGCCAAGAATTGGAAGACTCAAGAGATACCTACCATAGACGAATGGCAGATGATGATGATGGACTTTATGGAACTTGCCCAACTGACTGGGAGACTCCGCGACCAGGAAGAATAGAGGGTGAAGAAGATTGGAAGAAATTTAAATTATATTTGGAAAAAATATTGTAATATTTAATCTATTATATTCCTTAGGGAAGTTGTTATAGGCTTTTGGCATGAATGGTAAGATGTAGATGAATTTTAGATTGTTTAAAGGTTAAATTCTGAATGAGGTAGTAATTTTTGAAAGTTGCCAAAGATGGTTAGAATTGAAATTTTGTTGGGGGGGGGGTCGGGGGAAGTCATGTAATAATGTTCAGAAAAAATTAGGAATTGTAAGAGTTATTTATTTTCTGTTTTTCTTTATCTTTCTTATTTTTGTTTTTATAAAATGAATGTGTGTGTGTGTGTGTGTGTCCGCCCTCCCCCCGCATACATTTTGAAAGGTTTGTGATGGCAGGCTCAGATTCACTCTGCTGGGGCATGTGGTGGAAACAACACAGTCACTTCACCAGGAGAAAACTTGGTCAAAAGGAAATGCAGTTGGGGTGATTGGGGGTAGAGTATTGCATGGGCCAACATCTGATTATCAATGGTGAAATTTTGAGAATATGGGTTGAATGGATTTAGGAGAGCCAGTTACAAGGTCATGCCATCGCTTAGCCAAGCTCCCCCCAACTAGTGCCCTCTAGATGTTTCGGATAACAACTCCCACCAGTGCCAGCTATGTTGCCCTCCAGCTATGAACATCTGGAGAATGTTGGGGAAGGCTGTTTTAACCAAACACTGAGATCTACAATCACTGAGCTACCATAAAGCAAGCAAAATGAGTTGGCGAATATATATGTGGGTTGATCTGCACAATGGGCACATGATGATACAATCTAGCCGTTATTTCACTGTCTGTGTATTATCCCTCAGCCTAGTTTCTGATGACATCAATGTTATCGTGGGGACTCTCATTGCAGGCTGGCCCACTGCTGCAGAAATATAAGGTGCATTATTTCTCAGGTTTCATTCGTAGTTGATTATGAAGGCATGAGGATGCCATCACTGAACATTAACTGTCAAAAACTGGTAACTGCAAAGAAGCTTTCTAGGAATAGAGGGCCAAAAATCAGACAGACACACTTTGGTGCTTTGTGCAGTAGAGAGCATTTTCAGTGACTCTTCAGCAGGAAATGCAATTTGGTTTGAATTTTAGTGTGAGCTCTACCTGATTCGCACTTTTCAAAATGATACATGAACAAGCTATTCTTTGAAATTTACACTTCTGAAATTTTGTAGTATAGTTCTCCGAATAATGCATACAAAAATGTCACAGCCCCTAATATATATACAATATGTGGCTCCTCATAGCTACATGACTTCCTCACTTCATTTGGCTTTGCTGGGAAACTTGGCTCCCATTGCATACTTTGTAAGTGCAGAACTAAGAAGTAGCTTCAGCTACAGGATTGAAAAATACAACCATAACTTGAATTCTTTTGGATTGCATCATCAATATTGATGTAGTTTTAAGGGGTTGGTTGTGACAACTGGCCTGTGAATTACATATGTTGGTTTTGAAAAATAGTTTCTAATGTATGTCTTTAGAGTAGACATGGCATATCTGCAGGAAATTCTTGCAGCCTAACTTAACCACCTCCCCTTGCAACAACCACAGTTACTTTCAGCATCACCATTCACATCCTTATTTTCAGAATGCCATATATTACATCTGCATGACTACTGTATATCACTTGGACTTAAATTCTTCAGGCCTGTATTTTCCTTTGCTTTGACCTTCAGACCAAAAAAAACAACAATTCTGTTCTGACAGATAGACATATCCAAGAACTTGGAAATAACAGTACAGTGGTACCTCTGGTTACATTACCTTTGGGTAACGTAATTTTGAGTTATGAATGCAGCAAATGTATACTTCCAGGTTTCGCCCCGCAGAAGTGTTTTCCAAGTCCCGAACTGCAGAATCCGGGACCGGCAGCCGTGTGACACCGGAAGTTGCGTCGATGTCGCTTTGCCCTTCTATGGGCACCCAAAATGGCTGCCGCCAGCTTCGAAAGTCGCTTGTACACATGTCAGGAAGTGCGTTGACGCAACTTCCGGTGTCGCTCTGCCCATCTATGGGCACCAGAAATGGCCACCGCCGACACCGGAAGTCGCGTCTATACACTTCCGGACATGCGTAGATGCGATTTTTGAAGCCGGCGGTGGCCATTTTTGGTGCCCATAGAAGGGCAAATCGGAAAGAAAAAAAAAGGCCGCTGGCAGGAGAAAATAACGGAGAAAAACGGGAGACAAAGTGATATGGGGGACCACCGGGAAAAGGTAAGTAAAAACGGGGGTTTCCCGGGGAAAACGGGGTACTTGGCAGCTATGGCGTTCTTCGTTCAGTGGCATGCGCGTGCAGAAGCAGCGCCTCTAGATATAGACTTTTCGGGGTAAGTACGGACCCCCAGGACGAATTAAGTTCATATCTGGAGGGTGCACTGTAGTGGCCTGTTGATCCTAACTAGGATATCACTGAAGAGTGTGCTCAGTTCTGGGCACCATAACTTGGGAAGAGTGATGAAAAATGGGAAAAGATTGAAGTTTGAAGGAATTTGTTACTTTTGTCAGATGAAAGAAATTAGGGAGAGAATATGATGAGAGTTTTCAGATAGCTCAAAGGATGTCACCAAACAGAGAAAACAATGGCAGATCAAATTCCTTGAGGATATATAGTAAATGACAATAAGCCATGAATTAAATTGCAGGAAAGTAATTTAAGGAGAAACATCCCTAAATGAATACAGTTCAGTAAAATAAAACAAGTTCCTTACGGATATTGGGATCTTAGAGATACTTGGGGAGGGGAGGATGGTTTTGATGCTATTAGGGGGGGAAATGGATGGGATATGATATCTGACTACACTGGGGGCAAAGCCAATAGAATTAAATTAAATGTAATTGCTTTTACTCCTAATGTTTGGTAAAGCAGAAGTCCACAGAACATCATTTCCCCTACAACCTCAGAGCAAAGCATTAAATTAGTTAACTCGTAGCACCACTTCCATCTCTGATTCTATGTAATTGCACGGTAAGCAGCCCCAATAGCAACTTTTAGCTGGTGGGTGGCACGATGGCAGAAACCTCTTTCGCCAGTCTACATGACTTAGTCACAACATGTGTAGAGATCCCAGGAGTCCCTGGAGATGTTCTGATGAGTGCACATAAACTCGGGCAGTTCCATTCACTCCCAGGTTTGTATCAGAGATGGTAGAACCTCCAAATGGGTGTTGTATGTGGTTGTCTAGTCCTCTCTATATGGTCCTTGGGAATCTTTCCAGGCCAAACCTCTCACCAGTCCTACTCTACAGCTTCCTTGAGTTCTTTTGCCTGCCTGGAATGTGCCATTGAACTGTGGTAATGGCTTGTACAGTGGTGCCTCGCTTAACAAATGCCCTGCTTAACGAAATTTCCGCTTAATGAAAGGTTTTTTCTAGCGGAGGTTGCCTCGCTAGACGAATGCGTTTTAAGAAAAATTCGTCTAGCGAATCGTGGTTTCCCATAGGAATGCATTTAAATTCAATTAATGCGTTCCTATGGGGGGAAAAAATAAATTCAAAAGAAATTCAATGCATTCCTATGGGATTCGCTAGACGAATTTTTCGTTATAAGAAAAGACCTGTGGAATGAATTAAATTCGTCTAGCGAGGCACCACTGTACTTGTCTGGATGGAAGATGGGCAGATGAGCAAGAGCAGGGGTCAGCAACCTTTTTCAGCCGTGGGCCAGTCCACCGTCCCTCAGACCATGTGGTGGGCCAGACTATGTTATGGGAGGGGGGGGGATGAACAAGTTCCTATGCCCCACAAATAAACCAGAGATGCATTTTAAATAAAAGAACACATTCTACTCATATAAAAACATGCTGATTCCCAGACCGTCCGTGGGCCGGATTGAGAAGGCGATTGGGCCGCATCCGGCCCACGGGCCTGAGGTTGCCTACCCCTGAGCAAGAGTGTTTGTGTAAGAACTGCTGACTTTTGCATGGCTAGAATGTAGCCAACTATACAAAGATAAGAGCTACATCTATTTGCTTCACCCACTTTGCCTCTGGACCTGCCCACAGTTGGGTTGCAGCTCCTGGAAGGTTGCCTGCAAGCGACTGTAGCCACTTCTGTTATGTGTGAAAGAAAAATTGCAAAGATAGAAACAAAAAAAAAGGATGGAAAGAATGAAAAATAAATGAGTATTTCATGAAGAAGTGCAGTAATACTATTTCATACAATGACACTACATGAAATTTTAAAATATCTTTGTGATTATCTTTTTCTATTCCATAAGTATAGAGCCAGCACAGCATCTAATTGTTTAAAAGCATCTGTATCCAGTTTAACTTAAATCTGGAGTCATTATGTGGGGCTGCAATTTGTTTATGCTAAAGAAGGGCTAACAAAAGTGGTTCAACGTCTAGTCTGGCTCAGCTTCAGTTGCTTGGCAGCTGCCCTTTGTTTGAATCCTTCTGTAAATGGACTGCCGCCAGCATGAATTTGGCAACATTTGGAAAGTTTCACTCTTGTTCACCAAAGAAGACATTGTGACAGAAAATTCCCATTTGATGTGCAGTCAACCCTGAAAGGAATCACCACCTCTCACCAATTCTCCTCAGAACTGTCATCTCTAAGTTTTGGCAGCAACAACTTCCCAAATATTCTCTGGGTGTGCAACAACACTTCACACATTTTCTAGTCGGCTTTCAAATATCTCCTCTTTCAAAAGATTTTCCAGCAGCAGTCAAGAGACAGATTTCAAAATTGGAGCAAAAAGTTCAGTTTCAAATGGAAACGTTTCAGCTCAAATGCCAAGATCAGGAACTAAAATGTGCTAAGTTACATTATAGCTCAGGTGGTTTTTTTTGGGTTGTTGGGGTTTTTTTGTATGTATGTATGTATGTATGTATGTATACATTACAGTGGTACCTTGGTTCTCAAACTTAATCTCTACTGGAAGTCCGTTCCAAAACCAAAGTGTTCCAAAACCAAGGTGCGCTTTCCCACAGAAAGTAATGCAGAATGGATTAATCCGTTCTAGACTTTTAAAAACATCCCCTAAAACAGCAATTTAACATGATCCATAAAATGAAAGCATTAAACAATGTACTGCAGTCACACAATCAATCAGTAGCTGAACTGGGTTCCACACAGTCACAAAAACAAAAAAAAAGTCACAAAAACACAAAATAAATAGCAAAAACGGACAGACCTCATTGTAACACTCAAAACAGAAGTGTGGCACTCAAAACAGAAGCGTAACACTCAAAACGAAACACATTCAGCTTCCGAAAAAAGTTCGCAAACCATCCAGGTTTGCAGCGTTTGGGTTACAAGGTGTTTGAGTACCAAGGCGTTTGAGAACCAAGCTACCACTGTATCTTATTTTATTCTCTTTCAGGAAAGGAAGAAAGAGGTTGCACTGCACCAGATACGTCATCTGATAGAACCTGCAAGCAATCAGTGTTGATGGTGAACTTCATCCACAGTGATGGTGTTTTTAGCCCTTCAAGAGTAAAACAGAAGGCTTTGTAGGTTTTCAGACAGGGAACATTTCTCAGCCCTACTTGGTGATGCCAGAGATTGATTTTGGGACCTTCTGCACCAAAGCTGATGATCTACCGCTGAGATGCCTTTCCCAGCTTTATCTGCCATGTATGAGCTCATTTGCTAGGGATGCTTAAATGATCAAGAGTTGAGCTGCCTAGCTTCGGTTGGATTGGATGAGTTCTACTTTAAAATTGGATCACTGCCAGTATCTATGACAATGGCAAAAATAGTATATGTCTCTATAGTCAGCATTGCAAGATGGAGTGCAACAGAACCATATCACATGACCTTGAACTTCACATTTTTAACATTTCACTTAGTGTTTTCCATCAACTGCAATTTTTCAAAATTGAGAAAGTACACTTGCTTTGAAATTCAATGAGGGACCAGATTCGTTGGTGATACACAAACTTGCCAGCCAATCACTAGAAAAACAAAACGAGCCATTAGTGATAAATTTGACTTATAAAATTGCATTTCAGTTTACCATCAGGGAAGAGAAATAAAAGTGCTCTTGGAGGCAAAATCATCTTTCCAATCATATGTATTTAGGATCTGGACCATTGCAGACAAAGCTGTCATGAATATGTTTTCAGATTTCTTTACTTAAATGTGAATTATCATCCTCAAACATGTTGACTATGTGAAATATATTGTGTAGGATGCTATCGGACAAATATTTACCTGAAGCAAATGGTCTTTGAAGAAGCCTGAAGCCAAATTAAGTGCAATATGGGAATGCCTGTAGATTTATGCGGCAGTTGCAAAGTATTAGGAAACTGCCACCCATTTAAGCACAGAAGGAAATTCTATTCTTACAGAAACTAGACATTAACCTTCAAGCGCTAAACTAAATGTAGTGGAAAACATTTTAATCTGCCCATTTTTTTTATCTCTAGACAACAGTATGAAGGGATTTAATGGTACCGCTCAAGAAAAGGTTAGCAAACTAATAAATATCCAGATTCAAGTCAATGGTTAATTAACATCACATAAACAGAAACTTATACCTATGCTACCTTGTTTAATGATGCTGTTATGAGAAAATGAGACAAATACCTTTGAATACAAGCTGCCTTTTGACTAACTTCAAGGATCATTAATGCTCATCTGTAAGAAAAGAAAAGACATTATATAGTTAGGTAGGCAAGTGACAGCCTCAATGTCTACTGGAGTTATAGATTCCATTACTTTATTACTTAGCTGGAACACTTTCTCATATTGCTTTCAGGAAGGGTAAATCTGGAGTTTGCTGAGTCAAATGCTAGGGATAATTTTATTTATTTACAATGCAATCCTGTGCACAACTACTCATATGTTAAACCCCATCTATTTCAAAGAGACTTACCAAAAGAGGAATAGGATTGCAGCCCTGGACTTCAAACCTACCCTTCAATGAAAGCTTAGGGCAAGTAACCATGCTAATAGCTCTATTTCCCCACCTAAGTTATAAAATAAACACACATCCATTTCAATGCATAGTATTTCTTACCCGGTTGATACACAACTCCTCTGTTTCTGCTTCACTTCCACAATAGAGATATATCTCAAAGAGGTTTTTATGAAAATTCTGAGATTTTTGTGAATCTTCAGGGAACAGGTGTCACTCGTGCTTTGTTTTCTGTGTAAGTCCTTCATGGCTGGAGGCAATAATACTTCTGAAGGCCAGTGGCTAGAAACCAAAGGAGGGAAGAGTGTCATTGTGCTTGGGTCCTGCTTGTAGGTTTCATCCAGTCATCTGGTTGGCCACTGTAACAGGATTATAGATAGGCCAACAACCTGATTCAGCAGGCTCTTCTTAAGGGATTCTTATTTGTCTTCATAACTGAAACCAATGGATGGGAGGAGGTATGTTTCTGAGGTTTGCACAGTCGTGTCATGAACTGCATTTGCCAGTTTTGAATCCTTGAACAAACATTTCCAACATCACTAAAAAACAATATTCAAAATCTGAAGACTGGGAAAGAGGGTGGTCGATAGTCACACGCTCCACATCGCCATTTCCTCTCAAGTAGGCAATCTTTTAGCCAGAAACCATTTAATCCACCAGTAATTTGTTATACTCAGTGAGATCACACTGAAATCAGTGACCATTGCATCTCTTTTAATAATATCCACAATAGTGGCACCCACCCTGTGGAACGCCCTCCCAGCAGATGTCAAGGCAATAAGTAACTATTCTACTTTCAGAAGACAGCTGAAGGCGGCCCTGTTTAGGGAAGTTTTTAATGTTTGATGCTGTACTGTTTTTGATATTCGGTTGGAGGCTGCCCAGAGTGGCTGGGGAAGCCCAGCCAGATGGGCGGGGTATAAATAAATTATTATTATTATTATTATTATTATTATTATTATTATTATTAAGGGAAATTGTTTGTATATTGTTTATAAGTACAGTTGTACCTTGGAAGTCGAACAGAATCTGTTCCAGAAGTCCGTTCAACTTCCAAACATTCGGAAACCAAATTGCAGCTTCTGATTGGACATTGGCTTCCAAAAATAGTTCACAAACCAGAACAGTCACTTCCAGGTTTGCAACGTTTGGGAGCCAAAACGTTCGGGAACTAAGCTGTTTGGAAGCCAAGGTATGAAAAAGTCTCATTTTGCTCAATGGGACTTATTCCCAGGTTAAAGCCAGTGTGGTATAATGACTAGTGTAGGGGACTGGGAAGTGTCAAGTTTAAATCCTCTCAAAGCCCACTGGGTGATCTTGGGTCCATCACTATCTTTTAAGCTTAGCTTTGCTTCACAGGATTGTTATAAAAATAAAGTGGAAGTAGTGAGGAGAAACATGTATTCTGCCTGGAGCTCAATATATAAAAGATGGATACAAGAGTACTAAACAAAATCACATAAATAGTAGGTATAGGATTTATGTATAATTTGAGGACAAGTGTGGTCTAAACCACTGAGCCTAGGGCTTGCCGATCGGAAGGTCGGAGGTTCGAATCCCCGCGATGGGGTGAGCTCCCGCTGTTCGGTCCCTGCTCCTGCCAACCTAGCAATTCAAAAGCAGGTCAAAGTGCAAGTAGATAAACAGGTACCGCTCAGGCGGGAAGGTAAACGGTGTTTCCGTGCACTACTCTGGTTCGCCAGAAGTGGTTTAGTCATGCTGGCCACATGACCCAGAAGCTGTACACCAGCTCCCTCAGCCAATAGAGCAAGATGAGCGCCGCAACCCCAGAGTCGTCTACAACTGGACCTAACGGTCAGGGGTCCCTTTACCTTTACCTATATTTGCATATGGTTACTCCCTTAGCATGGCACAAAGAATGGCAAAATCTTTCCCCCTCAGGAGTAGCACAAACACTTGCTATTTTCAGTATCAATGGTCAATTTATACCACCTTTCAAGATTCACCATATATTTATTTAGAGTCTATTTACTTGGGCATATGGTGCCTCGGTCTCTATTCACACTCTATCTGAAACTGTGTGGGGCAAGGGAGAGATATTAGCCAAAGCTGGTGCAAAATAAATGTGACACGCTGATGTCTCTCCGTGGTCTGACTAATCCTTTCCTGATAAAAAGCAGATGTAAACATTTCTGCACTATTTGCTGAACTAGATCTTCAGATCTGAAACTGCCAGAAAAAACAAGCTGGCACTTCAGAAAGCTCCATTTTAAAACACCCCCCCCCCCAATATCCAACACCCAGCATGATGACTTCAACAATAATTTATTTACTGGTCTGCTGCAGCTCTGAGGTCCTAATGTAAATTATCTGAACAAAAATAACTAAACCATATGTGAAACCTTCACTCCTATGGCCTCTTCCAGGCTTCTACATCATGTGGGGAACATACACAAGCCCCCACACCCAGACCCTTTTATTGCATATTCATGATGATTTGTGTTTATGATGCTATCAGGCTGGTCCCAAATTCAATACCGCTTGCACCTGCAAATGTTTTTGAGTAGTCACACTGCTTCATTTCCAGTCAGTGCATAACTTGTAACTTCCCGCAGAAATCCCTTAACTTCTTTTACCGTAAATGTTATACCACAATTTTTTTGCTCTGCCTTTGTTGAGCTATCAGCCTTCTGGACATCAATGATGTGCTAGCAATGGAGAAGCATTGCAGCACAAACTCAAGCAGAATACAGCAGGTACCTTGGTTCTCAAACGCCTTGGTACTCAAACAACTTGGAACCCAAACACTGCAAACCCGAAAGGAAGTGTTTGCCTATCTTTTCCAGAAGCCAAACATGCTTCATTTTGAGTGCCATACTTCCCTTTTGAGTGTTATGCCGTCTCTCTCTTTTTTTTTTTGCTATTTTTTTGTGTTTTTGTGACTCTATTTTGTGTGACTGTGTGGAACCCAGTTCAGCTACTGATGGATTGTGTGACTGCAGTGCATTGTTTATTGCTTTCATTTTATGGATCATGTTAAATTGCTGTTTTAGGGGTTGTTTTTAAAAGTCTGGAATGGATTGATCTGTTTTGCATTACTTTCTGTGGGAAAGCATGCCTTGATTTTGGAAACGCTTTGGTTTTGGAACGAACGTTCGGAATGGATTAAGTTTGATAACCAAGATACCACTGTAAGTCTGCCATGAAGGCACTACTATTTGTGTCAGGAAGTGTTTGCACCCAGATGTGCTGTGCCCATTTCCAGGAGTACCGGGGTGGTGGACGATGCGACGGAGGCTGCAAGGCTGTGGTGGCGGGGGCAGAGGATATGGGGAGGCTGCCCCAGCCACCCCAGAAGAGGTGGAGAAGAGACAGCAGAAACAGCATATCTGGGATTTCAAACAGAAGCTGGGACAGCTTCTGTGAATCTGGGATGTCCCACTCAAAGCAATAAAGTTGTGTGGTATGGTGTTTAAAGCGATAGGAACACCTCCGTAACTCAGTTAACTCTGTTGGCTTTGCCTGGTTTAATCAAACGAGAACTAACATATAAACAGGTTTTGTGAAAACATCCTTGTTTGTATTTTTATTTAAAATATCCCAGAGAGTCAGATAATGGAATCTTGGAATCTGTATGACTCTCCAGGGTAAAATCCTAAAACCCAGTGTGGGTGCAGTCATTCCACTAATTGTTTTGCAAAACCAGAAAGTTGAACAGTGAAGACTTGAGTTTTGGCTGCTAAAATATGATACAGAATCTGTCTCAAGCAACTGCTCAGGGGACTAACTAAAATTGGCTATTGAATAGATATACTCTCCTATTACAGTTGGAATGGAAATGGGCTCCGTACTCTTGGGAATATGCAAAACAGGAGACTGCCTATTAAAAGCAGAATCTTACGAGTTTCGTTATTTTAAAAAGAATCCATTAAAAAGTTTTGTCTACGCTTGCCTCAGATCTTCAAGGTGAAAAGCCCAAATTTTTGTTTGTTAAAGTCATTCAGAGGTCATATAGCAAAGACTATGGCCTATGGCAGTTAGGTGGTTAGGTATTTGGAGTTAAGTTCATACAACATGGCCACCAAAATATCAGCATATTTGGAGCGCGTAATGATTATTATTATTATTATTTAAAAAAAGCTATGTAAATAATTTCTTTGAGGATGTGAAAAAATAAGGTTCAAAAATCTGAAGTGATTTACCCATAAAATGTCATGAGGTGGCCAAAGTATTGGAGCCTCAGCTTCAGGATCTGTCCTTCCAGTGAGCACTCGGGGCTGATTCAGAATGGATAGGTTTGATCTTCTTGCAGTCAATGGGACTCTCAAGAGTCTCCTCCAGCACCATAATTCAAAAGCATCAATTCTTCGGCGATCAGCCTTCTTTATGGTCCAGCTCTCACTTCCATACATCACTACTGGGAAAACCATAGCTTTAGCTATACGGACCTTTGTTGGCAAGGTGAGGTCTCTGCTTTTTAAGATGCTGTCTGGGTTTTTTGTGTAAGCACTACACAGGAGTAACCCAATGCAACAGAACTTTGGTGAGCCATCTTGATCAGGGCAAAAGCATGGCCTGATCATAACCCCAAGCCACACACTTATGATGAGCAAGAAGACTTCCTGACCCAGCCCAAGGCCACAAGATTCCTGCTGGGTGACACTAGGCAACCCCAAAAACATTCTATATCTACCTCCACAGGTCACACAGCCCAGAGGGACTGGACTCAGAAGCCCCTTACTTCCTAATATTTATTTATATGCCACATTTTGGCCATAAAATGCCCCCAAGGCAGCTCACAAACAAATACACATTTAAATGCCAACCCAAACATACTGATACAAATACAACACAATACAATAAAAATCAAACTAAATCTTAGCATTTGCCCCTTGTGACATAATTTCTCATCTCAAAATAATGCATCAAAATGAGTTTCAAGATATCTGATTTGAAATAAAATATATTTAAAAGTGCATATATGAATGTTACTGGGAGTGTATGTTTGTGTGTAGATTTTGCTTTTGTGTTTCATAAATACAGATTACTGTGGAAACAGAATGGAAAAATTTTGAGACCACATGCATGAGAAAATTACCTGAACTTTGAAATGACTGATTCATCCAACCCAAGGAGGGGGAAACATTCCAAAATATATGTCCCAGGAATCCTCATAGGCCATCTGAGGCATATCAGTGTTTATAGTATGTTCTGAAGAAATGATTTTGTGTCAAGCTGAAGTTATAAAAAGGAAATTTTTAATTATTTTCATGGTCTGTCTGTGTAACAAGCAGAACAAAGAAAATCAATGTACGAAAGTTAATAATTTTGATTATGCTTCTCTTTTATTGAGCTGCACTTTAGCATGAAAGCAGATGTGCCTTGATTAGGCTTATAAATATAGAAATGTATTGATTACTTAAATGAAACTGCTTGAGATGCTCTCTGCACTAGAGCGATGTGTTTCTTGAAAGACGGAAAACCTTGCTGCCCTGCCATGGACACGAGAGGCTTCTGCCACTGACATCTCAATAAATATGAGATACTTATTGACTCTTTTATGAACGCTGAACCAATGGAGTGATATTACATTGATGGACATTTACAGAAATTGACAGAATCATCCTTTGATTCCGCAGCGTAGGCTTGCGAGGACATGGAAATGGCAGGGTGAATCGAAAAGATAAGCTACGTTTGCATTAGAGCCTAAGCCTGGGGAATTTCTACAAGGTCAGAAGTTTGTGAAGTGTTGCTCCAACCTCCCATCTTCACTTCATCTATCCCTACCCCATGCTCAAGTATTGATTCTTACTCTCCCTTTAAGGCTATGTGAAGGAACATCCAATCAAACTCTCTTAATCTAAAATCCTATCTTTTTTTGACCTTGACCTTATCAATGTCCCTCTGGAAAATTTCTGAATAGTGACCCTGCACTGTAACTCCCTCAGAAATTTTCACTGTGGGGAATCCTTTACAAATAATCTTTGTGTCATAATTCTTCATTTCCCCATGATAAATTAAGTAACATTTTCATTCTTCCTTAAGTCTGCTATGAGGAATTGCTTGCAATAAAATGTGGTATTAGCAAAACTGCACTCTAATACTAGTGTAGGATTGCCATTAAATTCAATAGTAGCCACATACACACTCTGCGCTGGAATTTGACATTCAATCCCCGAGGAAATATAACAGGAAAAGCAGATGCTGTAGCACTATATTATATTGCTTGGAAGTTCCACTCGAAGTTGTATAAAGCTGTTCCTTTATTTTATAGCAGCGAGAGGGTTCTGAACAGACTTTTGGCAATCTTTTTGAACATTACAGAAAAATATGTGCAGATGTGCACTGCCTTCTGCCCATCATATAGGCTTATTATAAATAGCTGTTTATACAACACTCCAAAAACGCCCCACAAAAAAACACTTTCATTACAGCAGACAGCAGCAAAAGATGTGTTCACACCTACGTCAGCAGCCCAGGCTGAAGGATTGCCTAATGTGCCTTGCTCTGGCAGAACTGCTCAGGTGGAAGGTCCTCAGAATGAAACTGATATGTATTGCTGTGGCTCTCATTGGGTGAACCAATCAGTATGTTGCTTAGAAACATGGAATCATAGAATTGTAGAGTTGGAAGGGACCCAAAGAATACTCGAGTCCAGGCATCCCCAAATTGCGGCCCTCCAGATGTTTTGGCCTACAGCTCCCATGATCCCTAGCTAACAGGACCAGTGGTCGGGAAAGATGGGAATTGTGGTCCAAAACATCTGGAGGGCCGAAGTTTGGGGATGCTTGCTCTAGTCCAACCCCCTGCATAGCAGGAATCCCAACTAAAGAATCCCTGACATTGCCATCCAATCTCTGTTTATAAACCTCCATCACCTTCTGAGGTAGTCTGTCGAACAACACTTACCATCAGAAAGGTCTTCCTGATTTTTCGTCAGAATCTCCTTTCTTGTAATTTGAATCCATAGGCATGACAAGGCAAGGATAAAAGGCACAGAAGCTGCGACATATGGCTAAGCATGTTAAGAGGTCATTGTGAGAACAAAATACTGGACTAGCTAGACCTTGGGTTTGTCCCTGCAGGGTTCTTCTTATGAAAAAGATCTCTGCTGGAGATGATGGAAAGCTACTGCAACTCAGAGTGGATAAAACAAGGTTATTTTTTTTAAAACATAATTTTTATTGATTTTACAAATTACAAAGAATGGTACATACATGAACACCTTTTCCACCTTCTTCCCATCCCCCTCCATGGGTCCTCCCCTGCCACAGAAGTATCCCACGCAGGTGAACAGTCGGAAGTGGTCCATTTTATGATTGGATTTCTGTCCTCCTCCCCCTCCCCTGCCCCCGAAGCCCCCCCCTGCCACCAGGGAGCTCCAGTGAACCAGGGCAGTACGCAGGAGTTCATCCATCCAACCATCTATTGTCATACCAAAAAAAAAAGAAAAGAGAAAAAGAGAAAAAGAGAAGAAGAAAAAAAGACAAAAAGGAAAAAAAGACAAAAACAGAAAAAAAAATTCATCATAATTGTTAAATTCATAATTGTTAAACCATCTTTTGTGGGCTTCCCCACCCTCCCCCCTTCCCCGGTTTTCCTCCCTTATTTATCATCTTCAACAGTTTCATATTTCATATTTTATAACATACACCTTTATATCTTATACCACTTTTAAACTAACTATTATCATTTTCGCCTAATGTCCAATCACTGAAAAATCAAACTCCCATTTTTTCTTCCCGTGCCTAATTTTTACCCCCTCTATAGGCCTCCATATTTTCACCTTTTTCCAGAATCAATTCACTCTTTAAACCTATAACTATTCCCAAACTAACCTTACACCCCCCGAGTACCGGCTCCACCCCACCAATCCAGCAAGTTCCATAGTCAGCAACCTTGTGGATAAAACAAGGTTAGATTGACAAAAAAAAAGTCCAATCTGGTATAAGGCAACTTTCTATGTTTTCCAGTCCTCTTGGGCACTGGGCTGCCATTATAAATCTTCAGAATGAGAAAGTCATTCTCTAAGGCCAAAAGTAGGGCAATAAGAGCATTAGGAAGTTGGAACCTGACAGATCTTTTACTGAGAGTCACATTTCCTGACTGTTTACATTATAACTGTCGAATAGTGAATTGTTTTCTGTTCCATACATATAATATTTCATGTCCGTGGTAAAAGAGATCTGTTAGTTATACAGATCCAGACTGAACAGAGTGGCCCCCTTTCCACACAAAGATTCTTCTACAGCAGGCATGTCAAACCTGCGGCCCTCCAGATGTTTTGGACTACAATTCCCATCTTCCCCAACCACTGGTCCTGCTAGCTAGAGATCATGGGAGTTGTAGGCCAAAACATCTGGAGGGCCGCAGGTTTGACAAGCCTGTTCTACAGAATCACTCATGGGAGTTTATCTCAAGATAAAGTTGGGGGGGGGGGGTTAAAGACATTTGAAGCCATGCAAAATGGAGATCCTGGTCCCCATGTCTCAGCAGGTTACGTCTATGCAGTAAATCATTTCAGAAGCTAGGATTTGCGACACTATATTTGCCACATACTGTAGAAGGAACTGAACACTGCAAAAATCAATCAGAAAAAGACAAGCTCAAATAAAATGCAATAAAGGCTTCTGAAGTTGAGAAAGACAGAGAAGTATTTACTTTTAATTATTTTTTCTTGCCTGGAGATTTCTCCCACTGTGGGACTACATCTTACAAGGAGAGATCGAAACAAAGACCACTACTATGTCTACCTGCTGATTTTTTAAAAATGGGAAAATTCCTATTTACAATTACAGTGACTGTGTTTATAGAATGAGTGGATGGAGAAGGAATGAGTGAATCAAGGAAAGCGTTTACTACAGTTATGATCAGCGAGTGCCCTTTTTCCTGTTCTGTCCATTTGTTTCCTTCCCCAACCCCCAACCCCATAGTTCTTCTACCTCTGTGTGGAATTCCTTGACCCTCACCCACTTCTCTACCCTTCCCAGAGCAAGAACCAAACTTGTTCTAATGAAATTTCCATCCACATTTCCATCCACATTTCCCTAAATGAAGGAAAAGAAACTCAGAGTACCGGTATATATATATATATATATATATATATATATATATATATATATATTCCCTGCAAAGGCTACTGAGGGTTGTGGATATAGCAGCATAGCAGCACCTGCTGAGAGTAGTGGATTTATGACTAGTGGTTTTACCTCTGGTAAATTGGTGGGAACTTTGCAACTTGGCTGCTCCAAGATTGTCTATTAAGGGTAATCATGTTGAAGCCTTATGGCAGAGTCTCTCTCTTTGAATTGTCACCTTGATGTGCACTTGTGAAATAGATTCTAGAATCCAGCTCAAATGACTGGATGGGTCTCATCTCCCATTACATTTGTGTTAGCAATAGCAGGGTACTTTGCATACAACTGATAGCTTTATCTACTGACTTTCTTCACATCGGCCGCTTCTGCTTAGTGCGTTGTACCATGGCAAACATTAACAGCAATCTCTGTCACTCCATCAAACCTATCTTAACTATTTCTTCTAATGGCTTTTGACAGGCTACTTAATTGCACTTTCGTAAAAGTTTGGTGTCCGAGTCAGCATTTTTAATTAACACAACTGACCTTTCCGATAGCACCCTCAAAATTCAGAATGCCTGCTAATTATCTGAAAGGTTATCAGGAAACGTTTGAATAATGAACCTGGAACTTTTGCTGCTTGAGATGTTTAAATATTGCAAAAATATGCTGCCAGCCAGCACTGGGTCATAACGCGGAGGCAAAAGTACAGTTTACTCAAATGGCTGGTCCATAAATCACAAAAGCAAAGGAAACGACAGCAAGGGAATCTCTATTAGGATTAAGTGGGTGACATTTTCATAAGATTATGGCTGTTTTGGCAGCCAGTTTCTAATTGTCAATAAAGACTTACACACAGGTTTTTTCCTCCTCAGTATTCATATAGTAAAATAATGTTGCAGTGTGTATTCACAGGTAAGGTCACAATCTAGCAAAAAAAGTTACTTCTTTTTTGGGTTCCCACTTTTTATGGCCTCATTGATTTGTAGCAATAAGAACTGAGTGACATTAATGCATAATTACTGAAGTCATGGCGGAAAGGCAAAGTTTTAGTTTTATTTCCCTTTACGGGTGAGGTACTCACTGGAGTAATGATGCTTCAGTGCCATTATAGCATAAAGGTAGAAGGTTGGATCCAGAGTTCCTGAAAATGGAACTCCATGGAACTCCGCTCAAAGGAGGTTGCCACTGGAGAAAGAAGGACAGTGATGTTTGCTCTTTCCTCCAGAAACCTGAAGCACCCTGTACTACTTTGAAATATACTTGGGAAGGTTTGGGAACCCCCTGAAACACTGTAGGCGAAGTACAGAAAGTGCCCGGGGGGAGAGGGGTTTTGTGAAAACTGCTCTTCTCCTTCTCTAGCACAGAGGTCACCAAACTTTTTGAGGCCCCCTTTATGGATTTTTTCTTTTAGCAAGTCCTGTGTCACCTCCTCTAATTCTTTTCTCCCTCCCCCATGTAGCCCACTAAATCTGGTGTAAGTAAAACTCTAGTTTTAAAGAGTTTTCAGTGGCTGGGTTGCGCATGACGGTTGGAGCATATTACACCAATCTTGACTCGACTCCACTGGATGTCAATGAGTTTCCAAGCCCAATTCAAAGTGCTACTTTTGACCTTTAAAGCCTTCAATGGCTCAGGACCACAATACCTCAAGGACTGCCTCTCCCCATATGAACTGACCTGGACGCTGTGATCATCATCTGTCCCCTTCCATGAGAGGCCCGGAGGGTGGCAACATGAGAAAAGACGTTTTATGCAGTGGCTCCCTGTTTGTGGAATGCTGCCCCCAGCAACACCCTCACCTGGCACCTTCATTACATATCTTTAGGTGCCAGGCAAAAATGTTTCTCTATGACCAGGCCTTTGGCTATAATAAGAATAATAATTACTGATACTCCGCCCATCTGGCTGGGTTTCCCCAGCCACTCTGGATGGCTCCCAACAGAATATTAGAAACACAATAAAACATCAAACATTAAAAACTTCCCTAAACAGGGCTGCATTCAGATGTCTTCTAAAAGTCAAATAGTTGTTTATTTCCTTGACATTTGATGGGAGGGTGTTCCACAGGGTGGGCGCCACTACTGAGAAGGCCCTCTGTCTGGTTCCCTGGAACCTCACTTCTCGCAGGGAGGGAACTACCAGAAGGCCCTCGGCATTGGATCTCAGTGTCTGGGCTGAGTGATAGGGGTGGAGATGCTCCTTCAGGGCTTTAAAGGTCAGCACCAACACTTTGAATTGTGTTTGGAAACGTACTGGAAGCCAATGTAGGTCTTTCAGGACCGGTGTTATATGGTCTTAGCAGCCACTCCGATTCATTTAAAAGGCTGATTCTATAGGTTTTTAAATGTGTTTGTGGGAGGGGGTTATGGGTTTGTTTTTGTTTTATTATGTATTATTATGTTTTATTATGTATTTTGTGTTTTTATGTTGTGAGCCACTCTGTGATCTTCAGCCGGGCAGTATACTGTCAACATCCAGAGGGGGTCGAGAGGCCAGCTGGAAAGCCCCCAGCTGGATCATGCCCTTTCAGCCGACATGCTGGACCATCCCCCGATCTCTGGTGCGACATAAACCAGCAATCCAGACTTCAAAAGTCTGAGTACACTATATTAGCAGAGCGCGCTGCGCGAACAGAAGCAGCGTGAGGAGGCTTGTGAAAGCACAACAACAAGCAGATTTATTAAGCATAAATCAGGACAAAGAAAACATGTTGCCTCTCCTTCGTCTCCTCAGAGAGAGTCACGAAAGCAAAAGCTATACACAAACGGAAGTTCCCAGCAATCTGTGCTGGTATGTAAACAGACATGTGACACGCAACAGTTCCATGTCTGCACTAAAGGTGGAATGGAATTTCCCAACATTCCCTCCTCCTCCTCCTCCTCCTCCTCCTCCTCCTCCTCCTCCTCCTCCTCCTCCTTCTCCTTCCCCTTCTTATCTGCTCAAGAAGATTCCCCAACCCACCCTCCCCATTTCACAGATGGTAGCTAAGCAATATTGCTGGATACAGCCCAAAATTTCAAAGCATGTTTCGGTCTTCAGTGCATCAAGGAACACATACACATATGCTTGATCTCTCTCTCTCTCTCTCTCTCTCTCTCTCTCTCTCTCTCTCTCTCTCTCTCTAAAGCAAGTTGCTAAAATGCTCTTTCTCTTCAAAGTTCAGAAGAAACTGTTAAATGAGCAGTTTGCATGAAGAGTACTTGTGTTTGCATTGACCTGCTTTTCCAGTGTCCATATTGGTTGTGCTTTATTTATGAGTCTATGATTATTATTACAAGAAAGGAGATTTTGACTAAATATCAGGGGAAACTTTCTGACAGTAAGAGCAGTTTGACATTGCAGCCGTCCCCCTCGGGAGATTGTGGACTCTCCTGCATTGGAAGTTTTTCAGTAGAAGTTGGATGGCCATTTGTCATGCATGCTTTAGCTGAGATTCCTGCATTGCAGGGGGTTGGACTAGATGACCCTTGGGGTCCCTCCCAACTCTACAATTCTTCATCCAAGGATCACAGGGAAGTTTACAATCTAAAAACAAATAAATGCATTAACATAGTGACAAACAACCAAATAACCCCCTACTGCCCCCCATGGCTCCCCAGTTTTAATTAGCCAAAGGCCTAGGAGAAGAGGGGTGTTTTCACCTAATGCCTAAAGCTTTAAGTTTAGTAAATATATATTAGTAGAAAAATATAAGTGCTAATGTTTGGAAACGAAGAAAAACATGCTGACACTGCTATAAAATCAAAAGAAGAAATGAAGATTTACTTTTAATACAAATCCGACCTCACATATAAAAGTTATTTGAAGCTATTCTGTCTTTGGGGTTCTTACACATCATTAATCCCTCCTGCCTCTAGTCAGTTCCAATCAAGCACCTCACATATTTTAGCTCTAGTTAAAAGTTTGCCTTGTTTCAAACAAAGAGAAAAGTGTAATGCAAGAAAAATGTTGCATTTTTAGACACTGCTGAAACACAAGCCATATTAAAGGCAACAAAGATCAGAATTCATGGCCCTCTCTACCTTATATATCATGTTTTCCCCACCCCCAATCTTTATGGGAATCTATAACAGCCCAGCATATATAAAATTGTCAACCATGTTGTACAAACAGATGATGATTCAGCTTGGCAGCCATGCCCTGAGCTATCTTCCTGTCCTTCAAGAGAACCTTGAGAAAACCAGAGATCATTGTTTCAGCATGGAATGACTCAGTGCTACAATAATATGTAATACCCACAGCTCATCGTACAGAAATAAAACAGAACCCAACAAACATTCGCCTTGCTCTTTGAAGTCTTCTAAAAAAGAGGGGGAGAGATAAAATATACATCTAGGTTTAGATTCTAGTAATTATTAATATGTATGTGCAGCCAGAAAAAAGTCTGAGCACATTGGTTATGATTGAGCCACGAGATGCAAAAACCAATGTCATCTGGGCCATGAACTCACTAAGTGGCCATAAGAGAGGAATTGTTCTCTCAGCTCAGTCACCACCTGCAATATGGCGTTAAAGATCTTGACCTACCACAAGACTTCTTCAGGCATTAGATATTTGTGTTAATATATGAGGAGAGCTATGGGGATAGTTGTGCTAGCTCTTCCCCCATCAACATTCTGCTTGTTCTCTATGAGTTGGAGGGTTGTCCTTCAGAGAACTGTAAGACACAAACATAACCTGCTCCCATAGCTTCAACACCTCTCAATTTCCACCCCTCAATAAGCTAGGAAGTGGATAGCACTTGGGTATTTTCAAAAACACAATTAAATGTTGAGTATTTATGTGTAACTCTTCCAACTAAACCTTCAGCAATTTTTCTTAGAAGTAAGTTCTACTGAATTCAATGGGCTTGAACTCCTGGCATATTCAAAATTGTAGTCCCAAGCTAAAAGGTATAGGGCAGGCTTCCTCAACTTCGACCCTCCAGATGTTTTTGGCCTACAATTCCCATGATCCCTAGCTAGTCGGACCAGTGGTCAGGGATGATGGGAATTGTAGTCTCAAAACACCTGGAGGGCCGAGGTTGAGGAAGCCTGGTATAGGTTGTCTGTTGAAATCGCAACTAAGAAGCTCAAATCATATATATGACTGACACCCTTCTTTGGAAATTAAAACAATGTCCAGACCTAAACTTTCAAAATATTGCAGAAACCTATAGTTATAGATGAATTAAAACATAATGTTTAGTCATGGGATCACAGTTTCTTTTTTCTAACTTCCAAACAACTGTATTTTCCTGTCTTTCCAGAGCTCAGTACTCAGTCTTCTGTATGGACAATTAGGCTGTGTCTTGTAGCTCCTATGAGATATTTCCATTTTTACCTTCTCCTGCAGCTTTGCTCTCTTTCAAGCAGAGAAGAAGCACTCCAACACTATTCAAATTGGCAGTGTTCACAGTGGATTCTAAAACACAGTCATCTTGCTTCACATAAAATGGAGTCTCTCCTTCATTAGATACCTCCTATGAGACAAACGTTAGCCAATCGCATGAGAAATACTAGAGAACTCTGTAGAATTCAGTTACCAACCAATCAAATTTAAAATAAATAGTAATTTTCAGTGAGGTTTTTTTTACAATTTTACAATTTCAGTAAGTTAAATTACTATATTTAACTATGCTTAACTTAACTATACTATACTTAACAGTGTCCTGTTATCTATATTATATGTACATTTACACCACACTGCCTATCTAATGATCAGTACACAATCTACTGTAGCACACTCATTATAGCAAGAGTCAAAATAAAATACTATACAACTGGCTAGGAAGATGTCTTTTAAATCTCCCTTTGATGTTATTATTTATGCATTCACAAACATAACTCTATATGCAGCAAATCTTAGCCAGCACAACTCATTTCTAAGTTAGCGAGAGGATGACCTGCCATATCAGTTACTATTTTTGCTAGCATATTAGAATGTGGTACATTTCCCTCTAGGAATACCACTATTAAAAAAAAGTAATTCAAATCAGCTTGAACATGAACTCTTATCCAGTCATATGGGTTGGAGACTTAGTATTATAAATAAAGAATAATCCCTTGTGGAAAGTTCCAGGAGGTTGAGAGAGTGAACTGCTAGCTGTGGTCTATTGCAGCCTTTGTAATAGCATGAATATAAAATTCAAAAAGATGTGATATATAAAAAGAATACAACACAGTCTACTGAATATTTCAGATGAATACTAAGTACTTGTCAGAATTGTATATTCTTTGATTACTTCTATATTATAGCAAGGCTGGATGTGCAACAGAATATGTAAAATCTTCTCATTTTCACTGAAAAGGAAACCAAGCATAATAAGATTATACTTTTTCCCAATGAATCAGGGGACACAATCAATAGTGTGTGTGAGAGAGAGGTTATTTAAAAAAAATTAATAAGTAATCTCTTCTGTGGTCTCCTCTGTTGTGCAGCCTTCCTCTGGGTCCCAGCCTGTTTCTTGGAGCGCTAGCTGTGCTTCCACTCTCTCCCTTCTTGCACTGCGATCCCCTACAGGCTTACTCAGGAGTAAGCTTTAGCAGAAACCCCTTCGTCCTGCTGCTTCCCTGCCCGCCTGTGGGCGTCTCCTGCTCAGGCATCAGCGGAGTTTAAAAATACGACTGTGGGATGATCACAGAATAACAGATTTGGAAAGGAGCTCTGAGGGGCATCTCGGCCAACGCCCTGCAATGGAGGTACCTCAACAAGAGCAGCCACAACTTAAAAGAACATAAGGATTCCCTGCTCCATTTACACCTATTGTGACATAGATGGTACCCCACCCCCAAGCCCCATCCCACCAATCTCTCCCTTTTTATTAGAGGGAAGGGGAGGGAGGCATGCAAGCAGAGGTCTTTTAATGTTTTTAAAGGTTCGTTTAAATTTTTTAAGGTTCATTTTTGAATAAGAAGGGAACAGGAAAGCTGTTTAGCGGGAACCAACATAGGTAAAGGTAAAGGGACCCCTGACCATTAGGTCCAGTCGTGACCGACTCTGGGGTTGCGCACTCATCTCGCATTATTGGCCGAGGGAGCCAGCGTACAGCTTCCAGGTCATGTGGCCAGCATGACAAAGCTGCTTCTGGCGAACCAGAGCAGCACACGGAAACACCGTTTACCTTCCAGCCAGAGCAGTACCTATTTATCTACTTGCCCTTTGACGTGCTTTCGAACTGCTAGGTTGGCAGGAGCTGGGACCAAGCAATGGGAGCTCACCCCGTCACAGGGATTCGAACCGCCGACCTTCTGATCAGCAAAAATGCTGTTTAGCGGGAACCAACATAAAAACCCCCAAAATAAACATAAAACATTCTTTCCCTTTTATTTTTTGCTAGTGGCGGTGGGTGTAAGGGAAGAAAAATGAAGCGGCAGCACATAATGATGTATAGGGTTGGGGAACCAAATGTGTGAAAAGACAAAGGGAGAATTGGGAAGAGTTTATGGGTAAGGAGGAAAAATAGGGAGACAGACAATAACACAGAGAAAAGGGAGGGAGGGAAGTAGTCCAATGTAGCTCACAAACATGCAGAATGGAGTAAAAGAGGCAAGAGAATCCTCCTCCCCCTTAACATTGAAGCAACAGCCTCTGTCTGGGAGAGCGAAGGGAAGGTTCAAGGCATCATCCTGCTTTCTGCCGGCTTGGTAGCTCAGCTCACAAGCAGGCAGAATGCAGCAAAGGGGGCTTTAAAGGCATGATAAAGTGCTCCTTCTTTCTCATGAGCAAGCAGGAGAGACAGAGTAGCTTGCAGAGATGTCATGCAGGGAGGCTTCTTCCCTGCACCTCAGCTCTGCCAGTCCAAAGAGCAGCCTTTCCTCTCCGGCTCAAGTAAGCAAGCAGGAGGAGCAGGGCTGTTTGCAGAGCTGAGGGAGAGGGAGGCTTCTTTTTGTGCATCAGCTGATAGGCGGGAGAATTGCAGCAAAGCCCAGCTGCACCTCCGGCTCCCGAGGAGACCCTCTCTGGAGCTGTAGCGGAAGATTGCTTCAGGTTGTGGGGCGGGTCTGGAAGTCCCCAGGTATCATAGCTGCCAAGTTATCCCTTTTTTTAAGGGAAATTCCATTATGCTGAATAGGCTTCCTTGCGAGAAAAGGGAAAACTTGGCAGCTATGCCAGGTATATGATTAATCAGGCGACATCACATTAAATCCAGGGACATTCCGGGCATGGATTTTGTCTGGGGACAGATTGGTAAATCCGGGGGCTGTCCCCGGGAACCAGGGACGTCTGGTAACCATAAACTATAATTCTCCAAAGAAATGAATGAGAAAGCTAGGTGGAGTCACTGCAACTAAGCCTGTGATTCATTCCCCAGCTGTCTATGATTTATCTGCAGCTGAGCCTGTGATACTAATGGGGGGTCACTGCAGATAAAGGGCAGCCAGTCAATCCAATCCAATCTAATCAATCAATCAATAAGCAAATTTACAGTATTTAAAGTGATTTCTGAATATGCATGAGTATAAATGGCCCCATTCTTTCTAAATGGCTGGAAACATGGATAACTCAGTTGGATAGAGCAGGTGGTCATGACACCAATGTTGCAAGTTTGTTCTCCATATTCCTGCATTGCAATTCTCCGATTCTGTGATTCTGTGTGAGAGTACATGAGAAGTAAATGGCGTTGAATGAGTTTCAAATGAATAGCAACCTTATATTGCATTGAGCTTGTGGTGGTGTAGACTGATGTGATGCATCTGTCTGAGAAGGAGTCATAAATGGGCAGCATGCATATATATATATATATATATATATATATATATATATATATATATATGGAGAGAGAGAAAATGAAGAAGAGAAGAAGAGTTTGGATTTGATATCCCGCTTTATCACTACCTGAAGGTTTCTCAAAGCCGCTAACAATCTCCTTTCCCTTCCTCCCCCACAACAAACACTCTGTGAGGTGAGTGGGGCTGAAAGACTTCAGAGAAGTGTGACTAGCCCAAGGTCACCCAGCAGCTGCATGTGGAGGAATGGGGAAGCGAACCCAGTTCACCAGAGTCTACTGCTCTTAACCACTACACCACACTGAAAAAAGATTAAGACTTTCAGTTCTCTGTCCTGCAGCTAAATGAAGCATTCACTACTGCTGCTCTGTTTTATGTGGGTAACCCAAGTTCTTATGTTTTGAGAGAAGGCAAAAATAAACAAATCTCTGTGCCTGAGACATTGCATAATACAGCTCCTTCCCCCAAACGCCCAAGCATCTATGTGGGACATTGCATCTGACCTACATGGTGGACTGGACAGTGTGGTGTGGTGCCTCAACCAGCAAAGGACTTTATAAGCCCAGTGCTTTCCCCTTGCTGACACACTGGCATTTTCTGCACCACCCCCTTGCCTTGTTATTAGCTTACGTTTGTTTAGCTAGCATTTATATTATCCTTATTCAGGCAAGACTTCCACTATTAAAGGAAGCATTCATACCATTTATCATTACCTTGACTCTCCTTGTTAACTTTGATGGATCCTTCTTGGGCTTGTTTTGTCATTCACTCCAGGTGGGTAACAGCCCCCCTTTAGGAAAACATAACAAAATGTCCTTAAGTTCACAGAGATTTCTCAATGGCTGCTCAAACATCTTGCAATTCTTCCCAAACGTGTTTCTATTTGGCCTGAGAGTTGAAGAAGAATGCAGCATCTGCCCAAAGACGAAAGCGCGTAGAGACTGAGATCTGCTCCTTGACTTGCAGAAGGAGTTGCCAGCATTTTCTGTAGGCAAGCCAAGCATGTCATTCTTCTTCAATACACACACATAATGACACTGATCAGGCTCCATTAAGGTGGCAGTGAGTCCCCAAAACGTTGCAGTAGGGAGTAGATAGTTTGGCTGTGCGCAGTCAGCAAGCATCCCTGGCATGCTCAAGTCACTCTGCAGCTCCTCGCTCCCTCGGGGTGCTCATCACGGTAAGTCTGAATGCAGCCATTAGTCTTCAGATGGAGAGCAAGAACAGGAAGCGTAATGCCAAGAATAGGCCCAGTGAAGTGAAGGGAAATTCAAAAGTGCTCCAAGCAAAGAAGTCAATGGAGCTGCAGATATGAAAGGTACAGTAATGTTCTGAGTGAACTCACTAAATCATGAGGAATCAGTCTGCTGAACAAACGGCTATTTTGGCATGTGTGAGGTCGGCCTGAGGCCAGTCTGATGTGTGTCAATGAGGGGTGCTTAGACCTCCCTCATCCCTTAGAAACTGGAGAGTGCCTCCCTTGCGACTCATACTATGTCACTAGGTAAATCATCTGCTATGGGCAGGATGGAGCCTCGAGGGGAATTTGAGGTGGATTTGACCAAGTGATAAAAATATTCACAGCGCCTATCTCTTGCCTTCTGAATTGATGGATAATGCAAAGTCAAAATTAAATAAGCTTGTTCATTTTACCCATCAGTAAGCTTCATGCCGCTCTCGGCAGGTTTACAATGAAGGCCAAGTTTGAATTACGGCCACTAAACATATTTTACAAAGCCCCCTCCTCCTCCTGGATTATATTTCTTGGTGGGGAGCCAAGGGAGAGAGGCCAAAAGAAGGGCGATTCAAACAGTATGGTTCGTTTTGGCTGTGATCGCTGCTCCAGTTGGAATGAATGGTGGCTTTGCAAGAGGACAAATATCACCTAAAGCCAATATAGGCATGGGGCAAGGGAGTGTTAGGAGAGGGAGTTAAAATTTAGGTCAGTCTTTCCCAACCCGAAACCTTCCAGCATAACCAATTGCCAGGGAGGATGGGTGTTGTAATCTAAAAACATCTGGATAAAATAAGATTGGGGATGGAAGATTAGAGAGGGGTCAGTCTGTTGGTTTGGTTTTCTTTCAATCTCTTGTTTTTCCAATCTTAAGATCGGTTCTTCACATTTCCACCTTAGACTGAAGTTGATTTTTAGAAATTTCATATGAAAAATTCATCTGCATTTTAGTGACAATTCTGTACACATTCTTTTCATGCAATTTTGCCCAATCCACACATTTTTGCAAAGCAATTTTCTGTAATATAACACATGCTTGAATGTTCTTTTCAGTAATAACGCGTATGCACCCTTGTGTATATGCATTACTGTATTTGCATTGTTGCATGTGCATTTTTCACTGCCAAATTTGGAGAAGGGTAAATTTAAAAAGATGGCTGTGTTTTTTCGTCACACTTTTTTGGAGTAAGTGTGAATTAAAAAGCTTCACCTTTTAAAGGTGAACTGAATTGAATTCCCCCCCCCACACACACACATCCACCCATCCCTAATGGCTGGTACAAATGATAATGGCCAGTGCTAGGGGAAGGTGGCATAGATTGTGTTTTTTAAAAAAGTGCAACAGGATCAGAGAAAAGAACAAAAGGTAGCAGTAAAAAGAAAGAAAGTATATCCTATATAGATTACAGAAGACGACTGAGGTCAGGAAGGTCTGCATTTCCACAGAGATGTTTCTAAAGTGCTGGTTTTCTTTCCATAAGCCTGGCAGCAGGGGAGTAGTGTTGGCTGTGGAAAGGAGTTCTATATAAAATACTTTGTTTCCTTACCTGGTATAAGCTTCCATTGCTTTCACACTGCATCTGAGGTGCATAGAGAGGGCACACAGATGCAGCAGCCTCTTATGTTTCTTCACCTGAATTTTTATCAGCAAATCCTTTTTCAGCTGTAATATGGAGAATGCAGTATTTTTTTAAAAAAACAACAACAACACTCCCATTCTCCCCTTCCGCCCTTTTAGCCATAGGGATTTTTTCTGCCTCGTGCCTGTTTAGATATTCTAAAAGTGCGTAGGCTCAACACACAAAAGGTGACAGGGATTATGTTCCGGTCTCAGTGCTCAAATAAAGAGCCTAATAAGAACTTGCTGGATCAGGCCAGTGGCCCAACTAGTCCAGCACTTGCCTCTCCTGAGTTTTCCAGCAACTGGTATTCAGAAGTATGTATGGAATTAGTGTGTGTGTGGAAATGTAGCAACCCTGCCCCATGACAACTCTTGTTCATAACTAAAGTTGTCTATGGGCTTCTAAAGACAGCTATGGGAGATGCCACAAACAGTAAAGAGCATAGGGCTCCCTGAAATTCAAGCATTGCCCTTAGCTCTACACATTGATTGCCACTGTGTGCACCAAAGGACCCGGACACACACATCCAATAATAATAATATTATTAACAATAATAATAACTTATTATTTATACCCCGCCCATCTGGCTGGGTTTCCCCAGCTACTCTGGGCGGCTTCCAACAAAGATTAAAAATACATTAAAATGTCACACATTAAAAAACTTCCCTAAACCAGTGTTTCTCAACCTTTTTTGGGCCACGGCACACTTGTTCCGTGAAAAAAATCACGAGGCACACCACCATTAAAAAAGTTTAAAAATTTAACTCTGTGCCGCCCTATATTGACTATAATTATGACTGTAAGAAACACTTGCCAATTGCTGTGTTGGTTGCAATCTCCTGTAATAAGGCTTCACAAGCCGTCCGGCGGCTCAGCACTGTGTATTGGTGGCCGCCAGGCTCGTTTGCACTGAGCTTTGGGAAAGAGGAGGAGAAATATTGCTTTCCGGCGGGCCAGTGTTGTGTATTGGCGGCCGCCAGGCACGTGCCAATGCAAATCGCCTTTCTCGTCGCCGCACGTCGCGGCACACCAGTGTGCCGCGGAACAGTGGTTGAGAAACACTGCCCTAAACAGGGCTGCCTTCAGATGTCTTCTAAATGTCAGGTAGTTGTTTATTTCCTTGGCATCTGATGGGAGGACGTTCCACAGGGCAGGTGCCACTACCGAGAAGGCCCTCTCCTGGTTCCCTGTAGCTTTGCTTCTCGCAGGGAGGGAACTGCCAGAAGGCCCTTGGGGCTGGACCTCAGTGTCTGGGTAGAACAATGAGGGTGGAGATGCTCCTTCAGGTATACTGGGCCGAGGCCGTTTAGGGCTTTAAAGGTCATCACCAACACTTTGAATTGTGCTTGGAAACATACTGGAAGCCAATGTAGGTCTTTCAGGACCGGTGTTATATAGTCTTGGCGGCTGCTCTCAATCACCAGTCTAGCTGCCGCATTCTGGATTAGTTGTAGTTTCCGGGTCACCTTCAAAGGTAGCCCCCATAGAGCGCATTGCAGTAGTCCAAGCAGGAGATAACTAGAGCATGCACCACTCTGGCGAGACAGTCTGCAGGCAGGGTCTCAGCCTGTGTACCAGATGGAGCTGGTAGACTGCTGCCCTGGATACAGAATTGACTATAAATGTACATTTTGTTTAAAAAGCTGGATGCCACCCCCCACTCTCTGCAAGATTCAAGGGGTTCCAGGCGCTAACCCTGGGGACACCCTATTCCATACCCTCCAACATGTCTCTAATGAAAATAAGGACATTCTAAGTAAATGCGGGGCATTCAAATCAGAAACCGGGACAGCTTCTGTAAATCCAAGACTGTCCCTGGAAAATAGGGACACTTAGAAGGTCTGGAATACCAGATGCTAGAAACACAGGAAGGGAAACTGCTCTTGTGCTCAGGTCCTATTTGCAGGTTTTCCACAGGTATCTGGTCAGCCACTGTGAGAACACGACGCTGGATTAGATGGGCCATTGGTCTGTTTCAGCAGGCTGTTTTATGTGCCCTCACCTGTTGGTTTTTCCAGTCCCCCGAATGCCTGAAGAGGACTATACTCTTTTGTTGATAGCTCCTTAAAGTTGCGTAACATCTTTAGACACAATCATCATAAAAGAACCTTCATTTTCTCACATGTACACACTATCTTAAAAAATAATTACTGTATATTCCATGGAAATCTTCCATTGTAAATGTTTCGTCTTCCCTTAGATTCATGCCCTATGAGTTCTGACCTGGATGCACACCTAAGCATTCACAAAACTGTTCTATCAGAAAGCAAGCATGACCAAAATGGGGGGGGGGCATTTGTTCTCCCCTTTGGGACTTGAGACTTACACATCAATGAATTAGTGTTTGGGCTCATTTAAAATCAGGAGGCTTCCCTGCTTTTGCCTCCATTCCAAATTATGGCAACCAATTGCCACAAGTGACAATGAGTAAAATTTAATATTAAAACATCCGTATTTTAAACCAGTTCACAAATGACAGTATTGGCGACAATCTTTATCAATATATCCAGTGCAAATGACATGGAAATACTTTCAGGCATATGCAAGAGCCACAGAGTCTAAGTCAGGCATCCACAAACTTTGGCCCTCCAGATGTTTTGGACTACAATTCCCATCTTCCCCGACCACTGGTCCTGTTAGCTAGGGATCATGGGAGTTGTAGGCCAAAACATCTGGAGGGCCGCAGTTCGGGATGCCTGGTCTAAGTGATGGTTTTTGAACCACACAGTCAAAGTGGTAGCTTTTATTTTATTCTCTCCCTTTTTATTTGACTTATTTTTAGGGCTGACCCACAGACCCATCCTTACGTGAATTCATTTTAATTAGTCAGCTTACGCAAGGACACCTGGAGGAAAAGCATGCAGAACTACTTAACAAGGACAGAAGCTTAATGCCACAGGTGTCTGACCTTCAAAAACTGGCTATTGGGTATTGCGTGGGATAGTAATGTGAGATATACATCCCACAGAATGTGAGACTTTCATTAGGAGACTATAAAAAAATGAACCATCTTCTGCTTCTTATGAAATGTCTTCATTAAACTGTTTTTTAAAATATTAATACTTTTAAAAGAATGCATAAAATTAATCAAGCATTCCCCTTAGTATGTTAGAAAAAGCTTGAAATCTAATCCCGCTGCTTCAAAACTATTCCTGGCCACTATGCAGGCCTCTATAGAGGCTTAATACAAATGATAGACATAACATGCTGCTCACTGCTATTACAAAATGCCTATTGATAGAGAACAGCACCTCTCTCTTTAGGCATCTGTGATGTCATCCTCAACAGTCAAAACAGAGCCAGCCTGGGCCTCCTGTGCTATAACACTCCATGGTACCAAAGCAGTGATAAATGACTTATTCTACAGTGCTAAAGGCAATGTTGACAGATCGGAGGGCTGGAAGGGAGGTGTCATCTAATCTCCCTGGCATGGAGCTGCCACAGCAAGGGGGATCTCAGAGGCAAAAGAAGAATTGCAATAAGAAAGTGAGATCCCGAATAGATACGCATACGAACATTTGAACCCAGGAACCAACATCGGGCCGTGCTAATAAACTTTTAATGCATTTCTTCCCAAATATATATTTATTTTTATTGGAGATTTCTTGGTGTACAAAAACATGTGCGTTGTCTCTTTTTTCAAGTTGTGTTTTCTACAATACAGTTTCATTTGTTGTGAGACATTAGTGTTACATACAATGTTATGTTAGGAAGAAAAGAGGGAGAGAGGGGGGGAATGGTGAGTGGGGTGGGGTGGTTATGCTTTTATTCTTCTACTTAGTGTATGTGTGTGGTTTTGTGTCAGCGTCACTTGTGTGGGTTCTCTTACTATTCGTTCGTTGTGTTTCCTTTGTGGTGAGAGAGGTTGGGGGTGGTCTAGGGGGTGGTTGGTTGTCTTTGGGTGGCTGTAGTGAGATTTGGTTTTGTGTGAGAGCAGGGTGTGTAGTAAGCATGGACCAATGGTATCAAATAGTATGGGAAACAGCCTTGTTAGAAAAACTAACCAATAAACTGAAACTGACACGGGGACAAATAGAAGAAGACTCCCTCACCAGTATGGCTTCCCTTTATCACATATCACAGCCCAACAAGATGACAAAAATCCGCCAACAGCTTACAAATCAATCTGGCTAACCTGATTAAAACACACACACACACACACACTTTTAATGGCCTAGGTCCAGTATACCTGAAGGAGCATCTCCACCCCCATCGTTCTGCCCGGACACTGAGGTCCAGTACTGAAGGTATTCTGGCGGTTCCCTCGTTGTGAGAAGCCAAGTTGCAGGGAGCCAGGCAGAGGGCCTTCTCGGTAGTGGCACCCGCCTTGTGGAACGCCCTCCCACCAGATGTCAAAGAGAAAAACAACTACCAGACTTTTAGAGGACATCTGAAAGCAGCCCTGTTTAGGGAGGCTTTTAATCTTTAATAGATTATTTTATTTCATTTTTTTGTTGGAAGCCGCCCAGAGTGGCTGGGGAAACCCAGCCAGATGGGTGGGGTATAAATAATAATAATAATAATAATAATAATAATATATTATTATTATTATTATTATTATTGCATATTATATCAGCAGAGCACAGTCAATTGTTGCTGTTGCTGTTACTTTATCATTGTTGTTGATGATGGTGGCATCAACGTAATGATGAAATCCAACTCGCTGGAAGATCTCCTCCAGAAACTGACTATAGATGCTGGGAGCACTGAAGAGAAAACTCAGCTCAGTTTCCACAGAGCCCTGGGATGATAATGGTTATTAAAGACATGATGGCTGTTGGCTAGGTGACTTGTAGGGGAAATGAGAAAAATGTGGCGTGTTTTGTGTCGTGGGTACGGTAAGTTGAAAAGTTACCTGAGTGAAGCGGCTGACCCCTGCGTCCAATCACTGGTCACATTTCACAATCATGCTGCATTACATCAGGTGTGTGAATGTCTTTGCGCTCTTTTCTTCTGCAAGACTATACACAGGGAACAAACCAAGGTTTTTGCTTATGCCCAGCTTGTGTCTTTTCATTGAGACACGACCCCCATCAAGTCTTTTATTTTGGTACTGGCTATATATAGCCAATGGAGAGATTTGTCATGGACCATGCACCTGAGAGACAACAAGGGGCTCATTGCAGCATTAATCTGCCAAAAGGAGCTGGCTTCATAACAATGTCACTGAAGCAACCAAGGGCAATGGAAATGAAAAAGGGGGAATTTTATTTATTTTTGCAAGGGGTGCAAAAGAAAGAAAGAAAGAAAGAAAGAAAGAAAGAAAGAAAGAAAGAAAATGCCATAAACAGGGTTTATTTCAGCACCGCCAAAAGATTTTAAACTAACTGAGTAGTCTGGGGGCAACATTAGTACAGTATCGCGGGAAATAACTTGGGGGAAATCATTCCATTGCAGAAAACTATTTTAAAATACATGTAGTACCTCACATCCAACATTTGGTCTACGAAAGGCTTGTATCCCTGTATGATAAAAACAGATACAAAATTCCAGGCCTGACTGAGCCGATGTTTTTGGTACATGGGAAGCAGAAGGTTAAGGTATTCTGTGTGAATAATAAAGACCATTAACACAATTAAGGTTGGCCTTTCATTTCAAGATTAAAGATGAATTTCAGTGTGTTATTTGCATTTTTTTTCTGACATGAAAGATTGCCTTCGAAATAAAATTTTCTACAAAGAAAATCTATGGTCATTTTTTTTATACTCACAAGCACAAATCATATTATATTACCTATATGTATCATCAATTATTTAGAACAAATGCCAGACCATCTATTTTGAGCCTCTAGGCTGCCTCATTAAAATTAGAATGTTATAAATTATCTGATATTGCTTTGGGAACATTTGCCCTCCATCTTGACTGTTAAATGGTATCAAGTTTATTATCTTTATGTTTACACTGCATTCCCTCCTCTGCTCTGTTTCCCTTGACCTCTCATGTCTAGCTTTCCCCCAAACCAACTGTAGCCTAAATGTCCCACTTCCTACATGAAATTAATTACCAAAGTATAGCCCACTGATAGCCTTCTGAAAGCAAATGTTCAGATGGCAAGATTGTGCAGAGGCTAGGCCTGGATAGCTTGCTAAATCCTGCGAAGGAAAAACGAATAGGCTTGTATCCAGCACTTTTTGAGCAAATTTTGAGGTCGTGGAGAGTAGGGGGGCTGAAGGGAAAAAAGGAGGAGATATTCCGGTCTGCAAGGATAATTCCGTTGTGAAAGCAGAACCACAGCATTGGATACAACCCATTCCATTCTAGTCTATTTAGCAGAGCTATTACTCTTATTAATGGGCATCATGATCAGCACTAATTGATAACAGATTGCACACTTTTCGCTTGATATTAGCAGTAGAATATATAATCTAATTATGCAGCTTGAGTCAGAGTCACTGCAGCAGTTAGAGAGTCAAACTACAGCCTGGCAGATCTTGACTTCCCATCTCCAAGCAACCATGAGGAAACTCATCACTGGATAAACATGGACCAGTCACTGCAAATTGGCCTTACTTTATTGTGATGATAAAATGGGTAGTGGGAGAATCATGTAGGTATGCCTCCTTGTGCATCTAGGACATGGACTATAAGCTGCACAAATAGCCATTTTTAATTAAGGAAATGGCATTTGCCTCTTATAGGTCTTACCACCCCCTGGTTGATTATCCCTGTTCTGTCTGCTGAGGAGATTTTTTTTATGGTGTTCTTTATAGATTTTTGTTTTATTATTTTGCTTTCATTTTTTGCATATTTTAACACGCCATAAGAACCTTTTAAAAGAAATAGTTGTTTAAGAAATATAATAATAATAATAATAATAATAATAATAATAATAATAATAATAATATTTATACCCCACCCATCTGGCCGGGTTCCCCCAGTCACTCTGGGTGACTTCCAACAAAATACTAAAATACAGAAATCCATCAAACATTAAAAGCTTCCCTAAACAGGGCTGCCTTGAGATGCCTTCTAAAGGTCTGGTAATTGTTGTTCTCTTTGACCTCTGGTGGGAGGGCATTCCACAGGGTGGGTGCCACTACTGAGAAGGCCCTCTGCCTGGTTCCCTGTAACTTGGCTTCTCGTAGCGAGGGAACCACTAGAAGGCCCTCGGCGCTGGATCTCAGTGTCCGGGCTGACCGGTGGGAGTGGAGATGCTCCTTCAGGTATACAGGACCGAGGCCATTTAGGGCTTTAAAGGTCAACATCAATAAAATGAAGTATATTGTAGGGAGGGGGCACAGCGATAGCATCCTTATGCAAGGGGACTGTGGATCCGTAGGCAAAAACATGGCATTTCTGACCTATAGTTTGGAACAATACTATTCCATGGACTTGAAGGATGAAGAGAAACGATTGTTAAGAACATCTTTTTATTGATCATATTTCAAACTTCAGTGTAGCGAGAAGCTCTTGACATTAGCTGTGGGGAATGCATGGCACCTGTCTCCAAACAACATATTTCCCTCTCTGTTCGAACATATATCTCCCAGCACTTCAGAAAGCCTTGCCTGCTATTCTGCAGTTCTCTGAACTGCAAATTCCTCAAAGTAAGAAGAAGAAAAAAGAAAGCACAGAAAGAAACTGCGGCTTCTTTGATCACCAGATCTTCTTGGATCTAATTTGGTAGCTGAAACAGGGAGGGGTCTTTGTTGGTTCCTGGGAAACAGTAAGTAGAGCATTCGCAGTTGGAGAGCCAGTTGACTGTTTTCAAGCTGTACAGGAACACATGAGCAACTGCAAAGGGAAGGGTGCTCTTTGATATCAATCATCAAGATTAAAAGCGCCATGCTCAGAAGTGACATTTGATGCTGCTCTGCCCAGTTCCAAAATGGCTGCAGTGCGACTTCTGGCGCGGCGGCCATTTTGGAACTGGGCAAAGCAGCATGAAAAGTAACTTCTGAGCATGCTCCGCCCAGTTCCAAAATGGCGGCAGCGCCACTTCCGGTCTGCTATTTCCGGCCCGGTCCCTTATTTCTCTGACAGCAACTTGGCAGGTATGAACACCATTAAATGGAAGAATGGACTGGATTTCTTTATATATATATATCTGTGATGACTGAATAAGCTCATTAGTAAGGACTCTTTTTGCTTTTCCCTGCTTCTTGCTGCCACCGGATGAGGGAGATTATTCCCCAAGCCTGACAGAAGGTTAGGTTTATTTTAAAAAAAGATTGCAAATGAAAACAAACAAGACAAAACTTCAATTAAAATCAAATCAGCAATAATAACGGCACAGGAGGGGCAACATTCACTTATCTCAGTCCACTGCCCCTCTCTCCAAACACAGCTGGGGAGTGCAGAGAGAGAAAGTATGTATGCCTTTCACTCTACCGTGGTTGCAATAAAATTCGTTTCACATGCAATATTGAAGTCTAGGGAGAGGGGAACTACCCACCTGCCTGCAGAATATTATTTGGATTTTAGAAATCTGGAAGCAAAGTTTCTGCCCACTTGCAACTTAAAGATCTTCCATCAATTGGAGGAGCACTATTAGAGGTCCCCCAATTAATAATTGTGCCCTTCGTAGTAGATTCAATTCTATGATACTCCTTCCCATTAGAAATCCACCAGGCTCTGTCCTCGCTGAATTTCAGATGGCAAGTTAAAACGGTGTTATTTTAGGAGGACTTTCCACCATGGATGTTTTTCTAAAGTTCTATTTGCTGATGTTTAGCTTTTCAGTTATGTGTATTGTATGCTGTTTTTATTCTTCAGGAGCTTTGAGATGCCTATAGTAAAAACAAGGGTATACATTTCTTAAGTAAACACAAAAAATAAAGCAGAACAGCAATTATTTTTAAATCCTACTATCTGGTGTTGATTTAATAAGGGCTTTGTTCTGTTTTAATTGGTGCTCGTATATTGTATTGCATTGCATTTTATAAAGTATTGGTGGAAGAAAACCAATGAAATGGTGGTAAGTATGAGTTGTAATAATTATATAATCCTTGTATGGAAGCACTCAGAATCTGCAGTCTCATCTGATGCAAAAATATATTTGCCAAAGTCTCTTGAAACCCATATCCCTATGTGGAAATATAAAGATATTTACGGGGTACTTCTGATTATTCTGCATTTCATGTAAGTAGCACAAAGAAAGTATCCTCTAACAGGGCTTATGGGTGCCATCCGTAGACACTGCAATTCTTGTATAAATGGAACATAAATAGCACCTTTGTGATGGTAGCGTTCAGTGCTGTTATCCCAAAGCCTTGAAAATAGTTATAAGATATTTTATTTTTATTTTACTCAGAAATACCAAGAAATATATGTTTGTGTTTTTCCAAGGCTCAGGTCACCCACCTGAGGAGACATGGCTGCTCAACGCTTTATTTACTGCCAATGATAGTTTCCTCCTGTACTGATCTTTTGTTCCAAGTTTCGGTCAAAAGATCAGGGTAATTTTTTCATCACTTCAAAATACACACCAAAAAGACAGTGAATAAGTACATTCTACACACATTGTGCGATAAAAGCTATGATAATAAAAGGAAGGGAACAAACGCTAGGTGAAACTGCAAAGCTGTGTTGTAAAAAGATAAATTGTCCGAGAAAATAGCAATCTTGGAATGTGTATATGAGTTAATTGCAGTAATGTTTGTTTTTGTGCATGTTCATTCACAATTCTATTCCATCCAGTTTCTGCATGGAAACTTGTATTTAGATATATATTTTATTAGATGGTTTTATTTAAATCGTGATTTATCTCAAATGTGTGCATCTGCTTTATTTTAAAGTGCAAATCTTAGAATGCCCTTTTGGTGCCTTTTTTGAGCAGAGAACTCTTTTGCAGATTTCAGAGATTAGTAAAGCCAAACAATGAGTAAATTGCGATCCATTCGTTGTTATAGGAGGTGTAGATCAGGTCAATTTGCACTGGAATTCACAGAAATCAAATACCCCAACCATCTTGACATGAAGGCAACTACAGTAAGCACAATAACAACTCAGATGGTCACAGCAAAAGTGTACAAAGTAAATCTACAAAGCAAACATTGGTTTTATGCCAGTTTAACTTGCATGGATTCTCCAGTTGAATTGTGGGGGTTATAGTTTGGTGGTGGTAGTGGTGGTGGTGTAGGTGGTGGTGGTGAGAATGCTCTGTGATCCCTGAGATACTGTGGTCCTAGGCCAGGCATCCCCAAACTCAGCCCTCCAGATGTTTTGGGACTACAACTCCCATCATCCCTAGCTAACAGGACCGGTAGGCAGGGATGATGGGAATTGTAGTCCCAAAACATACGGAGGGTCAAGTTTGGGGATGCCTGTCCTAGGCCACTCAGGGCTTTAAAACTTTATGACTTTGAAATGGATCTGTAACAAAGTGATAGCCAATGGAAATGGAAAACAATTGTCATCATATGGTCCATCCTATTGATCTTAGATCATAGTCTGATCCCAGCACCCGTGATTTCTGGCTTATGTATTTTTGAAGAATGATTGCTTTAAGGTATGGCGCTGCCTTTTCCTGAGCAATGCTATTCAACCACTATTGTCTGCTCTGGCTGGTAGTGGTTCTCTGACAACTGTTTTTCCCATCACCTACTGCCTGGCAATGCCAGAGATTGAATTTGGGCCTTACTCCATTCATAGTTTATGCTCTACAACTGAGCCACGGCTCCTCTAAGGTATCCATCACTCGTGATATAGAAGCTTTCATTACGTTTGCCTAGTTGTACACTCAGTGTGGCAGGGAATATGAATATAAAACAACGGGGGAAATCGTACAACTTTGAGTTTGGTTTCAACCGGTATGTATTGGACACCATAATAATGAAATCAGACCTTCAAGGACAAACTAAGTCTGTAGCATTATGGATGGGGGAGAAAACGACAAGGGTGCTGCAGTTGTCTTACATCTTAATTAGTACTATGAATCATATTTACGGAGACAATAGAACATTATAAACAGATATATAATATCAGTGCGGGGTGATCCAGCTCATATACTTAGGATGACAACTTTATTACTATGGTGGACTAGCATTCCAATTAAATAAGGGACTGGGATAAGGTGCTTGGAAACAAATGTGAGTAACAGAAGGTCAATGCACTAAGTTGCAAAAGGATTGGATTTTTCATTGCTCATGATACCAACACAAGAAACCCCATTATCTGCTCTCTGGTGATAGAAAACTCCTTGTTTTCTGAATGTAATGTATCTCTGTAGAGATGGCTCATATCTAATCCCATATAATTGTAGCGATACCTCTTCTGCGTTACAGGGAAGTATGTGTGACACAACTTGAGGTGCCCTTCTCTACTCCATGTGTTATTTGGACTCACGGCAACAGGGCTTTACTTTTCCTTATCGGAATGACTGGTATATTTTCCAGTGTGGTGTAGTGGTTAACAGCAGTAGACTCGTAATCTGGGGAACTGGGTTTGCGTCTCTGCTCCTCCACAAGCGGCTGCTGGGTGACCTTGGGCTAGTCACACTTCTCTGAAATCTCTCAGCCTCACTCACCTCACAGAGTGTTTGTTGTGGAGGAGGAAGGGAAAGGAGAATGTTAGCCGCTTTGAGACTCCTTATGGGGAGTGAAAGGTGGGATATCAAGTCCAAGCTCTTCTCTTCTTCTTCTCTTCTTACGTGAGAGAAAGGAAAAGCATGAACCCAGAAACAGCTCTGATGATCCCACTGTCAGAACAGCCTTTGTTCTCTCTCACATCTGCCCAAAGCTGCCACCCACTTCTATTGTATAAAGCAGAGATGTTCATAGATGTTCAAGCAGCATATTATTTACCTGTCGCAACATGCCCTTAAAGTTCTCATATATCCACAAACCCTGTTGGCCCAAGTGCATTCCTGAAATGTTGACTTAGACCATTGGTCCATCTGGTTTGGTATTGTCTACTCTGGCAGTGACTCTCTAGGGTCTCAGACTTTCCTTCCCCAGCTCTTCCTATGGTGATTGAACGTGGCATAATTCTGAATGCAAAAGAGCTGGATCTACAACGATCTTTTTAACGTAATTAGATATATAGTTTTAAAACGTCACAGGGTTGTAATTTAAAAGCCTTTTGTACCTTGTTTTCTCTGTAAAAACACAGTTTTCCTACTGCTGGATCCTGGTTGCTCTGTAGCACCCTCTGGTGTCACATTTTAATAATGAATTATGCAGATTATGAAAATCATTCTTTGACCCTGCCTTAACTTTATAAACCACAAGTGTAGATCTGCCCATAGGAAGCTTCCCATGTTAGCTTTCCTCATAGGCACCCATCTTGAGAGGCCAGGCCCTGCCAGGTCTCCCTGTGGTGGCAGTGAGCCTCGCAGGGCCTCGCAACCTCCTCCCGACACTCATGATGTCACATGTGTGTTGCATGTGTGACATCATGCACTCACAATGAGATCCCCCTCCCCACCATGTTGAGTGGAATTTGGCAACTCTGGCCTTCCTTAATCCAGAAATTAGCAAAAATACTAAGAAGAAGTGATGGACTATGGACGCAGGTGAGGAAACTAACTAAGAGAGGCTCTCCTCTCTTTGCCTGCTTTTAAATGGTTTTAACTGTATTTAACTGATCTGTGTGTTTGAGTCAGGCTGCTGTGACCCTCGCTGTGCAAAAAGAACAGCATTTGCAGTCAGAAGATCCAGGAGGCTGGATCTATCATAGCTTGCTATTATTGCACATCATTTCTGCTGTTGTCAGCTTCCTTTGGAGGAGAAATGAAGCAGTCAGCTGTGAAACTCTTAACCCTGCCAAGAAGACCCCAACCCAGGGACTCTGGCCATGTGGAGTTCAACAGCATTACCACTTTCAGTCAGAGCTTTTGTTGAGCTTTTTTAAGGGAAGGTTGCCCAGAGTTTTTGAAAATCCTACCATGAATCGCATAGAAACGCCCGCCGGGGATGTGAGCGCCACCGTGCCGATCCGCCCGGGGGGATTTTGTCACCACCCCTAGGCATGACACCCGAGGCTGCACACACATACCCCTGTCACCGTGAGCCAATCACAACCTCAATTGTCTCCCCCATCCTTGCCCACACTGAAAGCAATGGGGGTGTGGCGGATGCGAACACCGCCCGCTGGGGGTGTCAGGCTGATCGCCGGGCGTATTGGCGCGATCATTGGGCGGATTTAAACAACAAACGTGAAAATCCACCCGCTGGGGGTGCGAGTGCTGCCACACCGATCTGTCTGGGGGGACTTTGTCACCCTCCCCTAGGCATGACGCCCAAGGCGGACCGCACCCCCACACACACACCATGCGACACCCTTGCTTTCAGTGTGGGCAGGGATTGGGGAGACAATTGAGGTTGTGATTGCCTCAAGGTGACAGGTGCATATGTGTGCATGACGTCTATGTGTGTGGTGATCTCAAACACAGGAGAAGCTTCCTAATTGTAGAATAGAATGCCCCTATTTTAAGTGGAGAAATGCTGGCATGCATGCAGGCTCCCAGGCAGAGAGTCTTTCACAGCCACACCATGAGATGCCAGGATTTGAACCCAGAACCACCTGCATACACTAAGATCTCTAGGTAGTGATTGTGGCCACGAATAATGCACCCCATACTGATCTCTTTGAAATGGCTGCTGGAAAGGGAAACACTTGTTCCAAGTGCCCATCTTTGCCAGGCAATGTAAAAGAGGTATATTTGGCTGAATAATTTTCTATTTTGCTCCTGTGCTATGCCCAACTGCTGTTTACAAACAAGTTTTGTTTGAAAAGAAGTTTTCTAAATGAGGTTTTTTTAAAAAAATAAAAAAAGTCATGAATAGGTCCTGCCCGTATTATTTCTTTTAAGGTAGTTGAGGACCCAGATAAACATGGAGGAGCTGACATTTCTCGCCCTTGTCTCTCATTTTCTTAATTTGGGCATCTTTAGTGCCGCACAAGCCACCAGTGTTCGTAGCAGTTGACTAAACTACAGGGCAGGATTTGATTGAAGGCTTCCCCTCCTCCCTATGAAAAAAGAGTTCAAAAGGCCTAAAAAGGTTTGTAAAAGGTTAAGAAATGGTCACGGTTAGGTATTCTGACATGAACAATTCACAAGAGATTGGGTCTGAATTTGATTACATAAGAGTCTCTTGGCAGATATAATCAATCATCCTTTTGCCCTATCACTACCCATGTCTTAGAATGTGTCAGGTGTACTGCTGGAAATTTGGTACGGAGCTTTCTTGCACAATGTCATCCTGTCTACAGTGTTGGCTCTAATTTGTTGTGGGCGAACATCTGATGTTGCACTTGTTTCCCACCCTCTACCTCACTTCAAGCCTTCTATCATCTTGTCAGAGGAATTTCATTTTCAGACAATGGGCTAAGAAAGACAAAACTGCAGCGCAACATCTTAAGACATCCATTGGTAGGCAATGAATCTTTGTTATGTGGAAGCATTGCACTTCTGGAATGAGGGGGGGGGGCATGGATGAGAAAAGCATTCAAAGCAACAACCTCCCCACACACACCTTCCTGGCTCTCAACTTGTGATGTCCTGCCCTTGGCTTGGCTGTTAAGGATTTGGGTAACTAAATGCATACATTAATACATCAGTCAGTTTTGAACAAAGATCTGTTGTTTCAAAAGTTACGGTCTCCCTCAGGAACTCTCCCTCCTTGGAGGTTTTTAAGCAGAGGCTGGATGGCCATCTGTCATGGATGCTTTAGTTTAGATTCCTGCATTGCAGGGGGCTGGACTAGATGGCCCTTGGAGTCCCTTCCAGCTCTACAATTCTATGATTCTATGATTAAGAGTCCTAAGACCATAATAGTCCCTAGTCCAGTGGTGGTGAAACTTTTAGAGACTGAGAGCTCAAACTGCAACTCAAAACCCACTTATTGATCGCAAAGTGCCAACATGGCAATTTACAGTAATATCAGGTAATAATGATTGTCTGCATGCACACATACAAATACATACAAATGGGGGGAGATTAACCAGAGTTATTGAGCTTGGGGGGGGACTTCCCTGAGTTCTTCTGCTTTTTTCGGGGGGGGGGTGTCCAGAGTTGTTGAGATTTTTTTGGGGGGGGGATTGCAAACAGTTGTTGAGCTAAAATTGGGGTGGGGGTTGTTGCTGATAAACAGAGTGATTCCCACCCAGAGAGGTGGGGGGGGAGCCAACTTTGAAAACCCCCAGGAGCAGCACTGCAAGGGCGATGGCACGGGTGCCCACAGAGAGGGCTCCGAGTGCCCACTCCGGCACGCGTGCCATAGGTTCGCCAGCACTGCCCTAGTCTGTGCTCAGCAGCAACCCAAGCACTGTGTCTGCCTAGGAACATTATAATCTTATACTGAGTCATCTAGCTTAGTAATGTCTACACTGACTGGTGGAAACTGTACAGTATTTCAGACAGGAGTCCGAACCATGTATGGAGACACCAGGGATCATACCCGTCAACTCCCGGATTGAAAAATCCGGGATCAGCAGCGGCAGACATGTCCAGACATGCATAGAAGCGACTTCCGGTGCCATTCTGCCTGATTTCCGGTGCCCAGACATGGGCAGAGTGGGATCCAAAATCGGTTCTGCGCATGTCCAGACATGCACAGAAGGAGCATCCCTAGCCGGCAGGAGCTGCTTTGAAAATCCGGGGGAATTGCGGGATATTTCACCATTTGGGATAACAGCAGGAAACGGCTTTAAAAACGGGGGTTTCCCGCGAAAAATGGGAGACTTGGCAGCTATGCCAGGGATTGAATTTGGGGCATTCTGCATGCTGTGTCTGCACTTTGCCGTTGAGTTATGACCCTTACCTAGATTTCTTTCCCATATACCCTAGTAACTTTCATGTTAAAAGGTGGGATATAAATAATCATCATCCACTTGTACTTCCTGTCAGTAGCGCTCTCTGGCTTCTGGGAAAGATCTTGCAGACTAGCCTCTTGACTTCTTCTTTTTCTCATGTGGATGATTCACACAAAATCCACCCCATGGTCGAGACTGGACCTGTGCTTTTTAATTTGTTCATAAGCAAGTTAGTTATGAGCAGTGAAGCGGCCAAGCCTGCTGCTAAATTGTTCAGGGTCAATAAAGCAACAAGAGGTTTTGAAGAGCTCCAAAAGGACCTCTCCTATCTGAGTGAGAGGGTGGTGAAATGGCAAAGGCAATTCGATGTAAACAAGTGTAAAGTGGTGCATGTCAACACAAAATAATAATAATAATTTCATGAGGTCTGAACTATCAGTCACTAACCAAGAACAATACCTTGGGATAGTAGTGGATAGCTCAGTGAGGATGTTGGCTCAATGTGTGGCAGCCAAATAAAGGGAAAATTCCAGCCTAGGGAACATAAAACTGTGAATATCACAATGCCATTATACAAATCTATGGTGTGACCACATTGGGAATCAGTGTGGAATTCTGGTCACTCCACCTCAAAAGGGATATTATAGAGTTGTAAAAGGTTCAGAAAAGGGCAAGCAAAATGATCAGGGAAATGGAATGAGAAAAGAATGCAGCATTGAGGATTTTTTTTTAGTTTAAAGGTAAGTAAGAGGCGACATGATAGAAGTTGATATAATAACCTGTGGCACGGAGAAAGGGGATAGAGAAAAGTTGTCCTCCCTTTCTCGTTACACAAGAACTCATGGACTTCCAATGAAGTTGAAGGAGCTGAGACAGAAGGTGACTTTCAGAAAGCCACCCACAGCTCTTTCCACAAGTGTGTTTACTGTAGAGAGTTGGGATTCAGTCCAGATGTAGAAGATTGCAGATGAACATCTGTGAAATCTAAAAACACAACAAAAGCCCCATTTTACATTTTAGACTCTTCTTAGACATTCTTCTTTGTGGGGAAGGGTTCTCGCTGCAATGCAAGAGCACATTGGGTGCCTATTTTTCATTTTATTCTAACCACAGAATACATTAAGGCGTGCCACTCATCTGCTATATCTAGCCACACTCAAAATTCAACCCAGCAGGCTCACATGATACCTGACTCCAGATATCTTCCCGACTGTATACTAAGCCTGACCTTTAAATCAAACACTATCTTGACTCTACTTTGTTTCTATCGTTGCTGGAGACAAATTACTCTATAATGGATGTGTGGTTATTTTTCTTGTGCTTCTGTAAGCCTAACTTGCATCTTCTTGGGAAGATTAAAGAGCTGTTTTGATTCAGTGTTCATTTCCTTTCCCTCGGTTGGCAAAAAGACAAATCTCCTCAAGATACATTGCTCCGCTGGTGTTGTTGTTTTACCTTTTTCATTATAGAGAAACCAGAGCGCTATTTCTATCCTTGGTTTACTTGGCGATCTCAGGCATTTTCGGGACTGTTACAGATAGATGGAGAGCACCAGTGGTTGCTTTCTCTCCCTTTGTGTTGATCTAATTTCACGATAATGGAGTTCCTGGCACTGATTACTCCAGTGGTTTTGATATCTACTAACTCCTTACACTTTCCTTTCAGAGGATGCAACAAAAGCTGACCACACTTTTCTTGGTGACTGTCATCACCTTCTTTGTTCATAATGTGGGGCAGAATTCAGTGTAGCGCTGTTATGAACATTTGGCCAGTGCAATATTTTCTTCTCCTTTTCATCTCCCTGTGTGCTGTTTTGGGGGATTCCCCTGATCTCCCCCATAGCTGCCAAGTTTTCCCTTTTCTCGCAAGGAAGCCTATTCAGCATAAGGGAAAATCCCTTTAAAAAAGGGATAACTTGGCAGCTATGATCTCCCCACCCTGAGCCAGTTCTGGGGGTTTATGTGAATCCAGCCCATATAGTTTTCATTTTTTCATTCTGATCCTTTCCCAACCCTGGCTTGAGATGCCAGCGATTGTACATAGGAGTGTGTGCATGTAAAGTAAGTTGTCTACCACAGTGGACAGAAGTCCATCTGCCACCTGACCGACTGCCATGTGCTGTGGTCTCCTCGAAGCAGAGGTGATGGGTGAAATCCAGTCTCTTCCATTTATGAAGAGAACGTTTATTTTCAGTATTAATTTACAGGAAGAGTTTGCAATTTTAAAGCAGTATAAACAACAAAGCTGTGTCCAGTTTGTTGATCTTTTCCCATCTGTCTATACCTTTAATTTTACCCTTGAGGCATTCCAAAAACACACGCAGAAGCTCTCTTGACTTTTGTGTATACTGTAACTGCACAGGCTAAATAGAACCCTTTGTGCACATTCTAAAAAGGATGTGGCTGAGGGGTGTGTACTTTTGCAAGTTGAGAACAGATGTATGTATATCGCTACTCACCTCCTGCTTCCTTATGAATGCATCTGCAGATAAGTCGAGCAAGATGGTCACAAATACAAATGCTGACACCAAAAACAAAACAAAGCACCCACCTGCCCATCAGGCATCTGTCCTTGATTTATTGCTTTTATATATCAGACTCTTAGCCCATGATCCTCAAGGTCAGGATGATTCGACATTGTGTTGGTGTGTAACAGCACATGACATTTGGAACATGTATTGTTGGGTGGCCTGCCTGATAACAAGATGTCCTGTACGTTTATATTTTGCTGGATGAGAACATGGGATAATATAAAAGAATGGCAACATTTCTGGAACATTATGGTTCACAGATAAACTCTTCTTTTTTCAAATAATTTTTATTCAGTTTTCAATATTAATACTTAGTAAACAACATTCAAAATACATTTTACATATATTACATTTTCATTCACTTTGTTCATGCTTCAACCAAAAATAAAAATAAAAATAAAATAAAAATAAAAATGACTTCCATCCTACCTTCACCCGTCTTTTTTGAGTTCTTGTTTTTAAACTTATGCAGTTTATCTTTCTTTACGCTTAGAGTCATAAATCTGCTATTGTAAGTCTCTTCACCCTTATTTCACATTTCTATATTCAAGCTTCTGCCGTTTCTCATGTATCTCATGAATTTAGCAACTTGTCTTGTTTTGTCATACATTGTATTTGTTATTCTTCCTTAATTTCCAATAAAGAAATTTATATTTAATTAATTAACTCTTCTTTCACTATCTTGGTCAGCACCGAGTATGAAAAAGGCACAAGGCAGAACTTACTGTCTTCGTAAAAGAATATAGTTTTCTCAGCTAGGAAGCGTAACAAAGGAAATCTGGAGGGGGGAAGGAAATGGGATCAAAGATATTAACACTTGAGATGTGCTAGATTATAATTGTTCCATTTCTACCGGGCCTGTTACTTCTCCCCCCCAGCACAATCCCAATGCCTTTCCATGGCAATTAGCAATTTACTGATACAACAAGGCAAGTTGAAGCAGGTGTGCAAAGCGCATTGTGGGATGAATGCATTATAGAGCAGAACTCCCCACTCCCGGGTTTTCTCCATTTTCACCTCTTTCCTGGGATGCATGTGGGAAGGAGATCAGGTTCGCTGTAAGACTGGTCATGTTAATTTTCTCTCTTACCTACTTCGAAATTGTATTTTTAAAGGAAGAGCAGGGAAAATGAAGGTATACAAATTCTTATAATGGAAAGAGAGATAAGAACAAAAATAGGTCAGGCAGGGCAGAGGTGGAATCACTGTGTGTCTTTTTGTTAAAGGCTATCCAGGCTTGCTTATCAGAAGGTCGGCGGTTCGAATCCCTGTGACGGGGTGAGCTCCCGTTGCTTGGTCCCAGCTCCTGCCAACCTAGCAGTTCGAAAGCACGTCAAAATGCAAGTAGATAAATAGGAACCACTACAGCGGGAAGGTAAACGGCGTTTCCATGTGCTGCTCTGGTTTGCCAGAAGTGGCTTTGTCATGCTGGCCACATGACCTGGAAGCTATACGCTGGCTCCCTCGGCCAATAATGCGAGATGAGCGCGCAAGCCCAGAGTCGGTCATGACTGGACCTAATGGTCAGGGGTCCCTTTACCTTTACCTTTATCCAGTTCTTACCAAGTGATTTGAAGGGAGAACAAGGGAAGATCTTAAAACAGATTATTATCCATGTGTTTGACCGAAGGAATAATTGAATAAAATGATTCAAATTCCAGGAACGCAGGGGAGAAGGGTCTGTATATCTTTAGAATTGTCATCAAATTACAGCCAAAGTGAGGCTGAGGGAAATTTCGAAGGTCCTAGTCAGGCAAAACATTGGTAGAAATTAAATTAAGAGGATGGTGATAGATTGGAATGACTATAGGCATGGAAAGCTGTGTGGACTGTTTTAATTCTGCTTCTAACTCATTGCAGAAAACCAGTCTCTCAGCACCATTAAACTGCTGTTAGGTGGAAGCAGATGCTCCTTAATCTGATGCTTAGTCCAAAATAGATGCTAAATCTGAAACTCTTGAAAGCTGAATAGTGAGTCCATATTACCATTCTAAATTGAATATCGATAGGATAGGTATTATCAGTTTTATAAGGAATAGAATGTTCCTACTTCATAATGGTAGAATGCTGAAATTATACCCCCACATCTGTATAATCAGAGTGAACACTAAACAAACGTTGCTATAAAAATTTTAGTTGATGCAAGTTGTATTTTAGTGTAGCAGATGCAACATATTGAATGCATATGGTAGCTTTCGCTGACAATGAAAAGGGCGCAACAAAGAACAATGGTTTTGAGGGGGGAAATGAAAATAAGGAAGAACAATGCTACACAAATGCCAAATAGCTATCCACGCTACAAATTTCAAATGCAGGAGCAGCTAGCAATAAGAGGCTTGGTTTGTGTTTTCCTTAAAGTTAAATATAATATCCTGCAGTGAGGGAGCCATACTTCTCATTGAAATGAAACAATTGCAGCGAGGAGCCAGTAAACTAATTTTTTCATTCCTTGTTCTTTACACTGAATGCTGCTGCTGTGTTGTCCTGCAGGGACAACTCGCTGAAATGTAATAGCAGATTACAACGCACCTTATACATCCAACAGCATGGAAATAATCTTTTGCCAGACATAATAGATACAACTGGGATTGCTCGCATTGCTAATTAAAATCCAAATCAGAACTGCACACAGTACAATTCATAAATGCACCATTTTAGGATAATGATGATACAGGCAAAGCGTATCCTATTCCCCTCTGTGTATTGATGTTTAGGACAGGGGATGATGAGGGATTTGCAGTCTTATTTCATTTATAATTCATCCACACCAAGGGAGAACAGGCCACATCATTATCTTTAAAAAGAAATTGTCTGGTTTTCCCCACTCCTGCTTACATTGAGCCAAACCGACACCAAATGGGGATTGGAAGAACAGAAATGGAGCAACACAAACTCACTGTGGATTCAGCTATACAGCTACAAATAAAACATTTTAAGTGCGTTGCAAAATGCAACATGCAAATGCGACACTAGATGGCGACGGTGAGCTATGGCAAATCCGATGTCTTTTTCCAAATGTTTTTCTAAAAAAATCATTTTCACAGCATTTTTCATATGTGTGTGGATTCCACCTGTATCTTCCAACTTTTTCAGAAGCTTATATTGGGATGAAGCAGCCTTATCCTGAGTCCATCTAGTACAGCATTGTTTACACTGACTGGCAGTGGCTGATCAGGGTTTCAGGCAGGGTCTCTCCCAGGCCTGGTTGGTTTCATGGCCCATCCCAAATAAGGAAGACACATGTCTGATAGTTAACTCTTTATTGGCATCAGCATCAATTTTGGGCAAGATCACACTGTTTTCCAGCAAGATCTCTCTGAAATAATGCAAGATCTCTCTGAAATAATGCAAGATCTCCTGGAGTGCATGAAATCTTGTGTGATTTTGGCTAGATCTCATCAAAAATTGGTACACTCTCACCTAAAATCAGCACCAATGCCACTGCTCCACCAGTGGCAGGACAGAGCGGCACTTCCTATTTCACTTTAAGCGGTGAAACAGGACACATCACCTCTGCCTCAGCCTCTCCTCATTCTCCCAAACTTTCCCCACATTTCTCCCATATACTGTAACTGTGAGCTTGCCTTAGAATGCATCTAAAGGCTTGCATTCTGCTTAGAAATAATTCTCAAGCTTACATTCTCTCTGTCTGTCTATCTCTGTCTGACTGCATAGAAACAGTACGGCAAATGAGGAAGTCATGTTGAAATGAAGTAATATGTTTATGTGACAAGTTTATGTCTGCAGTACTTCAAGCTATATCAGTTAAGAAGCCCAATCTATGGGACAATGTTTTATGCAATTCCCTTAGGTCTTGTTTGAGAAGTCCTAGAATTGCAAAGAAAGGGCACAGGGAACTTAATGAAATACCAACATCTCTCTTTAGAAGATGAACTTAAAAGAAATGCAGTGATTCTAATTATACATCTTGCGTATCTAGTTAAAAGTTTGATAGTTGAACTCTCTCAGCACTCCACTCGTGTATAAGTGATAAAGAAAATTAAAAAGAATAACCATAATAGAAAAAAATAGTGTGCAATGGAAAGCAATTACAAAGAGTAATTACAGTAAAGTCAAAATTTCATAGTAGTTCAGATAATAATCAGAAACTCGAAACTTAAGTATGAGGTTGAAAGGCTTCAACTTCATTTCTGATACATCACCAATACGTCTTGATTAAATGTTTACCTGAAATTCATAGGGGTTGTATCCAGAGGGTTTTTGGGAAGCATAGAATTGTAGAGTCAGAGGAGACTCAGAGGGTCCCCTAGTCCAACCCCCATACCTCCAAGGAAGGAGAGTCCACAGCCTCCTAAGGAAGACTGTTCCAATGTCAAGCAGCTCTTACTGTCAGAAACTTCTTCCTGGTGTTTAATCGGAATCTCCTTTCTTGCAACTTGAAGCCATTGGTTGGAATCTTACCCTCCAGAGCAAGAGAAAACAAGCTTGTTCCTTCTTCCATATGACAACCATTGAGATATTTGAAGATGGCTTTCATATCTCCTCTCAGTTTCCTCTCCTCTCCTCTCAGCCATCTTCCTACGGAGTAACAAACTACATGGATACAACCTCCTGGAATAACCTACATAGGATTAGTGGTAGTAGGCTATGTCTTATCATTAATTTTCAGAATCCCAAACAAGAAGGGTACAAATGCTTGGCTAAATGAAAGCTGAGGACCTTTGGAACACTGGATGCTAGCACACAATTTTTTTAGAATCCAAACCAGTGTGTTACTGTACTAGCAATTAAGTATATATGATGTGGTAGAAAAACTGTTTCATGTATGGCATCTCAACTTGTGTCACTGAGCCACAAGTACAAAAGAGGGTTTCTGTGGAACAAACTCAGTTTCTCTCTGCTTGAAGCAGCTGAAACAGACACCCTCAAACGCAAATGAGATGTGGTCGAAATGGAACAGTGATACTCAGCCTGATATTTTCTCCTAAATTGCTTGCATGGGTGTAACTTTCTGAAATGTGCTAGAACTGGAATGGAGAACTTAATACTTTCTCCTTTCGACAAGCTTTTTAAGCAGAGATTTTCCCCAGTCTGCTTCTGTGCTGGAGTTGGTTTTAGATGTTCTCGGGGTTTTTATCGCTTGTGTGTTTTCCTCCCTGCACTCTTTCGGGAGGAGAGGTGGGATATAAATATGAGAACAGTAACATTGTTTTTCAGTCTGAGGTCCAAACTCCCCCCCCCCCCGGACTACCTTCCTAAGGCCACATCCAAGGGGTAGGTAGGACCAGAGGTAGAAGTGGAAAATAATGTATGTTTTAGGTTTGTACAGTCAACTGGTTTCAAGACACACACTTCTTCATCCTTCATCCTTCATCCTTTACTTGCCTTCTTGACAGCACATGACAAAATGAGATTTGTGGTTGTGCCATTTAGCCTATTTTTTAGTTGTTTTGTTCATAAAGGTAAAGGTAAAGGGACCCCTGACCATTAGGTCCAGTCGTGACCGACTCTGGGGTTGCGCGCTCATCTCGCATTATTGGCCGAGGGAGCCGGCGTATAGCTTCCAGGTCATGTGGCCAGCATGACAAAGCTGCTTCTGGCGAACCAGAGCAGCACATGGAAACGCCGTTTACCTTCCCGCTGTAGCGGTTCCTATTTATCTACTTGCATTTTTATGTGCTTTCGAACTGCTAGGTTGGCAGGAGCTGGGACCAAGCAACGGGAGCTCACCCCGTCACAGGGATTTGAACCGCCGACCTCCTGATCAGCAAGCCCTAGGCTCAGTGGTTTAACCACAGCACCACCTGGGTCCAGTGTTTGATAAAAGGTGGTTGTTTTACTGATGGTTTGTTAATCATTTTATATGATTTATGTTATGGTTGCGATGTTCTGCAATGTTATTATTATTTATGGTACTCACGTGAGTGAAAAGCGGCATAGAAATATAATGAATAAAATAAATAAAATGAAGAGCAGTACATTCTAGGGAATAAAGATAGGCAAGGGGGTGTTAAAAGGTGAGTCTAGCTGGGAGAAGAACCATAGCGATCTCAGGCCAACAAACAGGCATCAAGGGATGGTAGTGAGGAAGATGAATGGAACATCTGTGAAATATTTTAGTGCTCTATTCCCCACTTTTCTGAGTTAAGAAAAAGCTTGCTGCCCGATTTTTGGATGCCATTTTAGCAGCCATGATTGCAGACTGCATGTGCCAGGTTTCCTTATTTAGGCTATTGGTAGAAACGGCTCTGTGCACCATTTACGGGTGTTGGATCTATGGCAGGGATATGGCACTTGTGGTCCTCCAGATGTTGAACTACAACTCGCATCAGCCCTTACCATTGTTGACTGTGGGTGATGAGATTTGAAGCCCAACAACATCTGGAGGACCACAGATTCCCCATACCTGATCCTGATATACTCAACCAAAAACCTCCAAGTACATGAACTTCATATAATCATATACAGTAGTACCTCGACTTCCAAATGCCTTGACTTCCGAAGGTTTCAACTTACGAAGTCGGCAAACCCAGAAGTATTTTTGCCGCACGTGCATTCTGCACCTGTGCAGAAGCAGTGTGCGTGGTCTGTGCATGTGCAAAGCGCAAAATCGCGCTTCGCGCATGCACAAAATGGACGATTCAACATCCGAAGGTTTCGACTTGAGAAGAGCACCGCAGAACGGATCGCCTTCGTAAGTCGAGGTACCACTGTAATCAGATAACCTATGTGAGTTTACTCTTAAGCTCCAATGAATTTGGTGTGACTTATATAACGTTGTTGAAATATTTGCTTGTGTTGGTTTTGTGCTTACCAGTTCATGTAATAAAATCATGTGCTTCTTAATAATGGAACTTACTCTCAGTTAAGTGTGCAATGTATCTTAGCCTGATTTCCATGCTATTGCAATTGTTTGGAATACTGCAGCCATATTTAACAACATTTATCCTTTCATTTTACTACTGAATGTGTTTTTAATATATAAATTAAATCATTCAAAAATATTTGTAAATTTTCCCAGTGACAATATTTTATATGAAGCCATTCAGGCTATGAACATTATAACTGGATGTATAATTTTTTCCTGCTTGCAAATTATGCCACTGTCGCTTAGGTAATTAACATCCCAACACAATGTGAATTTCAAATAGTATGTTCTATCACTAAAGTCATAACTCAAGCCTATTTATGAAAATAATCTAATCAGCAAGTAGTATAAACAAATTTTGACGCATATGTGAGGAGGTACCTGCTTGAACTGTTAAAAATGAAAAATCCAAAACCACACATCGTTTTGGGGAAATAAAATTGTATGTGAGACTATGTTATTGGTTTTGACCAGAAGTTATAATGCAAGGTCGCACACTCTACAAAACAGGCAACGTGACAAAGTAACACCTGGTGGAAACTTCAAGACTAATAAATTTATAATGGCATTATCTTTCCTTGACTAGAGTCCACCTTGCCTGGGCAGGCGCATTAAGTGACCCAGAGGAGCAGCAAATGAGTAGGCAGGACACCAGGGGGTGGCATGAAATCAGGCCAAAAAATATTTATTGGCTGCAGGAGGCAGGGCAAGGGTTGGCATGGCAGTAGGGCCAGGATCGGTGCATCATTCTATTAACCTGTTGTTGATGGAATGGGATCCACTGGGGAGTGGACTGCGCCAAAGTCAGTCAGCAGTGAATCCTGTTATGGTCCCACTGGGTGACCAAGATGAGTATTCTAGACCCAACCTGTGTTTAGGGAATGTCATGACCCCCATGGGGGCTCCCTTTTATTATGTTAATTATGAGCCTACCCAATGCCATTTTTACCCTTATACGAGACCATGGTTCTTCTGTCTAACAAAAGAAAGCCTTAAAGGTCACTGAAGGAAAGGTGGAAGGAAAAAAAAAACCTCAACCAAGAATAATCAGGTTGAGAAAGAAAATTACTTTATGGTCCCATCAACCAGCCACCCATAATTGTTCAGGGAAGGGTCTAATCCAAGGGTGGATGGGTGGTAAGCTTGTAGGGCAAAGGTAAAGGGACCCCTGACCATTAGGTCCAGTCATGACCGAATCTGGGGTTGTGGCGCTCATCTCGTGTTATTGGCCGAGGGAGCTGGCGTACAGCTTCCAGGTCATGTGGCCAGCATGACAAAGCCGCTTCTGGTGAACCAGAGCAGCACACACAATCGCCATTTACCTTCACACCAGAGCGGTACCTGTTTATCTACTTGCACTTTGACGTGCTTTCAAACTGCTAGGTTGGACCAAGCAATGGGCAAAATGGCCCCCAAATCCAGAGGTGAAAGCCTTATAAAGGTTTCTTCCTCCTCCTTCTGTGGTGATCCATGCAAAAGTTTCTCCTCATGGGACATTGCAGGGAAGATGACGTGGGCAGAATTCTTCCCCCATTTGCCTCTCCTTGGACCACACGCTACCAGGCAAAGGGGGTCATGAGCCAGAGTGGAACAAATCAGATACATGAATGGTTATCCTCACTACGCAAGTACACATGAACAGCGTTTTTAAATAGCATAAAAGTAGTTAGGTTGTAAGTCACTTAGGGCTTGCGCTTCTTCCAAAGTAGAGAGTTGAGACCATTTTTTATGTGGCTCAGCCCACAGCATGTGGATTCTGTTTGTGATTCTTCTTTCCTGGAGCGAAAGGTTTACTCTTGCAGGTCATTTTTCCAGTTGGAAAGTAATTGCACATGGTGGGGAATTTCCAATTATTTGTTAATTGCTATCCTATGCAACACCTCCACAGGATATCTTGCATGCTTGTGTAGCCACCGTGTTCTGTGGCTTTTGTAGACACTGACAGAAGACTTTTTATTTTCCCTCAATAGACGGTAAAGAGAAAACCCCACCCCACCCTGGGAAAAACATATTTGCTGAGTATTATAATAAACTCTTGTCTTTGAAATAAACTTTGTAGATGGAGGCCTAGATTATCGGCCTTGGTGTGTTGTCATAGAAATAAGGAGCAGGAATCTCAGATGAATTTGTTTCTGAAAACTTTCCAGTGCCTGAGGGAGCCGAACACTTCTGATATATTCAAATCTTTCTTAGCCCCAGGGGGGAGGGTGACAGGCTGTAAATTGGTACAGGGTAATCTCCAGCCTTGACTGTGCACTAATACATTCAAAGCATAGAAGCAGAGTATGCTCTAAACTCATTTGGAGGTCTTTGTCTCAAAAGCTACACTTTTGAAAGCCTGTGACAGGGAGAAAGATAACAAATGTTGCCTTTGATCCTGTATTAAATTGGGGTGGGGAGGTGGAGAGAAAAAGAAAAGGTTTTCAGCAGAATTTGCACCAGCTGATTTTAGCAGCTGATCACAGCAAGAGCATCTTCACAACTGCATTATCCAATATCACACCACTTCAAACAGTTGTGACTTTTCCCAATGAATCCTGGGAACTGTGGTTCATTAAAGATACTGTGCATTGTTAGAAAATCCCCTATTCCCATCACAGAGCTACAATTCTTAGAGTCTCCTGGGAAGAGGGATTGACTCTGAGAATTGTGGCTCTATAAGCTTTTTTAATTGAGTGTTTCACAACAGAAGTGCAAATCTAGTGCTACTTCCTGACGGACACGTGATTTTGGGTGGTGCAGATCAGGTGGTGCAAAACTCAAATGCCTCAAGCAACCCTGTTCCATTCTCTTATCATGACCAGACATGAACTCTGTTAAACACACAAAGGGTTGTATCTAATGTAGCACTAAAGGAAAGCCACTTAGTGACATGCTGTTTCAATTGGCCAAATGTTTTGCAACAACTGAATGTTGTTGCACAATAAAATGTGCAACTAGGTTGCTGGTAACTGTGTTGCACAAAAAGATTGTGCAAACTATTTTGCACAACAGGTTTATGCTAGTGTAACTTTGGCATTAGATTCTTCTGTTGCGCAACATTAAACGTCACCTGTACATTAGCACAAGAGCCCTTATGCTAGCAGGTGGCATATGGTGGACATACAGGTGAAACTCAGAAAATTAGAATATCATCAAAAAGTGCCTTTATTTCAGTAATGCAACTTATTGTTTTTTACAGGTAGGTAGCCGTGTTGGTCTGGGTCGAAGTAAAATAAAAAAATTCCTTCAGTAGCACCTTAAAGACCAACTAAGTTTTTATTTTGGTATGAGCTTTCGTGTGCATGCTGAAGAAGTGTGCATGCACACGAAAGCTCATACCAAAATAAAAACTTAGTTGGTCTTTAAGGTGCTACTGAAGGAATTTTTTATTATTGTTTTTTATTTTTATTTTAATTTTGACAAATGCTTTCTTTTGGAAATTCCACAGGAATAAAACCAATAAAACCATTTATAATTGACCTGCCTAATGACAAATAATTACAATTACAACCAATCAAGGCTTGACATATCTTGCTTTGCAGGTCATGCATCTATCTCATATATTGGTTTCACCTTTTAAGTTGTGTTACTGAAATAAATGCACTTTTCAATGATATTCTAGTTTTCTGAGTTTCCCCTGTAGCTCACACATAGCCCTATACAGTTTATGCTTTTCTCAGAACAGTAGACGAGCTGATTGTCCAAATAATCTTTTGTCTCCGGGGTCCAATAAGCAGATATATGGAAATTACCTTCCTAGGACTGCGTTGCAACCTTGACTTTGCCTGCTCCTACAGGTTAGCTGCCTCGACACACATTATTTATGTATTTTCTATATAAGATTTTGTTTTTACCCACTCTTTATCACAGGGTCCCAGGACAGGATTACAGCAATACAAGCATACAGTTAAAAACAACAACAGGTTTTATTATTATTATTATTATTATTATTATTATTATTATTATATTTTTATTATTAAATTTAAAGCTGGAATTCTTGCATTGCAAAGGGAAGCTGAGAGCTAGATGATGATGTTGGCAGACACATCCTCTGTGGCGCTTCTTTCTTTGCAATGGAGGAGGATAGGGAGAGAACCAGAACAGATGGAAGCCATACAACTGCTTTCCCTGCAGAGAAGCAACTGTGACAGCAGGCACCGGCCAATGGAAGATACTTTTCAGTATTTCTATAACTGCAGTCTTAGGAGTCCACATTATCTTTGCAGAGGATGACAACAGGGAGGAAAGCAGAGAAATTTGACCACACCCCAGGGACCTAGCAGCAGCACCAGGTCTAGAGAGCTCCAGCCGCCACTACCGGTAAGTGCAATCCTATAAATGTCTACTCAAAAGTAATCCCCATCAACTTCAGTAGGACTTTCATTCCTGGTCTGTGGATTGTAGTCTGAAGGACTCACCTCCTAAGCCAGGAGTCAGCAAACCTTATCAACAGGGGGCTGGTCCACTGTCCCTCAGACCTTGTGGGGGGCTGGACTGTATTTCTTTTTTTGGGGGGGGGAGGAATGAACAAATTCCTATGCCCCACAAATAACCCAGAGATGCATTTTAAATAAAAGGGCCCATTCTACTCATGTAAAACCATAGACAGGCCTGCTGACTGAATTGCCCCACTTTGTTTAAGTAGCCTTTAGGCCAGGGGTGGGGAACATGTGACCCTCTGGATGTTATTGGGCTATATCTCCCATCATCCCTGACTATTAACCGTCCTGACTGTGGTTGACTGAGTCTTACAGCATCTGGAGGAACAAGGTTCCCCACCCCTGCTTTAGTCCTTTAGAAGAAAACCAGGAACATGCTTAGGCAGACAGAGCTGGCCTAGTCCATACTTGCAAGTCATAATTCAGTGAGGAAATTGTGACTTCAGTTGCATACTGCCAAAAGGAAAATAGATATTTTAGCACAATATTCCTATTGTCTGCCCATATTTACTTCCTACCAACCAGCTACTTGACAGTCTGACATATGCCCTTTAATGCATCATTTCTTTGAGGTGTTTGTTTTAGTGTTCAGAACTGTAATTACCTGCAGCTTCCCACTTCCTTGCAGTGTTCTTTTAGAAATATACACATATGCCAAAGGTAGCCATAGGAGCATATTAAACAACAAAACACTATAATTAGAACTCTCACATATATATATATATATATATATATATATATATATATATATATATATATATATATATATTCCCCAAAAGAAGTACATGTGGAAAAAATGTTACGGCATCACTCTGCTGTTTTCATTGTGAAAATTAATTCTATTAAATCACTAACCCCCCCCCCTTTTAAAAAAAGCAGTTAAAAGTAGATAAAAATATTTGGAATATTGATGCTGTTGCTTATTTTTCTGACTCTCTTTTTATCTGTTTCCTGTGTATATTCTGTTCCAAGAATGCAAGGGCAGCGTTTACTGAGATGATGAAGCAAATATGAATGGAGAAGGCAGGGAAAGAGAACTGGAATTTATGATAAGAACTAATATTATACATGTATTCTCTGAAGTAAGTCCCAGGGAGTTCAATTGAGGGGTTTTTTTTCCATTTCTTGAGGTATAGCCTCAGGCTTAATGTAAGTCTGTGAAAAGTATGGGCAAACATCTGCAGAAGCTCCTCCTCCTTATCAACTTATGCAGTCCTAAAGATTGTTGTGTATGTGTGTCTCCTGCTTACACCCCTCCACCCACACGTTCCCAAATGACAACCTAAAAGTGGTTTTATCCCATCAGACATTCAGGTGCAACTATATTCTGGACTTGTATTAAAAGCTATTTGCACACTCATTCAAAAGAATAGTAAAAGGGACACCTCCATACTTCAAAGCTACAGTGATTAATGGCAAGGCAGTGGCACACTCTGTAAACAGCAGGAAATGAACAGATAAGGGTGAAATATGACCCATTTCCTCCCAAAGTGAAGCACAGCAGGGTGCGCCAGCACTCCATTACTCTCTCGAAACACCCTGTGGTGCCTAAATGCTTGGGGAAATATGACACCCAAATTTCCCTTCTTTAAATAATAAAATAATGCTTCTAGCTCCATTCTAAGCCTTCTAGCAGTGTTATCTTAAAGATAGGGGATGCGGGACAAAACGGGGCTGTGTTATTACTGTGTCTCATTCAGTTTGGGCTCTGCTGGTTTGATAAGTCTGGGCTTGACACACTGAATAGCTATGTAGTTATTTGTGTCCACAGAAGAGTGTAAAAAGCAAACAGAGGAGATAAAATGGCCCAGCGATAGTGGAAGAACAGTAACGGTGTAAATCAGTTTTGTGGGAAAGCAATACAGTAAAGTTAAAATAGTATGAAAATAGACAAAAATCAGGCTGGCATATAAGGTCAAAAGCATAATGTCATATGCATGTTTGTGAGGTGCAATTATATATTCCTTCCTCCTTATTACTTGGGATTTAATATATTTTCATAGAAACTGGGAAATGTTAAGTACATAATGCTCAACCCTTGTACCAATAAGGTACTTTAGAAAATGAAAATATGGAGGTCAATGAGCATGGTTTTGTTCTTTTGTTATCATCTATTCTATTTAGAACTCACGTCAGCAACAAAAACGATGTACAAAATGCTGCCATTGTACACCATCTACATTTTCCAAAATCACTCATTTAAGCAATAATACTCAAATGAATGGTTTGCACTTCAAATTTTGTATTGTCAGGCCAGTGGAAGAGGAAACCAATGACTCTCTTCCTTTAGGTTTGCAACCATATTTTCAGCAGAGAAAATAGAATGTTTGAAGATTTACTTAAACCAGAGGCTTTTCTTTACTAATTATCTGAATCAAATACTTCAGTCTATCAGTCCGCTTCAAAATTCTAACCTGGTAATAATGAAAGAATGTGAATGGGCCATAAAGGATCCAGGAAGCCCAGTCCTTTACATGTCTTTTCAGAAAGAGGTCAACAGGGCTGCATCTGGCTAAGTCATACTCAGAGTAGGCCCACTGAAAACAAGACACTTAAGGGACTTAAGTCCATTGATTTCAATGGGGAAATACTGAGAATGACCGTTTGATACAACCCATAGAGTTCAATGGAACTTTTCCCCAGATACATATGTTTAGGATTCCTGCCTTTTACAAAAATCCAGAAACGAATAGAATAGAATAGAATAGAATAGAATAGATCAGATCTTTATTGTCATTGTCCCCTTGCGGGAACAACGAAATTTCTCAGTTGATGTATCAACTCAGATAAGACACTCCACATGAATTAAAATACTAATAAGCCCAATACAATACAGAACAATAACAAATAAATAAAATGACTTCAAAGTACAGAAATTCCATTTAAGGCCAAAATTGCTCTAGGAAAGAAACTGTTCTTGAGACAGCTTGTTCTTGCCTCCATTGATCTGTATCTCTGTCCTGATGGCAGGAGCTCAAAGAAACTATGACCAGGATGTGATGAATCTCTTGATATGTCTAGTGCCTTTCTATGGCACCTGACGGTATAGATATGTTCTAACGTAGAGAGAGAACAACCAATGATGCTCTCTGCTGTTTTGATAATTCCATTGTCACCTACAGGTCTGCACAAAAAAATAAAAACAAGTCATTTTCCTCAAAGTCCTCACAGTCCATTTACAGGAAAAACAAACAAGCAAAAGTAAGGCAAAGACAGGGAAGCCGTTCAAATGTTTAGGTGAATAGAAAAACTGTAAATTAATATGTTGGGTCTCTATGTTGCATCCAATATATTAATGCAGGGAGGGAGAGTTGGATCGTGGCTGGATATCCTATGCCAACTCAGCTCTGTTTTCCCAACCTCAATGTCTCGTGAGAACATGTAAAGGAAGAGTGTGCTGCACTTTTGTATGTTCTTCAACACAATGAATAAAACTGCATTATTAGGGCTTCCATTGAAGAATATGAAAATTGAAATTATCAATATTTTAAAAAATTATTCCATGGTAAAATGTAAATTTCTTGTACAGTGGTACCTCTACTTACGAATTTAATGCGTTCCGAACGCACATTCCTAAGTCGAAAAAAATGGTAAGTCGAATCCCATAGGAATGCATTGGGAGGAAAAAAATTGTAAGTCGAAGCAACCCTATCTAAAAATTCATAAGTAGAAAAAATCCTATCTAAACCGCATCCAAGATGGCGGACAGAGCTCTGTTCGTAAGTAGAGTTATTCGTATGTAGAGTTATACATAAGTAGAGGTACCACTTTATTACTGTGAACTTACCTTGTAGAAGACAGCAATGAACATCCCAGACTTGTACAGTGGTGCCTCGCTTAACGAATGCCCTGCTTAACGAAATTTCCGCTTAACAAAAGGATTTTTTGAGCGGAGGTTGCCTCGCTAGACGAATTCGTATTATGAAAAATTTGTCTAGTGAATCGCGGTTTCCCATAGGAATGCATTGAAATTCAATTAATGCGTTCCTATGGGCAAAAAAAATTCAAAAAAATTCAATGCATTCCTATGGGATTCGCTAGACAAATTTTTCGTTATAAGAAAAGCCCCGTGGAACGAATTAAATTTGTCTAGCGAGGCACCACTGTATTACGCCTCAGAGTCCCTTGCAACACTACAATTCTATGATTGTATGAAAAGAAGCCTTGTGTAGTTGAGTCTTAAATTCTGCTGGCAACGTGTCTGATACTGCACCTGGCCTTGACTAGAAAATAAAGTTGTTGAGAAAAGATACAGACATTGTCAGGGAAATGTCAATTTATGAGGCTGTAAATGTTAACTTTATCCAGAGAAGTGTTGATTACATTGGATTTGAAAGATGAAAGGAATCCCACACAAAAAATACCTTCCAAAAGGCATGCTTTATTGACATTTCTCCTTCTCTCTCCAGTAAGCTTGCTTTTTGAATTAAATCTTACACAGACTTATAAATAACACAGGGATGCTGTAAACAGCAACAGCAACAGATGGCTTCGAGAGTGACCAGGCAGAGTTGAGAGAGCTGAGGGTCCCTTCTCACCTTTAGGCCACCAGAACTTACATGAGGCCCAGGTGTTTCCACATTGCCCAAAATCCATGCTTGGCAGTTAAGGGAGTGCCTCCCCTATGAAAATAACTTATTTGGCTGCAATCCATAACACATTTCATCCTATTAAAGGCTGTTAAGACCTGTTCTGCAGTAAATAGATAGTGGATTGCAGCCACAGTGATGGAATGTAAAGGGGGAGAGAGAGAGAGAGGGGAAACTTTCCTTTAAAAAGGGCCACTAGTAGCCAGGGGCATAGCAGGGGGGGGCGATGGAGGCCCGCTGCATCATAGCACCCATACTCCTATGACGACCCTTAGGACTAGCTGGGACTGGGATCTTGGAAGGCTGGAATTGGGAGAACAAGGCACCAGAAGAATCAAAAGCCTCGCTCCCTTGCTCATATCCGAAGGACCATGGGCCTCAAAAACAGTAGAAGACTGTAGAAGGGCCGGGCTGGGACACAGGCTGCCTTCCAAACTGCTGAGCCAAAGTCTCCAGCTCAGTATTAAACCTTGACACGGCTGCAGAATCTGATCCAATATCGGCCATAATTGCACCCAAAACGATCCAGCGTATGCTGGGGAACCACTGGGGGAGGCGCTGAACGCAGTGACTGAGACGGGCCTCTAATCACCCTTTTGGAGGGGAAAGCAGGACTGGGATTCCTCTTAATAGGCATCCTGAAACCTTCTCAATAAAACAAGGGGGATTGCAGAAATACGAACGGGATTAAAAGGGGGGCACCCCACAATCAAAATGGCACACCCGCCAAAGCAAGATGGCGCTCCCACCAAAACAAGATGGCACTTCCGCCAAATTAGCTGGGTGAAGACCTCCCTCTTGAAAGAAGGTAAAATGGTAAAACTGGGGGGAAGGGGGTTACCGGCCCCAGGAAATCCCCCACCAACCCCTTAAGCAGAAAAATAGCAAAAGCAACTCGCTCAGAGAGGGAACTCTCGGCAAAGCCTCAAGAGATCAGCTGCCCAACAAATTTTCCAAGACCGCAAGGCTGCAGGCGCAGCCGGGACCATAAGGAAAAGCTGCTGTGCAAAAGCCGACAATTAATAGGCAGCGGCAAACTCCACGGACTGGGAGCGCTCAAGGGGCCGAAAGCACCTCTGGGGGGGAAGGGAAGGGGAAGAGAAGGGAAGGAAGGGAATTAACCAGGAGGGAATAATAACTATTGGAAGAATCAAGGGGAATAAAGGGGAATAAAGGAAAAAGATCACCAGGACGATCCATCAAAGGTAAATGACTCTCTCATGCTGTTGCTGTTCCGAATGTACGCATCGAAAGAGGAAGCTCTGGAACACGTGCATGGGCATAGGTCCCTCAATCCATTTGGATTGCGCCCCATTGGCCAGATTGCACCCAACCTCAAGGGACCCACCAATCGGGTGTTGTGGCTGACCAATCTTACCCACCCACAACACAGGGTGTCGGTTTCCAGGTCTCACCGCAACACGTGCCCTCTTTGAGGGAGGACCCGATTTCCCAGCCACTACATAAATACCAATGTGAACTTACAAAGGGTATCTTCCCCAATCACCACCACTCTCTCCTTGTTTGTTTGTTTATTCAGTCATAATAGATTTAGCTGGAAAATTAATTTAAATTCTGTCAATTCAGAGCCACATAAAATGGTAGGGGGAATCAAGAAGAATCTGCAAAATAAGTGTCTCATCATGTTATGATGCAGAGAAGCCTTCAGAGCACAATATGCCTTTGTCAGAGAATGAATATAGCAAGCGAATAAATAATAAAGTTTTACAAAATGGCAATTCACCTCAACTAATCTTCCATGGAAATATGGAATATATATTTCCTTTCTATAGACTATTGTCACTGGTGGAAAGCAACAAAGACTGCCTTAAACAGTGGCTTCAGGAAGCAAAATCCAATGTCCACTGCCCATTTTTATTTTTATTTTAGGAAAGGAGCTGCAATCCAAGGGGAAGGAAAGGTTGATTTAGAAAACTGCCTTTCTCTTTCCCTGCCTGCATTCATACTACTACCAAGACTGTTCCCCGGAAAGCTAAGCAGACAGCAATACTTCTGGCTTCCCCTATCTCTTCAACACCAAAACCACTGATTTGTCACAGTGCAGAGATCGGAAGAATCTTTCTCCAACAGATGCAAGAAAGAGAGATTAAAAGATAAACGGCAAAGTGGAATGGCAAATGCCACCAAGTGCACTCAGCAGTGTCTATATGTTCAATGTAGCCATTTAAGCTCATTTTGAGACTAATCAGTTTGCACTACCCTCTAGCTCATTGCTCCAGAGATGAAAGGTTCCCTGTATAAATCAATTCCCTTTGCCTCTGGATTGCCTGTCACCTGCCTCCTTCATTCCTCTACATTTCTATTTGAATAAAATTGCATGGAATGATATTAGTCTGCCTAAAAATTGAAAGCCGTGAGTGTTAGTTCCTACCCAGCATGGTGCACAGTCCGCTTGCTCAATTTGTTTTTAAATGCAAGATGAACTTTGCTTTTATACTTGCCAAAGTTATGGGACATGTTGCTCTTGCAAAATGGCATCATGCAGATCCCTCCAAGTGTCCCTATTTTCCAGGTACAGTCCCGGATTTATAGAAGCCATCCCGGTTTCTGATTTGATCCCTGATTGTCCTGCTTATTTTCATCAGGGAAATGTTGGCGAGTATGGAGTTATACGATCCCCGAGCCAAGGAGATAAGTTACGATACAACCTTTAGAACACACCTGAAGGAAGCCCTGTATAGGGAAGTTTTAAAGTGTTTAATATTTTATATTTTAATATACGTTGGAAGTTGCCCAGAGTGGCTGGGGTATGAATAATAAAGTTGTTGTTGTTGTTGTTGTTGTTGTTGTTGTTGTTGTTGTTGTTGAATAGGATGTCCCTATTTTCATCAGAGAAATATTGGAGGGTATGGTATTAGCCCAATATTTCTGGTTTCGTGACCGGGCGTCTGATAAGTTTTTTAAACTCTCATGGCAACTGGATTATATGTTTCTGCGCTCTTAAAGCAAAAATGCATTGATGATGTTTATTAGGGAACCTGATAACTTACAGGGGCAGTGTGTGTGTGTGTGTGTGTGTGTGTTGCTTGTGTGTGTGTAATCTCAGGTACAGTACTTTTTGAACTTGATGGTGTGCATTTTGGCCTTCACTCGGAGAGCCAGCATGCACCAATGGTGTGGGCATTTTGCCAATTGCTAAAGACTGTTCATATGCCCAAGCATTCCCAGGCTTCTAATATCTTAATACCAGTTTTACTGCTCTGTTGATGTTACAGTTACACACACAAATATATTGGTTTTATTGAACTGCTTCATCTTGATTGTGTAATTAAAGGTAAAGGTAAAGGGACCCCTGACCATTAGGTCCAGTCGTGACCGACTCTGGGGTTGCGGCGCTCATCTCGCGTTATTGGCCGAGGGAGCCGGCATACAGCTTCCAGGTCATGTGGCCAGCATGACTAAGCCACTTCTGGTGAACCAGAGCAGCACACGGAAACGCCGTTTACCTTCCCGCTGTAGCGGTACCTATTTATCTACTTGCACTTTGACGTGCTTTCGAACTGCTAGGTGGGCAGGAGCTGGGACCAAGCAACGGAAGCTCACGCCTTCGCAGAGATTCGAACTGCCGACCTTCTGATCAGCAAGCCCTAGGCTCAGTGGTTTAACCCACGGTGCCACCCACATCCTGTAAAGGTACATGAGTCAAATAAATAATAAGGAAGATCTTTTACCTATGGTATGTATCTCCAGCCTGGGACCTTTTCATAAAAAGTAGCCTGTAACTGTGACAGATAGTAATCTAGTAAACCTTAGCAGCCACCTTCTAAGCCATCGATGGGGAGCATGTGGTCTTCCAGAAATTGCTGGACGACAACTCCCACCATCCCTGACAAGGCTGCCTTAAACGGATGGGGTCATGTATTTATTTATTTTATTAGATTTCTACAGCTGCCCACGAATAAACGTTCCACAGGCAGTTTACATACCTACCAAGTTGCTGTGGGAGAAATAAGGGACCGGACCGGAAGTAGAAGACCGGAAGTAGCGCTGCCGCCATTTTGGAACTAGGCGGAGCATGCTCAGAAGCGACTCCCAGCAGCAGTCACAGTCACCCTACCAGCAGCAGCAAGCTCAGCAGTCTGCTACCTTGGCGCTTTCTCAACAGTCTGCATCTTACTCTCAATCTCAGTCGCAGCAGCAGTCGGCATATTCTCAGCAGCGCTTCCCACCTCCACAGGAGTTATCACAAGACTCGTTTGGGTCCCAGGCATCATCGGCTGCCTCAATGGCTTCCAGTAAAGGGCAAGATGATGTGAATTTGAATCTTCAGTCCAGACCCTCTAGCTTGCCGGATCTCTCTGGTTCAATAGACGATCTGCCCATGGGTACAGAAGGAGCACTGAGTCCTGGCGTAAGCACATCAGGGATTTCTAGCAGACTTTTGATGCTGCTTTGCCCAGTTCCAAAATGGCCGCCGTGCCAGAAGTCGCACTGCAGCCATTTTGGAACTGGGCAGAGCTGCATCAAAAGTCGCTTCTGAGCATGCTCCGCCCAGTTCCAAAATGGCCGCCGCGCCAGAATAAACCGGGGGAAAACAAAAAAATCCGTTTTTTCAGCTGAGAACAGCTAGAAAAACGGGGGTTTCCCGGAGAATACGGGAGACTTGGCAGCTATGAGTTTACAACAAAATATTAAAAATACAGAATGCAATAATAATTAAAAACCAACAATAAATAATAAAAGACAGCAAAAGGAGCCCTGACGACAGCAGCAGGATGACAAAAATTTCTAGCTCACAGGTCTGCTCTCTCTGCTGTAAAGTAATTCAATATTATTATCCCCCATATTGCAGATAGGTATACTGAGGCCAAGAGAAAGTGACTCGTTTAAAGCTTCCAAGTGCATTCATGAAATGGGAGATTCAAACTATAGAGTTCCTGAGTCATAGACAACTGCCTTACACACTATAATTGCTTTCTATATCTTCTTGCTTTTTGGTTTCTCCCCACCCCATTATCAGAAATGCATTCAGATTTCCCTCCGGCAGAATAAACTAGAGCTGAACCTTCATATGATTATCTGAAACTGAGTCACTTAAGCATGGAACTGGTTCATAAACTTCAGAGGCTGCATTTGCATGTGAATATTGATTTCTCTCACATGAATGGCTCATCCTTTTATGTTGCCTCTCGCATGAATTTTCTCCCTAGAGAACTGATACTTTTCCGTGCTTCTGCTGCTTGGTGTTTTTGCATCCGCTGTTCCAGTCAGAAACACTTCCTTGAACAGGACCAAATGGAGCAATGAGACGGCTGATTATCTCTAGCTCTTCTCCCGCGAAGCAGAAACATTTCATTCCAAAGAGGGAACATCTGACCTTCATTACGTCATCAGGCAAGTCAAAGGAGGAAAACAGATACCCAGGCTGGACGTGAAATTAACATACAAGGCCTTCTGATCGCTGAACCTACCTAGGATATTTTGTCAGTTTCCATTACTGATCCTACTGAGGTGTAGTTAGCATAAGATGAACATGCACACTGCAAGACTGACCCTAAGACAATTACCTATGCAAAATTCACCCTGTAAACCTCTACAAAATTATTCACATTGACAGTAACTTACCCTGCAGCCCAAACCACTGGATCCAGAAGCTGAGACAGGTTAGGATGAGGAGGAGATGCTGTGAGCTGTGTTGGATTGGCTGCTGTTTGCATAAAAGCTGTGGATTCTACAGGTGTGTCTGCACTCCTTCCACTCCAATTATTTTCCTTTACTCAGCAGTGGTCCTGCCCACCCATTGCAGTTCATTGGAGTTCATTGCAGCATATCTCCTTCCTTGGTGGATTTTGGCACTTGGTACTGCCTGATTTAGGAAACTAAGAGCTCAGCTAGTAAATGAAAAGCGACCCCTGACCATTACGTCCGGTCGTGACCGAATCTGGGGTTGCGGCGCTCATCTCGCTTTTTTGGCCGAGGGAACCGGCATACAGCTTCCAGGTCATGTGGCCAGCATGACAAAGCCGCTTCTGGTGAACCAGAGCAGCACACAGAAATGCCGTTTACCTCCCCGCTGTAGTACCTATTTATCTACTTGCACTTTGGCGTGCTTTCGAACTGCTAGGTTGGCAGGAGCAGGGACCAAGCAACGGGAGCTCACCCCGTCACGAGGATTCAAAAGCCCTAGGCTCTGTGGTTTAACACGCATCATCGCCCGCATCCCAAGAGCTCAGCTATACAGCTGCAAATACATTTTAAATGTGTTGTAAACTGCAATATACAAATGTGACACTGGATGGCGACAGTGAGCTATGCAAAATTCAACGTATTTTTCAAAACTTTTTTTTTAAAAAAAAAAACCCACACATTTTCACAGTGTTTGTTATATGTGTGTAGATTCCACCTAAAAGTTCCAGAAATCAACCTCATTACTGGATTTCAGGAGAAAGGAAATAATACATCATTTGCTTTCCAAATCCTTTATTGCTAGTACCAATGCCCAGGACACCAACTAAAGTATCTGTCCTTCATTTATTTAACACCAATGATAAAAGTCGCAATAAAGAATAACAATAAGTATTATTATCATTACTACTACTACTTTTGCTGCTACCATCATAATCATCTTCCCTTAAAATCTTTACTTTGCTCTTTAAATCAAACTACCAAGTCAGCTTACAATAAAATAAAAAGTACATAAATAAGGTCAAACCAACAAACTTATGAAAGCAGTAATACAATAAATAAACGAGGCAGAATAAAGCAGATCATCAAAAGTTTAAAAGTCCAGGAAAATAAAAATGTCTTCACCTGGCTCCAGGAAGTCATCAAACTAGGCAGCCTTAAACCATTTTCTAACATCCAAACAAGATTCCATCTTGTCTGCGGCAGGGAAGAAAACACAATTCTAAACATTTAAGCGCACTCTGAAATATATGCTTTAACAATGAATTTTAAGGATGTTTTCTCAGTTGGGTGGGAATTTAAAAAATGAGCTAGTGCTTAGATGATGGTGATGTGGATGACAATTTGTATCTAAAGTGGAAAGGCAAAAGGACAGTCCTTCTCTGCTCTTTTTTATTATTATTAAATGACACACAAAAATAGGTACCGGAGGCAAAGAAATGGTGCTTCTCTGAAAGCTGCCTCCCAAGAAAATGTTTCAGATTGCAATCTAGGTTCATCTTTCGGTTACACGTAGCCTCTTCACATCAAAATTAGAATGTTGCACCTGTTTGTGTTGGTGGTATTAATAAGCAGTAATATCATCAATGTCTCAACCAAAGTCATGTTCCTGCCCCAGCTTATTACCTATATTTGGGCTTCATTTCTGCTGGAGGAGAATCTTCATATACACTCCCTGTTCATCACACTTGACCTTCAGCAGGAAAATTTCCCAACTGATTGCATCCAATAGGTTTCTTTCTTCTTCTATTAGTTCAAATGAAATGTGGGGAGGTGTGTGTGGATTATCCATATGCTAACCAGAGCCACAATAGTCCAATTTCTGGAGGGCACATATTTCTTACTATTACATGAAGGGATGGGAATCAGCCCTACTGAAAAAACTGACATATAAACTGAGAGCCTCTAGAGGTCAAAAAAGTAAGGACACTCCCCCCCCATTTAGTATAATTTTGTTTATGTTAATAATGCAGATTTTCACCAATCTCAACCCCTGTAACCTCCAGTCAATAAATGGCCGTGGATAATACCATAAAAAAGAAATATGTGAAGAGTTTCACGAACAAAGGTTCGATGGAAATGCAGCTCATCCCCCTGACAAATAAGGGATATTCGTGTTAATACCTGATTTTGTTTTATGATTGACTCTGTATTTTAATAAAATATGTGCATTTCACTTGTCTACAGCATATGGATATGCTAAAAATAAACCCCTGTAGTTTTGACTGCTCCCTGTCCAGACACTTTACTTGAACCACTTGCCCAATAGCCAGCAGATCCATCATGAATTTATGACCCCCAGCATCTTGGTCTCTTATGAAGTAGAAGAGATATGACTCGTAGCCCAATGAATGTTTTAAGCAGTCATTGCCCTTTAACCCAGGGCGCTTCTCATAGACACATCAACTATTCCGTTTCTTAAAGACCTCCAGTGGGCCCTCTCAAAGTAGAGTATCTTTCCCTCTAGGCAACTTGCTTAGATTCCGTTTAATCGTGGATGATTTTTATTGCCAAGCTATTTCATTCTGTCAGATTTTATGAGCATTCATATACTGGCTTACCCTGTGATAATGATGTTCTCTTTTCTCAAAAACTGTGAATGGAATTTAACCTATTGGGGGGGGGGGAATGGGGCTAAATTAAACATTATGCTAAATACACATCCCAGTAAAGCACCACTCAAAAGTTGAGGTCTCTGTGGTCCCTAATTATTTGAAGCATGGTTCATATGTTGGGCTCATTGTGGAAGCTGTGGGCAGAAGGGCCTAAGCATGGTGAAATTGGAATAAACGCAGGATAGCCACTTGAGATTAAAATGGGCCACAACTTTATTGATTACAGATGTCATTAGGTGTATATCCAGAATACCCATGAGTGTGGATAAACCAACCTGTCTGCAGAGTTAACCAAGGTTACAGATCACCCTATGTTGTATACCAAATCAGGGAGACCCAGCCTGAGATCACCATAGTGGAGCTATGCCCATCCCCCATCCCCCATCTGGGCATCTGGATAGAAGTACAGTCGTAACTCGGAAGTCAAACAGAATCCGTTCCAGAAGTCCATTCGACTTCTGAAACATTCAGAAACAAAGGTGTGGCTTCCGATTGGTTACTGATTGCGCAGGTGCACTGGAAACAATAGCGGAAGCTGTGCCGGATATTCGGCTTCCAAAAAGTAACTTCTGGGTTTTGATGGTTCGGGAGCCGGAATATTCGACTCCCATGGTGTTTGGGAGCTGAGGCACGACTGTACCCTGTATCCCTTTAACTGGATACCCTGTTTCCTTGGCCCAGTGGAAGAGGAAGTGACGTCCTTGCCCAGCCTGAGAGAATGTTCCTGTCCTAATCTCCACATATAAATAAGTCACAGTGTTTAAGAATGTAATTAGTGGCCATAAGACATTCTGTGGTAACAAATCACATTGCTTAATTTTGAACTGTGGGAAATATTCGCTTACACTGGCTGCTATCAATTTCTTTGAGAAATTCCAAGCATGTTTATTTTGAAAGTGAATAATCTTTCCCCTTGCTTTCTCTCCACATCCCATAATGCTCCCCATCAATCATCTTCCCTCTCCTAATCTATGAAGTCCCAACACTTTAAGCCTTTCTTTTTAAAGATTATATATCCATCTGTTATTTCTGCTGCCCTTTTCTGTACCTTTTCTCTATCTCTTTTCAAGGCAAGGTTAGGAGACACACACACAATTCTCTAATGGATGTTGAATGCTAACTGTTCTGTTTTCTTTTGTTATTAGCTTCCTTTAAAAAAATAATTCCCTGCCTAACCACCCACTTCAGCATTTGGCCTATGCATTTTGGTGATTACTCTACAAGAATCACTTTGTTAAGAAACTGTCCAAACCACCTCACAACAGATCCATGCACGTTTGTGATCAATATACTTGAGGAAAAACAGTTAAACCTCCTGCTCTTTAATGATCACTCATGCTGCAATCTTGGCAAGCGCCATGAGGGTCTGACCTAAAACATTTTGCTGTCAGAGTTAAAGGACACAGAAGGCGGGCGCCACTACCGAGAAGGCTCTCTGCCTGGTTCCCTGTCACTTCACTTCTCACAGTGAGGGAACTGCCAGAAGGCCCTCGGAGCTGGATCTCAGCTGGACCCAAACTGAACAAAAGGGGTGAAGACATACCTTCAGGTTGAGGCCATTTAGGGCTTTAAAGGGGCTTTATAATTGCTGCCATAGTAAGGGTCGCCCTGTGTGTGAGGCAGGAGGCAGTTCCACGCTATACATTTCTATCCCTCAGCCACCCTTTAAAAAGGCTGCAGTGGCTCCCTATAGGTCTCAAGCAAGGTTTGGCTGCCCTGACTGAAGAGCTTCAGTCCTTTCCCCTTTCCCTCTCTCCTGAGCTCTCCTCCCTCTGCTGCCATGGATGCCTTACCTCAGCCAGCTCTGATAGTGGCAACACTTGAGGGTGCCCTTCCAAAAGAGTTCCCTCACAGGGCAGGGGAGAGATATCTTTCTTGGGAAATGAGAGTTTCCAACACCCACTCGCTCTCGTCTTTCCCTTCCTTCCTCCCTTCCTTTCCCCTTTCCTCCTCCTCGTCTGCCAGCTGGCACCCTTAATGCATCATGCTGGCAGCCGCCATCCAGCTATGTGGCTGCTCTCTGCCAAGTCCGCGTCCATCTGGCCTCACTACCAGTGCCTTCTGGTGCTCTCATTTCTGGCTGATGGTGGCCATGACTTGAGCTGCTCAGTCTGTGTCTCAGACCATGGGCAGGTAAGCGGGTGCTACAGCAGATAGTGAGTGATGTGCCAGTTAGTGTTCTGCCCAAATGGCTTGCAATGACTAAGTGGCAATCAATAAATCATGAAAGCTAAGCAACATGGCTTGACTACTGAGTATGGAACAACCAATGACTAACATTAGTAGCAGACCATGTCAAAAATGTGCCAGTTGTATGAATAATTTATCCTTCTTTGTGTCTCTTTTGTGGCTGTGGAAACTCAGTAATACCAGGGTTCTGATCTCAGACTCATACCTGGTCTCAGAAAATTTTCCTAGATTAGTGGCCCATATGGTCAAGGATTGGTGCAGAAGCCTGTGGCGCTCACTTAAGTAATGGAAGAAATCCTGTTAATTTCTTCAGTAAGGAACAGTCTGGGAAGCACTGAACACAGCAATTTATACTCAAGCTTTGAATATCTTCTTACTATTTTCTCAGAAGGCATAAGATAGTAAATGAGTCATTTTCTGCCGTTTAAAAATATAGCCTTGCTGTAGCCCTGCTATACGCATAGAATCAACCTTGGTAAAATATACCATGTGTGCAACCCTGCGCCTCCAAAGAATAATTAAAATATTTTCATTTAAAATGAACGCCACCTGGTTAACATTCATTAAAATGTTTTAAGAGAATGTATTCTGTTAATAAACAGATGCCTGAAACATATTACAAGTAATTAGGTGGTGGAATTATCAGCGAAAAAGCTGGTAATAATTAAGCAGATGGTTTTCTAAAACTACCTGTCATGCATACTGTCATAGAGTTCAAACAGAAATGCCCATGAATGTTCATATATTCTAGCTAGCATGGGTAAAGCCACTGTTTTGCACAATGTGGTGAAATTCTGTTTGGAGTGCATTACTATAATGCTCTGTCTGTTGGGCTGCTCGTGTCAGACACTGCTGTCAGTACAAAATATGACCACTAAGAACATGAGAAGAGCCTGCTGGATCAAGCCAATGGCCCATCTGATTCCAGCATCCTGGTCTCACAGAGGTCAGCCAGATGCCTGCGGGAAATCCGAACGCAAGACCTGAGCCCCATAGCAGCCTCTCCCACTTGTGATTCCCAGCAACTGGCATTCAGAGACATCCTGCCTCCTGACAATGAAGGTGGAAGGTGGAACGTATTGACCATTTCTCATCCCTCTTTGCTCCTAGCCTGTTTCTGTGCCCAGTTCAAGGTGCTGGCATTCCAAACCTACACATGGGTTGAGAGGGTGATAACTTAAAGGTTGCAAATCTGCCTGACTATTAATATATTCTTCATCAGCCATTCACCAAATCCACTTTGGAAGTTAGGCAGGACTTTTTCACTTTGGGGTCCCTGACTTTGGAATACTTTCTCTAGGGGGTGGGGCTCAAGGGCACAGAACATGATATCTTAGCAGTTCCGTGTGCAGTGTTGTTTTTTCGGGGCGGGGGCGGGGGCGCAGGGGTATGCATACCCCTAAATATTTTGTGAATCTAAGTTTGGCCTCATTGAGGGGCAGTATTTCAATATGAGTAGGAAAATGAGAGTAAACATTTTTTAAAAAAGCACTGGCTTTTGTGAATAACTCTCCAATCAGGCCTTATCATTTATAAACTTCATGCTGCTTCTGTTATGCCATTTTTTTTAAAAAAAAAAACATTATTATTTTAGTGTTGCTTTCTCCCATTTTAAAAGCCACTGAAGAATGGAGCATATCGTCTCAAAATAAATGAATGAATAAATTTGTTTCCAATACCAATTCCAAGTTCTGGCTTTGACCTATGAAGCCATGGATGGCCAATATCTCAGGGGTCCCTTTCCCCATTTAAATCTACCCAGACCCAGAGCTCAAAATCTGAGCCCCTTCTCAGAAGGCAGCAATGAGAGAAAAGGCCTTTTCTGTGGTGGCTCCCCCAGTTGTGGAATGCTGTCCTGAGTGAGTTTTACCTGGTGTAGACTTTGTCATCCATACAATGCCAAGCAAATATATTTTTACTCTTCTGGGCATTTGTACAGTGCTAATTATCTCCCTCCCCACCCCCTCATGTACTAAGGTGATTTTTGTGGATGAACACCTTTAATATGTTCCATTTTGATGATTTTTTTTTGGGTATATTTTATGTGTTATTGTCACTGTAAATCACTTTGAGACTCCCTGGACAGTGGGAAGTAATGCCTAAACTGAATTAATTGATATGAATTTAGTAAAGTGAGAACTAAATTTTGCAGGCCACCCCATTGCCATATTATGCGAGCAGTAAAAGCATGCCACTTTTGTTTATGAGCATGACATCCATGCTGATATGTGGCAGGATCCATTATCCCACTGAAATTTCATGTGCCTATCCAACACTCTGAGTGCTCTATATTTGTAGGTGGTTAGAGGTTGTCTATTTCAGCATTAAGACATGAAGGGAGGAAAGCCCATGTGTGAGCAATATTTGTTACTGAAGTGGAGCTGTTTCCCAGCACGAAATGGGAATTAGGTAAAGGAGGTCTATTATTAGAGAGCCAACAGGCTCACATTAGAGAATATTTATCTTCTAGATTTATTTGTTTGTTTCATTCTTGAATGATCATAGAAAGCAATTCACATAATTTATATCAATAGGCTGCTTCTGCGAAGTGTGAAGCAAATAATAGTCCTCTACAAATGGCTTCTTTTTTAAAAAAGGCTGCCTTTTAATCCGCTTATTTACCTTTATGCAAACATGGCCGCTGCAAAAAACAAACAAACCACCTTTACAGAGTCATGTGAATCGCTAACTAAGTAGGATGTGCCAGTGTTTGGGTTTTATAGCTGAGATAGAATAACATCTTCCTATCTGTTTGGCTTGAGACAGCACTCCATTCATTAGGAGAACATTCTGACTATTGACAATTTACTTCCCCAGCCTGACCTGCTTAAGCTTGTGGTTAGGGCAAAAGCTTCCGTAGGCTCGTCTGTGTGAACAGGTCAATAACTTCACCAACTAAGTTCCTCCGCTTTGCCTTTCGAAGTGACCTTTTGGCTCGCCATCATCACATTCAGCTCATGCTTTATTTCACTTTATTTTACTGTGGAGCACTTTGGAATGTTTGTCATGAAAAGAGCTACATAAATATTAATGTGTTGATGGTGTTATGGCTTTTCAGGTCTATTTTTCATTTCATGGGGTTTAAGAGCTACAAAATTTACTGAGTGCACAGAAAATATAGGTATAATGGACTTTCCGAAATGCCCTGAATGAGATAAAATATATGAATTATTAATCTCGGCAAAGTTAGTGCAATCCTGCTTAAGCACCACATTTTTTTTAAGCCTACCTTGTATTTTCGTCTGCTGCCACACACACAACAATATATGCTGTAGTGAGGTTGGTGGACGTGTTTTAATTCAGCGATTAAAAGGAGAATGTAGATCACTTATAGGGCTTCATTTGTCATAAGCTATGTGGCATGTGGCTTTATACTGTACATGAAGGTGAGCCACAAGATAAGTGGAAGCTCACCAAACTCTTGACCAAGATCTCATTAATTGTATGCAAGAGCCCAATGATTCCTGGATCCATCAAGTCTTGCAATTTAATCTCTACTCCAGGATACAGGGGCCCCTCCATCAATAAATAAAGCCAGAGGTTAGAGTTAGGAGTAATGTGACCTAGAAGAAAGCAGCAATTTGGAAAGCCAGAGAGGCAGAGCATGATGTTTGATTTCTGCTTGAATACAGGACTGTGGCTATGGGAGAAACAAGACCCTTTTGCGGTCTTAAAGCTGTGAACATGTCTATCATAGGCTCAGGTAGTATCAGTGCTTTTTTTCTGGGGGGACACAGGGGTACGCGTACCCCTAAACATTTTGTGCATCTAACAGGAGGAGAAACTAATTTTTTTAAAATTAGTTTCTTCTCTAGCAAGGAGAATTGTCAGTTCCATTGCTACCCCCCCATGGCAGCCTCATTTCCTGTCACGGTGTTTCCCGAGTCTCAGACAGAAGCGCGCGTTTGATGTGTGAAATAGGAGTTGGAATCTAGCACGGTGATTGGTGAGTTTTGTTGTCACCACCTACGACGGTGGCTTCGTTTTCTTTCCCGGTGACTTTCAAAATGAGAATACCCCTAAACATTTTTTAAGAAAAAAAGCACTGGGTTGTATGCAGGTGTAAATAAACCGCATATCATAAAAACATAACAATCTCTGCTGTGCCTCATTACCAAAAAGAAACATGAACCCTGAGTCCAACCCTGGACTGTTGCACCGCTTGGAGATTGGGGTGGCGTGTAACAGTATGCTGTTTGTGATAGTAGAGATAGCCAGCATGGTAAGTATCCATATACAGACATCTCCTTCCTCCTCCTCCTCCTCTTCATTTCATACCACTTTTTATTTTTAAGTAAAATCTGAAAGCGGTTTATAGCATATTAAAACATCAATAAAACAATCCAGAATCAAACATTTCTGAAGAAAGTCAAATATAGTCTTTAGTCAAAGCAACAGAAAACTAAAATATTATCTTAAAGATTTCAAAATAAAACATTACAAAGGAGGTCAGCTACAGAATATTCAACACAAACAAAGTTAACAACAACAACAGCAACAAAATCTTAACCATTTCACACACAAAAATGAATTTTTTTATCATTCATGAATTTCAAGCTGGTGGCCATGACTACGTCTGGTGGTAGTGAATTTGAACTTCAAGCTTTGTGATTCACACAAGGGCCAGTCAACACTGTGTGGAGCCTAGATCTAAAACAGGGTGTGAAGTAGTTCTGCTTCTGAAATAAAAGCTGGCTGGTTTCTGCACCGACCAAACAAGTGTGTCTGCTGCCAACAGTAAGACTGTGAATGTGTCCCAAATGGTGGCAATTACATTTCGATAGCAGAGTCACCACTAAATCTGTGCTTGTCTCCATGCAGCCTTGAGAAGGCAAGCCTTCCAGGTATTTCTAAGCATCCAACAGGAAACTTTCCTCACATATTCAGCTCCTAAAAATAAGGACCAGAAACAACTTTGCTATTTGAGTGAAAACCCTATTGGTTCTAATTCAGTGGGGGGGGGGGGGACAGTCCATGCAACTGAAAGAATATAACCTACTTCTTTATGAGTGAAAATGCACATGCCTTCTCCTAAGAAATGTATAGTGCTATCAACAGAAAGATTTCTATCTGAAACAATTTTTTCTGCTTTACCTAAATAATAAAGGCTGGCAGAGAAGTCACTATTGCAAAAGAAACCACACAACATCTTGGTTAACAAAAGCTGCAAAGGATACCAATGCAGATTTAGAATACAAGGGGATTGTTTCATCTCTCATGATTTTTGCTGTTATTGATCACTTTCCTGCACAAATCACATGGTTCGCTTTATAGGAAAAGCTTGTTCTTTGTTCTTGGTAGAATATATCTATCTATTTTCACATTTTTTCAAACACTTGAATTCAAGAATTGATAGATTATTGTGCAGACGTTCTCCAGAAATTCAGTGCCAAACTCCTGCATTGGGAAGATGGGCTGGAAGGTGTATGAACATCTCTACCTTTTGAGTTCTATGACTTAAGCATGCTCAGTTCAAGCCATCAATTCCAGACTTCCTACAAAAAAACCCAAAATACACCAAGTGGGTGAGAGGATTGGGTTTAAATAGATAATTTTCACATTAAGAGACAAATGCCAAGGAGTTGGGAAATTTGTCATTTCTTCAACCCATCATCTTCCAGTTCTTTCCTTCCCATGCTAATAAATGTGCAGCTGTTTTTTTAAAAATAAAAATATGAAGTTCCTTAATACTATGTCATGGGAAGATGATGTCACTGGGTGGAGTGTGAAAAACAATCTGCTTGTTTTCCACAGTTACACAACTGCTATCATGCGAAAATTGCAAAGCAGAAATCCAGCTGTAATTCTGGTTTCAAAGTTTGCTTTGGCTATTAATGGATACTGATTCATTTAATGGAGTTAATGGGCGATATCTAAATTATAAAAGGATACCTTAACATGCCTGTGTTGTTTGTTTGTTTGTTTGTTTGTTTGTTTAAGTATGACAGGAAAGCGTTTTAAAATTTCATATTATCCACAATTGGATTGCAGACATTTTACTTTACCCCTAGCAATTGAAGCAAATTATACATGCTGGTCAGCAACAAAGTGAAATAACATTCTCAGCTTTTATGATAGCGAATGCATTGAATGACTTTTACTTCATAAACTGCAGTATATGGAATATACAGTGTTGAAATGCATAGAAATGTGATGAATAGCCAGAGAAAGTCAGTTATGCTGAAAAATGCTATTTAATATAACCCCTAGTTATCCATTAGAATTAAAATGAGAAGCTCAAAGGGAAGGTGCATGTGTACATTTCTTACTAAAGGTGTAGGAGATGGGGTTATTTATTTGCTGGAAATGGTCATTTATCTGGTAGGTGAGGTTTCAAAGAGTATGCCCAGGGGTTCTTGAAAATATGCCTTTTAAGTGCCCCTGGTGATGACACCTGGAATTATACATGGCGATGGAAATGAATAGACACCTGACAAAAACATTTTTATTCCAGAAGGCTTATGGTTTGGGTGGCCCCTAGATACTACTGTTATGCTGTCACCTCCTGTATTATTCAATTTAGGTTGTTGTTCTTAAATTATGTTGCTAGTAGACTTGGGAACCTCACATTTTATGAAGTGGCACTATCATGACTAGAGCTTGCATCAATGTAGTTTTGTTTTGGAGCTTCTCCTCCTGTGAACAGACGCCAATTCTGTGTTTCGATTCTTGCTTGCCAATAAAGGTTGATTAACTGAATGATCGATGAAAAATGTGTTGGTTGATAAAGGTGTCACAAGACTCCCCTTGGTCATTTGTGAGTTAGGAAGATAATGCATCCATCACAGGTGGTAATCTAATCTGTGCTTAAAAACCGCCAATGAAGCAGTTACTGTTACTGCTGTTACTGAATATGTTGCCTGTTCTTTTAACAAATTCAGTAGTTATGAAAGTATGTACAGTACCTGATTGTTTTGCAAACAATTTCTTTCAATACCCTCCAATTCAGTTCAGATTTGTTCTCTTTTGATTGGTCTATCTTGCCTTTAGAAAACCCCAACAACAACATAATCTATGGAATGCCCTATCCTCTGACCATTGTTTGTCTTTTAGGTTTCTCCTTGCAAGGAATGTGGGGTGATTAAAAAATGGGTATTAAAGGGGAAAGAATCTGGAGCCAATGTATGCTGGCACAGTTTTCATTCTGTCCATGTATGCAAGGTGAAAATATTGATAATTTGTTTAGTCTCTTTTAATGACAAGGACTGAAATGAAATTTCCCCAGACTGTGCCGCTTCTAATATATATATCCATTGTTTGTCCAAATCACTCTTTATCATATATATATATATATATATATATATATATATATATATATATATATATATATGTCACAGTGGCCGGAGTGGGCTACTTCAGAGTAACGACGCTACGCAGCTCTGCATTTTATTCTTTTATTGGTGCTGCGTATTTACAGTGCTGAAGTCATTGCTATTTACACGGAGTGATGTGGTCAGTCGGTTCCAGAACCTCCGAATGGCTTTTGGCGCGTCTTTCTCCAACACAAAAGCTTTGGCAGACCCATCCTCTTTCCCCTCCTCTTTCTGCGTAATTCCGGAGTTGGGGGGATGGGTCTCCCCCCCTTATTCGCCCCTTCCTGTCCCACCTGGGACCCTGGCTCCTCTACCTTGCCTGAGCCTCGGACACGACTTCCTGCTTCCCCATTGGAATCGGAACTCTCTCTGCTTTCCCCTGTGCTCGGGGATGGGCTTGAACTCAGGAGGGGAGGGACTTCGCGATATCCCCTGTCCCTCACATCCACCCCCCCAAGCTCTCCTTCACCCCTCCCCAGGTCCCCCCCAGGTGTCGGTGACGACTGGAAGCCTAAGAACTCAGTGCTTTCCGAGCCCGTTGGTGTGAACACCTCCCCCCAGTCCTGCGAGCCCCCCCCTTCCGCCTGGGAGGACGGGAATCCCAAAAAGTCCGTGGCGTCAGAGCTGGTAGGGGTAAAAACGTTCTGCCAATCTGCTCCTTCCTCTGACTGGGTGGATCTCGGTGACACCCATACCTCATCCTCTGGTTCCTCAAACTCCGCTTCCCAGCGCCATGGTGAACTGCTCTCCCGTGCTTCCTCCCCCTCCCCCTCCCTTTCCATGTGCCAGGGCTTGGGTCTATGGGGAAAGAGGGCGTGAAATTCTTCTACCAGGAATTCCTCCTGTATCTGAGTGGCTGGGACCCATTCATTCTGGGACGGTGGAGCATCCTCCCATGCCATGAGGTACTCCAGGCCCCCCACCCCCCTCCTTGAGTCCAGGATGGCCGTGGCCTCATTGAGTTGCTCCCTGCCTTCTCTCTCCCCCCCTCCCTCAGGGGTTTGTTCGCTGCCTCGGAGCCTGCTGCTTTCCCTGTACGGCGACAGCAGCGATCTATGAAACACTGGGTGCACCCTCATGTCCTCCGGCAGTGCCAGCCTGTATGCCACCGGGTTGACCTGTTGCGTGACCGTGAAGGGGCCCAACCTTCTGGGCGCCAGCTTTTTGCACCTCCCTCTGATGGGAAGGCCCTCCGAGGACAACCAAACTTTGTCCCCCACCCTAATGACCTCCCCCGGTCGCCTGTGGCGATCTGCCCCCTTCTTGTACGCTTCCTTGGCTCTCTCCAAGTGTTCTCTAAGCTGCTGGTGCACCGTCTCCAGTTCCTCTGCCCAATCCTCAGCCTGTGGGCCCTCCTCCTCCTCCTCCCCCTCCCTCTCTGGGAAAGATCTGAGGTCGCGCCCGTAATTGGCCTTAAAGGGCGACACCCCTGTGGAGACGTGCACCGCATTGTTGTAGGCAAATTCTGCCAGTGGCAGGCGATCCACCCAGTCCGTTTGCCGCTGGCTGACGTAGCATCTCAGGTACTGCTGCAGAATGGCGTTGACCCTCTCCGCCTGTCCATTGGTTTGCGGGTGTCTAGCCGTCGACAAGCTGACCTCCACCTGCAGGAGGTTCATTAGCCGCCGCCAGAACCTGGAAACAAATTGGCGGCCACGATCCGAAATAACCCTTAAAGGTAATCCATGCAGTCTGAATACGTGATCCACAAACAGTTTGGCTGTCTCCTCTGCAGAGACCGCCCTGGCACACGGTATAAAGTGGCACATTTTGGACATGAGGTCCACCACCACCAACACTGCGGTCTTGCCCCTGGAAGAAGGCAGATCTGTGATGAAGTCCATAGACACCACTTCCCACGGCCTGTGTGGCGTGGCTAAGGGCTCCAGCAATCCCGGTGGCGCTGCTCTGACCACCTTTGCCCGCTGGCAGGTGTCACAGCCCCGTACATAGTCTCTAACATCTTCCCGCACCCCTGGCCACCAGAAGTGTCTCATGACTAGGTGAGCGGTTTTGTCCCTCCCAAAATGACCCGCCGTTGGGTTGTCGTGCATCTGCTTGAGGACCGTACGTCTAAGCTGGGTGGTGGGCAGGTACAGTGCACCCTTGTAGAAAAGCAGCCCCCTGCGTTCTGCAAAGTCTTTTGCCTGCTCCCCCCCCTCTCAGTTCTCTGAAGATGCGGTTGGCAAATTCATCCGCTGTCGTCAGTGCTGTGAGTTCCGCCTCGCTCACCACTGCTGCTCCGCAGGACCATGCTGACGGGGGGAAAATGTGTCTGGGTGCCGGTGGCGCCTCCTCCTCCATGTACTCTGGCTTGCGGGAGAGGGCATCCGCCCTGACATTCTGCTCTCCCGGGATGTAGTGTATGGAGAAGTTGAAGTTCGAGAAGAACTCTGCCCACCGTATCTGCCGCTGGTTGAGCACCCTGGCAGTTCTCCAGAACTCCAGGTTCTTGTGGTCTGTGCACACCTGGATGGGGTGCTTGGCGCCCACTAGGAAGTGTCTCCAGTGCTGGAACGCAGCGTGGATCGCAAGAAGTTCCCGATCAAACACCGTGTAGTTTCGCTCTGGCTGGGTCAACTTCCTGGAGAAGAAGGCACAGGGTCTCCACTCTCTGTTGGCGTCCAGTTGCAACAAAATGGCGCCCACAGCTTTATCAGAAGCATCTGTCTCCACGCGTAGGGGCGCGTCCTGAACCACGTGGAACAGGTTCTGGTCTGAGGCGAACACCCTCTTGAGGCTTTCGAACGCTGCTTGCGCCTCTGGTGTCCACCTGAACTTCTGCTTGCCTCTCAGGCAGTCAGTGATGGGAGCCGTAACGCGAGAGAAGTTCTTGATGAACTTCCTGTAGAAGTTGGCGAAGCCTAGTAGGCGTTGGGCATCTTTGCGCGTCCTGGGGCTGTGCCAGTCCAGGATGGCCTGCACCTTGTCCTTGTCCATCGCCAGCCCCTTGTCTGACAGCTTGTAGCCCAGGAAGTCCACCTCCTTGGTGTGAAACTTGCACTTCTCCAGCTTCACATACAGGTGGTTCTCCTTCAGGCGCTGCAACACCTCCCTGACATCTTTCACATGCTGCACTGGGTCATCGGAATAGATAAGGATGTCATCCAGGAAGACCAAGCATTTCCTGAAGAGGAGGGACCCCAGGACGTGGTGCATGAAGGCCTGGAAGCATGCTGAGCCCCCTTGCAACCCGAAGGGCATCACCAGATATTCAAAAGAGCCCAGAGGCGTGAACATCGTGGTTTTCCATTCATCGCCTTCCCGGATCCTGATTAAGTTGTACGCCCCCCTCAGGTCTAGCTTGGTGAAGATTTTGCCCCTGCGCGCTGCTGTCAACAGATCGTCCACTCTGGGCATGGGGAAAGCCACTGGCTCTGTCACTGAATTCAGCCGTCTAAAATCCACCACAAGACGGCGCTGTTGCGTGTCTTTCTTGTCCACCCAGAAGACTGGGCTGCCCCCTGCTGCCTTGCTTTCTCTGATGAACCCCCGCTCGAGGTTCTTGTCGATGAAAGCGCGCAGATCCTCCAGTTCCTGGTCTGACATGGCGTACAGCTTGGCTGGGGGTATAGTTGCCCCTGGCACCAGGTTGATCTGGCAGTCAAAAGGCCTGTGTGGGGGTAGGTGGTCGGACTCCGCTTCGCTGAAGACCTCCTGCAGGTCCCAGTACGGCTTGGGTATCGCCTCACCCCCTTTGACGTGCATGGTGGCCACCGTGGCTATCGGAGGCCCCTCCCCTGGTTGGCGCTGCATGCAATGTTCCAGGCAAAAGTCCGATCCAAAAGTGATGCATCTCTGGTGCCAACTGATGGAGGGGTCGTGGCGCGCCAGCCAGCTCATGCCCAAGACGATGGGGGGGTCTGAGATGGTGGTGACGTTGAATGCCAGTGTCTCTGAGTGCCTTCCCACCGTCATTTTCATGGGGGGGGTTGATGAGTGATGGCCCCTCCCAGCAGCTCTCTGCCGTCAATGGTCGCCACGTGCAGAGGAAAATCCAGCTGCAGAAGCTGGATCTGGTGCTCTTCTGCAAAGTTTCTCGAGAAGAAGTTAGCTGACGCCCCACTGTCAATTAGGGCGAGGACCGTCAGGGGATAGCCATTTGGGAGCGTGAGCGTCACTTCTAGAACCACTCCTGCTCTGGGAGGGGTGGGCTGGCTCTGCTCCTCTCTGTGCGGGTGGGTGGGCTGGGGCTGTTGTTTGCTGACTGTGCCTGGCTGCTGCCCCTTGTCTCCTGCAGCCAGGCTTTCCCGTTTCCCTGCTGTGGTGCTGCGTCAGTGGGGGAGGGCACAACCGTTCCCGCCTTTCCTTGCCACTCCCTGCGATGTGGGCAGTCTCTGACGAGATGCTGGGGGGAGTTGCAGAGAAAGCAATTCCCACCCCTTCCCTCCTTGCGTCTTGGCGCCGCTGGGGTTTGAAAAGCCCCCGCGCGCGCGCTATCAATCTGCATGGGTTCCTGGTCCTGGCTGGCCCCAGGCGTGGCTTGAAAGGGTTGTTGGGGGAGTGGCTTCTCCTGCGACCGTGGGAACCAAGCCCGCTTTGCGCGCGTTGCTTGCTTGTCGCTCCACCGGGATTCCTGTCTCACCCCCACCGCCAGAGCCGCTTTGCTCAGCTGATCCATATTACTGGGCTTTGGACCTCTCGAGAGCTCATCCTTCACCTCCTCATGCAACCCCAAGTAGAACGCCGCTTGCATTGGGGGTGACTCCAGTTCCCACCCCAATCTGTGCATCAGCATGGTGAATTTCGCCCAATACGCGCGAACTGTCATATTTCCTTGGCGTAAATTATGAAGTTCCTCCTTAGTCTGGTCCATATGACTATCGGACGAATACATCGTTTTCAAACCTTCTAGAAATAGTTTGACATTCTTCATGCAAGGATTCTTTGTTGCGATTAACGGTCTTAGCCACTCCCTGGCTGCCCCGGTAAGGTGCTCCACAATAAACGCTACCCTGTGCTCATCATCAGGGAACTCATCGTGGTGCAGCTCAAGAGCATACACAATCTCAGTCTCAAAGCCCTGATATTCCCTCGGGTCTCCATTGAACTTGCTTACTAGGGTCCCGGCTCTCCTTCCTGGCAGCACTTGGACTTGGGGTGCCCCTCCCGCCTTGTTTTTCTCTGCATCCAGCTTGTTTTGGAGGTCTACCGCCACCGCCCTTAATTCCTGCTCTCTTTCCTGTAGCGCTCTCACCTGTTCCGCAAGTTGTAGCCGGTCGTCCTGGACCTTCTTAGTCTCTTCTTTAGCTGCCTTCAATTCCCCCTGCGCCTGCAGCGACAGCTGCTGCAGTTCTTGCTGGGCTTGCTCCGCGATCTGCCGCCATCTCTCCGCCTCTGACACGCTCATCCCGGCAACTCCAAAGTAGCCCAAAAAAGGATTCGGAGGTTGCTGTCACAGTGGCCGGAGTGGGCTACTTCAGAGTAACGACGCTACGCAGCTCTGCATTTTATTCTTTTATTGGTGCTGCGTATTTACAGTGCTGAAGTCATTGCTATTTACACGGAGTGATGTGGTCAGTCGGTTCCAGAACCTCCGAATGGCTTTTGGCGCGTCTTTCTCCAACACAAAAGCTTTGGCAGACCCATCCTCTTTCCCCTCCTCTTTCTGCGTAATTCCGGAGTTGGGGGGATGGGTCTCCCCCCCTTATTCGCCCCTTCCTGTCCCACCTGGGACCCTGGCTCCTCTACCTTGCCTGAGCCTCGGACACGACTTCCTGCTTCCCCATTGGAATCGGAACTCTCTCTGCTTTCCCCTGTGCTCGGGGATGGGTTTGAACTCAGGAGGGGAGGGACTTCGCGATATCCCCTGTCCCTCACAATATATATTGTCTCAATTGAAATGTTATAAATTTTTAGAAAAGCATGGTGATCTCCCGAACCCTCCCACAATTGCTTTACCTTTTTACTTAGTGGTTCCCAATCTTTTTCCCCCATTGACCACTTGAAAACTGTTAAGAGTCTTGCTGGACCACTTAATGATTTTTCTGCCTGTTGTAGCAACTGTAATGCTCTGTAATGATCTTAATCGTATTTGTACGAGTCAGACATACTGCAGACCACCTGAATGAAGTGGTCTGGGGAACACAGTTTTGGACCCCCTGCTATATATGGATTCATGAAAGTCTCTGGGAAATTCCTGACTATCATGACTAGAGTTTGCACCAATGATTTGGTTGTTCTTTGGACTTCTACAATGCTCAGGCAGTAGTCACGGTGGAGTCTAAGCACCATTTCCTCTGACTAGAACCTTTTCATTGCTCAGGATTACGATGGAGTTGTAAGCAATGAAATAAGTTGCAATAGTGACTGGAAGACATACAGGGATGTAGAGAAAAACTCAGCATGAGTTCTTCTAATGCAAGTAAGATTGAAAAGAACTAAAAGTTCATCTTTGAACTTTCTCTATGGGAGGGATGATAGTGGAAAACCAATATTTGTCCATCACTATTATATGTTTGCAGTATTTCAGAGCCGTGTATGACCTAAGGATGGCCAAACATCTCTGTGCTCACCTTGAAAACCGTCTTGGTTTTCCAGCCATTTCTTAGGATTGCAGATCCTCAAGGGATTTTGTGCACTTTTGGAAAGAATGATGGCAAAAGCAAGATAACACACATAGTTCACAAACAATAAAGAAACTTTATCTGTGCAAAGTGAACATTTGAGGGAGTCGAACATCCCACACAATCAAAGTGTGTCAACTATTTCAGAACATGTTCAGAACCTTCTCTTCCTGATGGGACTAACCTTTCTGCTAAAAAGACTTCAAATCCCACCCTTTTCATAGGAAATTATGAGCATGAAATGCAGAGTGGGAAAATGATTCAACCTTTATAGGACTTCAGTTCCCATGAGACCCATCCAGCATGGCCAAAAGTCAGGGATGATGGGAGCTGTAGTTCCCTACATCTGTTGGTTACCCCTGTACTAGAATAAAGTGAGACATAAAATGTTGTTTCTAGCTGTCCCCATTTACAAGAGATCCTAATTCTGATTAACCGAGAAAGAAGAGATAGGCCATTATCAGTGCTGAAGATTTGATAAAAATAGAGAAGGGAATGGAAGCAATTGTGTGTGCATGTATTAATTTAATTACATTGAAGAGATTAAAATGATTGTTTTGCAGCAGGGCACTAGATTAAATGAATAATAATTTGGGCATTTGGATAGAAGAGCAAGACACAAAGGATTTAAGGAAGTTTCTGGGAAAAATGATAGCCTGGCAGCACTTAAAATGATGAAATCTCAATTGCCCTCCGGAATTGTCAGACAGTGTAATTTTATAATTAAGAAAAACACACTTGAAGTTAAGAGATTGGGATATAAATATTGAGACACTTGATCTTGTGCTTGGAATTATCCAATTCACAGTTAAGCACTCAATTTTATATTGAGACAATATAAGTAGGAGGCACAAAAGTCACAGGATGATTAATCTAAGTGAACAGATCCATTGTTATATTGTTGTGTATAGTATGCACAGTATATTAAATACCTGTCAGCAGAGCACAATTGTTCACATCCTCAAAGCTATTTGGGGACCAGGAATAAATCACAACTGTTTCCATTAAAAAGCATTCCCTATTTTTTCTTATTATGTGTTACTGTGCATATAGTTTACAATTCCCTAAAGCTCCTTTCCTCAGCCTGATGCCCTCTAGATGTTGCTAGACTACAACTCCCAATGTCCCTGACCACCGGTCATGCTTGCAGGGGCTGATGGGAGTTGGAATTCTACAAGACGGGAGTTGGGCTTTGACAATACCTCCAAGCCACCAGTTGGGGAAGACTGGTCTCAAGTTGTTGTTGTTGTTTAGTCGTTTAGTCGTGTCCGACTCTTCGTGACCCCATGGACCATAGCACGCCAGGCACTCCTGTCTTGCACTGCCTCCCGCAGTTTGGTCAAACTCATGTTCGTAGCTTCGAGAACACTGTCCAACCATCTTGTCCTCTGTCGTCCCCTTCTCCTAGTGCCCTCAATCTTTCCCAACATCAGGGTCTTTTCCAAGGATTCTTCTCTTCTCATGAGGTGGCCAAAGTATTGGAGCCTCAGCTTCACGATCTGTCCTTCCAGGGAGCACTCAGGGCTGATTTCCTTAAGAATGGATAGGTTTGATCTTCTTGCAGTCCATGGGACTCTCAAGAGTCTCCTCCAGCACCATAAGTGTCCCCTGTGTCTCAAGTTACATGCCTATGAATCACTGTGGTGACAAAAAAGACACAAGTTTTAATTGTAAGTATGAGACACATTTATGGACAGCCTAATGCCTATTTAGGTTGGGAACTGATACTAGTGACAGACATCAGGCAGTCGTGTATAGATGAAAAACAGTTTGCCTTACCTTGATATGGTGCCCATCAAGTCATTTCCTGATGCATACAGTCCAGAAAAGAGCTTTTAATTTACACTTCTTCTTTTTTTACCTACCCAAACTGAGTATATACATTATCATCTGCTCACTGGAGAAGTTCATTGTTAGAAAATGCAGCTGGTGAATAATGTGCAAGTAGCATTTCCTAGAATTTCACATTTTTTGTTCAAAATTCATTGGCCGTTTCATGTAGCGGTAAAAACTATATTGAAATTATTGTTGCACTTCTGAGAAAAATCTGTATCTGTTTCCTCTTCCTAGATTTCCCCCGACATTACAGGGATTTCAAAGGCAGAATTGACATCTGGGGAGAATTTCTGAAAGGCGGCACTTTGTCCTGGATCTTAGGGAAGTCAATTGAAAAATTGCAATTTTGGGGGGATTTTGTAAATAATAATAATAATAATAATAATAATAATAATAATAATAATAATAATAATATATTATTTATACCCCACCCGTCAAGTTTGGGATCTTCCAAGTTTTGGGGTGTCCTGGTTTTTACTTTTTGAAATATGGCAACCCTAGTCAAAAATCACCATTGATCAACTTGGATCCATGTATTGGTGGAGAAAATAGAGAACATTTTCAGTGTCTTGAATACCATTTGCTGGAAACTACATGGAAAGAGGTTTTGCCCTGTGCCCACAGACATTTGTATGGTCACTGTGAGAACAGCAGTATTTCTTACAGAATGGCCCAATAGGAACAATGTGACATTACAAGGTTGCAACTCTCCCAAGGGCATTGTGGGAGGGTGGAGAGCAGCCCACTGGCACAGCTATCTCCCTCACCTCTCCCAACAATGTTCCTGGGAATGAAACCACACCAGGGATGGCCAGATGTTGCTGGAAAACAGGTCCCATCAACCAAACGCAACATGGACAATGGAAGGTGAGGATGAGAGTTGTGGTCCAACAACATCTGGAATCTCCCCTGACATTGCATCACCCTTGTTGGACCATTCTGTAGGAAACAGCAGCACTGTTGGGCTGATTATTGTAGCTCAGTGTGGCAGCAAAGCTTCTTTGTTAAAGAAGAAACAATGGAAAACCTGTTGCCATACTTTCCAGAGCAAACCACTATACCCTGCCCTGTTATAGATTTTGCCCTACCCCCCCCCAAACCACTCTCCTTTTCAGCAACACTTTTTTTTAGCAACCCTCCCTTCAGCGGAGAATCACAGAAAAAGTCTCTTATGGAAACATCAGTCCAGCACAAAGTCTGCTGCTCTTCAGGGACACTTCCCACTGTCAACTTTAATCATTTAATGCAGAATTTCAGCGAGTCTAGTATTATGCAGGTCTCTGTTACATCAGGAAATACTTCCACTTTACAATTACGGTACCTGTGCACTACAGCAGGAGGAAGCACCCGCTGTCAGTGGCTTCTTTTACGGTGTCCCAATACAAGGCTGTTGTTAAAATATGTTGTTAAGTGGTAAACAGTGTTTTGCAAAGCATGTAATTTTGTTGTCCTGTGTTGATGAATATTCCCTCTGCAATAGCTGCTAATAGTAGGAGGAAAACACACTTACAGAACACTGAAGTCAAGTGAGCGGAACAGAGCATAAATACCAGGACGAATCCAAACTATTATTTCTAGCATAATATAGATATGTGTGAGAGTTTTTAAAACAGCATGTAGTAGCCTGTGCATGTTTTATTGGGGTAAGTCCCAGGGAGCAGAATAGGGATTACTCACAGGTAACCACGGTGCATGTCTCTTGTTAGAGGAAAGAAGATAAAAGTGACAGTTGCCTGGAGTGGTTATGAAGAGCCAGATGGTTCTCCTCCACTTATGAATTAAACAACACAATTCTGTGGTGCAAACTGCTATTTGTGTTGCTATGAATTTAAGGAGATTCATAAGTGCAAGACAGAAATTATGCAAAAGCAGGATGACATCCTGTCCCCCTCTTCCACACCTTGCTTATTGCTAACAAAGCTCTAATCCCCATCTTAAATCCTTGTTCCACATTCATTCAGCTCAGTGTAACCTCATTGCAGCTGTGATTTCCTGATAAAAGCTTTAATTAAAGGCCGGCTTACACAAACAGGCAGCTCTTCATACAAGACTGCATGTGGTCGGGTACACCAACTGTTTACATTGACACCCATTTCCATAATCATATTAGCTTGGGAAGGAGAGGCCATGATCATAGCATTTTCTGCAGCTGACCCTAGAAGGGGCCAGAAATGTCACCACAGCGCCATGTCTTATGCGGAGAAAATTAATACCACTTGTTTGGATAATTGTGGTGGCCTAGCTATGAACATCTGGTCATCATTTTTCAGTGGTACATAGAGCAGAACTAGGAGCGGGGCGTGTATCTCTGAGAAAAGCAGAAAACGTTTTACCGTTCAAAGTGGAAAGATGACACCCGATGTCAGAAAGTCCACAGTGTACAGCGACTGTCACTTTTGGGCTTCATGCACCAAATATGTGCACATTTAAAACACCTAATTTCCCCATCCTGGGAGCTGTAGTCTGTTAAGGATGTTTGGAATTCTGAGGCATAAACAATGATTCCCAGAATTCTTTGGGGGGAGGTCATGTGCTTTAAATGTGTGTATGCAGTCAATCTTAGTTATTCAGTCCCATGAATAGGGGTGAAGAAATTACTGTTATATGAAGGGATGCTCTGAACTTCAGCACCACCTCAGAGGTTGTATTTCAGGTGTATTGTGGCAGATTTTTTTTTGCATGCTTTTTTCTGACAGCCACCTTGTTCCTCACCAACACCACCTCAAATGCCCCCAACCATGTTACAATGTAGTTATTTTGAGGTTTTAAATATGGCAGCCCTTGTGTAGCAAAACAAAAGGTTAAGAAGCTACCTCCCACTACCAAACCTAAAAAGAACCCACAAAATGGCAGTGAATTTCCCACTCTCCAATAATACCTCAAAGCCAGCTGATAACAAAGTTGCATGGTATGTTTGAACTCTGAAAACACTCAGTCGGAGCACATTCATTTCCCGGCTTGAGATGTCAGCATAGCTCTCCAGAGGCAGGCTTGGAACAGAACTTTAGGTTGTCTGTTAAAGCCTGCTTCACAGGAGAGTCAAGTTTCTTTTCATTAGCTTGCATAGACTGTGTGTGGTTATTTAAATTCTTAGTTATCAACTCCTTCCTGTTCAATAACTTTGCTCAGAAATCGAGGCCCTTCTGGTTGTGCCCCCATCTAAGAATAGTTTGATTGATAGGATGTGGGAGGCCGCCATTCCAACATGACATTCAAATTATGGAATGATCTCCCCAGAAAGGTTCAGCGAGCCTCACCATTGCCTGTTTTACTGCCTTCATTACTGGAGATGGCATGCCTCAAAATACTTGTTTGTATAACATTATTCTTGTTTATAAAACCCAATAATAATAATAATAATAATAATAATAATAATAATAATAATAACCAAGAGTTGCTAAGGAACATGCGTAGGGAGACGTTCGTGCACCCAGGTCCTGTTTGAATGCTTCCCACATTTGGTCAATGTGAGAACAAGATGTTGGCCTTGATGGGCCTTTCACCTAATCCAGCAAGGACGTTCTTCTGTGATTTATTATTTCATCACACCCAGATAATTTCACTACAGCTGGATTTTGAAAGGTGTTTTTTCCTGTTTTTATTGTGTATTAATTGTTTGATTGTATTTGATCTCATTTTGTTACACTGCTTTATCTTGAAAAATTGTATGTTCCTTTGAGTGGACAATTTTCCTAGAAATCCACAGCTATCAATTTTAAATACATGCATCGTTGTTCCTCACAGAAATGATACTATTCTATGGCCAATCTCAGAGGGAACATCTGACCTTGTACCATGGAAATCTCCACACTCCTTGCCTTACCGGCATTGAAGTTCCAGCAACAGTTGAGGCAACCCCCGCCCCGCCCCCCAAAAAGCCATACTGGGTTGGACTGGGGGCTTGGCAAATGTAGATCACAGAAACTTTGGGGCCTGAAGGATCCAAAGTCTTCACATTTCCCTCACACCTCTTCCCCAACCCAAACCCCAAAAACCTAGGGAGAATTATATGCTACCCCTGGAGCTAGAATGCATATTTTCTTCTCCCAATGGGAGGGAAACCATTAAAAAGAGTTTAAAAAGTGGGGTGACAGTCTTCTTTCCCTTCTGCCTATTGCCATGTGCCTGAAAGGGATTAGAAGATTCAAATTATCTAACTTCAGGTGTGTGTGTGTGTGTGTGTGTGCGCACACACACACACAGAGAGAGAGAGACAGAGAGAGAGAGAGAGCGCCATCAGCAGGATTACTCTATTGCAGGCACGTCCAACAGGTAGATCGTGATCTACCAGTAGATCACTGGACGTCTGTGGTAGATCACTGGTAGATCACTGGCTCCCTCCAAAGAAGCTCAACAACTTTGGCTCCCCTAAAAATGCTCAACATTTTAGCCCTTCACCCCCCCCCCCAAACAGGGCTTTCTTCCCACCTCAGAAAAGCTCAACAACTCTGACCTGAACCCCTAAAAAATGGGCCTTCCTCCTTCCTAAACAACTTTGACCTGAACACCCCAAAAGTGGGTAGATCACTGCCAGTTTTTAACTCTGTGAGTAGATTGCAGTCTCTTCGGAGTTGGCCACCCCTGCTCTATTGAATGTCTCCTTCTCATGTAGACACATTTGGGCCCAAGCCTTAGATGAAACAAATGGTCTACAGAGATGCTCTTTAGTAAATTTTCTCCACAAATGCCTGCTCAGATTGAAAGCACTGGGTTTTTTTTTTCCTTCAGGAAAACATGACCAAGTTGTCTTCTTTTCATCTCTTCAATTTATTCTGTGGTCCTCAAAGAATTCCGCCACAAATTGAAATATCAGCATGTTTTTTTTCCTGCACTATTGAATGGCATACAGGGTGAGCCCAGTGTGAAGTTTTCCTACATCACCCCATCCTCAAGTTTTTTCAGCTACTTTGACAAAATGATACCTTTAAGCCTCCTGTGGAGATTTCTAGTTAACTGATTCTTTCTAGATAAAACCGATCTGTTTGTAACTATCCTGCTCTAACCTTTATGGTCCTTGACTCTGCCTTTAGGAAGTCTCTATGGAAGCAAATATCAAAGGAAGAGGAGGCCAATTAAACTGTGCAAGGTATTTTATTTTTAGAGATATAATCTGGGAAATTGCAAACAATTTATCAGCAAAGGAGTGGGGTTTTTTTGTTAGTAGTTGTCAGGGTTTCTAACAGATCACTAGGAATTCTAAGTGAATTCTCCCAAACTGGTCTTTAATCAGTGGGTTATCAGAAAGCACTGTTCTGTAGAATATTGTTATAGAACATTTCATTTCTGCTATAAAGTTACTTTTATTTTGCCTGTCATTATCAAACTCCACTTGTAAGGTATGGACATCTTTTAAACAAAAGGCTGACTTTATGATCTGAGTCTGATTCCTAGATTTGAAATTGGGTAGGATTTCTTTCTTCAGCCAGCAACTACAGAAGGTATCTTTGCTACCCTTTAGCCTATAGTTTGGTCATTAGGTCTGAGTCATCTGGATTATTCACAATAGCTTCTTCCCATATTATGATTATGGACTTAGATGTGTAATTGACCCTATTGAATTGTGGCTTAAGGATTCACAGTGCGGCCCTATATGTGAATGTTCAGAAATTATAATAATAATAATTCATTATTTGTACCCCGCCCACCTGGCTGAGTCTCCCCAGCCACTCTGGGTGGCTCCCAATTGAATATTTAAACAATACAGCATTAAATATTAAAAACTTCCCTAAACAAGGCTGCTGCCTTCATGTGTCTTTTTAAAAATAGGATAGCTGCTTATTTTCTTGACATCTGCGGGTGCCACTACTGAGAAGGCCCTCTGTCTGGTTCCCTGTGACTGCCTGCTGCTGGACCCTCAACCCTGCACCTGTTCCTGCTTCTACACCACCATCTTGCCTCTGGTCCTGACGTCCTCAGCCAGGGCTTCAACCGCCCGCTGACCGGACCGTGACAGTAATATGGTCTCGATGGCCACTCCCACTCACCAGCCTGGCTGCTGCATTAGGAAGAACGACATTAGGAAGAGGAGTGTAGGGGGGAGCGCACCGCTCCCAGCAGCGCGATCCCGGTGGGGTGCCAACCTGGCTTCCCTTCCCCCCCACGCTGGGCACCTTGCCCCCACAGGCAGCGCGCCACGCCTCTGGGATGCACGCCACCCCCGTCTGCTCTCCGCCCCTCGGTGCCAGAGCATACCTATTCCTGATAGGTATGATTTGAATTTCACACTCAAAACACCAGCCGTTGCTTCTCCCAACGGAGTTCAGTCTATGGAAGCATTGCTTGCAAAACCCCAAGTGAGCAGCAGCAGGCAGACACAATGTCTCATTGCATCCAGGGAGCAGGGACCAATTCAATGACAGATAATTACTATACAGTGCTGGGTTTTTCTTTGAAGCTTGCCTATAAATTTAAGTACATATTTTTTTTTTAAAAAAAAAAGAACACCAGGGAAGGGTATAATTCCAAGTAAATAAAATTAGTTTTCAAATAGTTTAATTCTCAACCACAATAGCCCATTCCACTGCCTAAATGGGCTGCGAGATGGAATGTTGCTTCCTTCAATTAAGCTTTTCTTATTATCCAGTTATTTGTCTCACTGCTATTTTTGTGTGTGTGAGCATAGACAGAGTTCCCCAGATACCTTCCTCTTCATTCAAATCTGGGCCATTTCTCCTTTGTAGTTTAGGTTTGCTGGAGCAGAACTTGCTCAACTTGGGGTGTTTTTTTATTATTGTGGCTGCTTAGCTAAAATACAAGCCGTTCATCACAGAGTAGCCAGCGATACAAAGAAATGTAGCTTTGGGGCAAATTATTTTTCAGGATTTTCAGACAGCCACTACACTAGACTGACTGAGCATTTCCAACCATATAATTGTGTATACAGAGTGCCTGGAGCATGAATGAGAAAGCAGAGAATAAGCCGTAATTCCTATTTATTGAAGTGTTTCAGTGAATGTGGGTTTACACTACTGAAGAAAATTGGATTACTGAGGATTTCTACAGGTTTTTTTTTTTTTTTTGGCTTTTCAAAGCACCATTCTCGCAGTGATTCATGCATCCACATGGAGACTCCTTGGCTCCAGTCAGCGAGCTCCTCCTGTCCACCTGTGCATAGCTGATCGTACTGGCTTAGAATGGTTAGCATCTTCAAGGATGCAGATTAAAGCTACGTAGTTTGCACAAGTCTGCAATGAATGGACAGGTTTGAGCTGCTTTGTTTCATACTTGTCTTTACCCACCTGGTGTTCTCCAGATATTTTGTAGACTACAACTCCCATCAGCTCCAGACAGCTGTTGTCAGGTTTTACGATGCCTCTCCCAGCTGACAGGTTAATTACTCTTCGATTTATTTAGTAATTCACACAGTAGCTGCAGTCCGAGCTCTCCTAGCTCAGTCATCACTGGATGAACCAGTTGGCCACTGGATGACGCCGTCTGCGCCAGCAGGATATCCTCCACCTTTTGCCCCACCTCCTGCTGGTCTGACGTTGCCCCAGTACCCGGTTCTTCTTCTTCTTCTTCTTCCTCCTCCTCCTCCTCCTCTCAAGCTGGCTCTGTGCTGCTTTGAGAATTGACAGCCTGCATTCCAGAGCGAGAGGGGCTTACATCACTCTCAATGTGGGAAGGAACCAAGTCTCTACTCCCCCCAGTCTGCTCTCCTTCCTCTTCAGATTCCTCGCTGTCACTCTGGGGAGGAACGTCCCTACAGCTACGAAGGCTGTAGCTTATGGAAGTTCTCATCCAAAACATCTGAAGGGTACCAGGAGGTCAAAGACTGTTCAGTCTAGGTCAGAACCACACATTGGACAGTGCATCGGACAGGAAAATTCACTCCAATTCAATTTATTCAATTTAAATTTATTCATTTTAAATATTCAAAAGCATAATATTACAATTATATAAGTAAAAACATTTAAAAAAACACACCAAGCAAATCACATTTCAAAGGCCTGTCTGAATACCGCAGTTAAACAGAAAACAAAACAAAACAGGGATGGTTTCTGCTGGGCTTCCATTGGGAAGACATTGTGCATGGAAAAGACTTAGCTAAGATAAAGCACTTAACTAAAAAATAAAATGGAATACCAATGTGAAAAGGTATTTTTCTTGTTCCATAAGTTAAAATATATGCAATAGGTAAATATTAAGAATGTATTTGCATTACCTTGCTTATAGGCCACATGCCAATTAAATGAAAGTGCTCCTTGAAATGATTCAAACATCACTGAGAAGCTACAAGGAAGCATAATTACATGCCTTTGGAGAGGTTTCATTTTATTTGTCTGGCACATACATTGGAATTCAATGCAGCATTAAGGAGATCACTCTGTCAGCACCAGTGCAGGATCTACATATAAGTTAAACAAGCTATAGCTTAGGGCCCAACTCTCTTGGGCTCCCCAAAAAAATCTAAAGGGGAAAAACCCTGGATGTACATTTCCAAAATATAAGATAAAAAAGAAATAAAATAAAACCTACATGCAGCAACAGTGTTTTGTGTTGTGTAGGATCCTATGGTTTAAGTTATAGCCCCGCCTGCTCCCTAAAATATCACTGGTTTGCTCATTTTTATATATAGAGTACCTACATTCTGCATGGACTGGTTGCATGGCAACATGTGCAAAATGGCTTTAGATACCTTTTAAAAGTAAAGGTACCCCGGACCGTTAGGTCCAGTTGCAGATGACTCTGGGGTTGTGGCGGTCATCTCACTCTATAGGCCGGCGTTTGTCCGCAGACAGCTTCTGAGTCATGTGGCCAGCATGACAAAGCCGCTTCTGGCAAACCACAGCAGTGCATGGAAATGCCATTTACCTTCCCGCCAGAGTGGTAGCTATTTATCTACTTGCACTTGCTGTGCTTTTGAACTGCTAGGTTGGCAGGAGCTGGGACCGAGCAACAGGAGCTTACCCCGTCGCGGGGATTCGAACTGCCGACCTTCCGATCGGCAAGCCCTAGGCTCTGTGGTTTAGACCACAGCACGCATCCTCTTGCCCACTTCACCGGATTAAGAGAAACAATCTTTTCCAACATTAGAGGTGATCTGAAACTTGCCAATACATGCTCATTTTTATGCTGTGTTGTGGATATTTTATACAGCCACAGGCTGTAGTGCCTGAAGTACGTAGTTTCGAAACAAGAGTTATTACCCACTGCCCAAACTTTAAAGAGTCTTTGTGTGTGTTTGTGTGTGTATAGCATGAAATCATTGCTAAGGTGCTTAAGGAGAAACGGGCAGGATTTTCTTATTATAGAGGCATAAAAACTTCAAACAAAAATGCTCCCCATTTATTATCTTTCTAAAATTGTTGGCATAATGCAATTATGCAAATGACGATCTGCAATCACACTGAGTATTTCTTCCATTTTTGAAGCATATATTTATTAGATCAGAGCTGTTTCTTTTTTTAAAGAAGAAGAAGCAAAAGCAGCACTAGGTTGAATTCAGGGAATGTGAAAGAGCATGAGAAATTCCCATTGGAACTGTTCCCGATTCATAAATAAAGGTGGAGAGGATGGTTGCTGGAGGTTTTATATAGCGTTTTTTTAAAAGTTCTTTTTTGTGTGTGTGCAGTTTTTCTTCAACATTTTCTCAGAAAAGAGAATGTGAAGCCTGGGGAATGAGGCATTGCCGAAGCAGTCAGGAAGCCCTCTTCTATCCTGGTTTCTGCCTAATTTTCCCTTTCAGACCCACCAGCCCTCTCTCTCTCACTCCACCACAAAAGGTTTCCAGCGGAGAGCAGCTGGTGCCTGGTTTTGGCAGCTTTCCACGGTCTCTGGGGCTTTCTCTAGAAATCAATGGCTGCTTATTTTCCCCTGCACTGGGTTTTTATGTGTGAACTGACATGGCCTCAACCATACTGACCCATTCTGTTGAGCTATTTCCATTCAGATTGTGGCTCTTTACAAATAACGGAAATTAGTCGAGGGCCAGTGTCAAACTGCTTGTCACATCTTGTTTTCAGTCTGTTGAAATCAGGTTTATAGTGTCCTATTCAGAAGCCTAGACGGCTTTTGAAGGCACACAATGCATTTCAGGAGTTCCATCAGGCGGTAAATACAGAGCTCCACATTGCTATTAAAAAATAATAAAAATGATTAGTCTTTTGATTTTTTTTCTGAAATAACGTCTTTGCATGGAATTTGTTGTTTTAATTGCACAACGTCACTTGTTTCTAGGTATTCATCCCTGCAACGTGTAAAATCATTTGTAGCTGATCTGTCAGTGTTGCAGCTATAACACGTGAATACGTTTCCCCATTGAGTTGCTAGCAATGAATGAATGAATAGATGGAAGAATGAATGAATGAATGAATGACTAATTTGAGAGTTGCTAGAGTGAATGCAGTCAAGTTTAGCTTTAGGAAGACCTGAAGACTGTGTCTAACCCTCCCAGAATGCAGCTACGTTAACATTCTGCATGGAGCATTAATTAAAACCAATGAGGTCATTAGTTAGAGAAAGTGTTTATTTGCTAAAGTTGGAACATTTTATATTTTATATGTTTAAAAGATCCTTGTTTTTCTCTCTCTCAAGGCTCCCACTATTACGTCTGACAAAATTTCGAAATTATACAAGTATTATTTATTTATTTTTAAAAAATATTTCCATATTCTTTGCAGCTGATTTCAAGGTCTTCCCATGTAGAATTGGCATCACACAAAATAACAAATGCCTTTTCGACTGGCTTTCGATGCATATCAACTGACAAATAATTAGGTTGTTTGGAAATACATATTCAGATCCCCAATTCAATATTTTCTACCAAGTCTTAGCAATATGTAGAAGTACAGAGTTTAAGATGCACTCACCATTCTGATGTAAAAGCACCTGCTGCCGTATGTTTGTGAAAGGCACATCTCAGAGTGCCTATTGGAGACTCTGTATTTAGAGATGTGGGACTCGTATACACAGCTGCAAATGAAAAGATTTAAATGTGTTGTAAAGTGCAATGTGCAAATGTGATACTAGAGGGCGAAAGTGAGCTATGCAAAGTTCAATGTATTTTTTTAAATAAAAAAAATAAGCATTTTCGCAGCATTTTTAATATGTGTGTAGATTCTCCCCGTGGTTTCTTCAGTGTGTTCAGATGTACAGGAAGGACATTCTCTGCAGAAACACATGCTACTTTAAAACAACTTTAGGACGTGATCAAATCCTAGGGCATCTACAGCTGGAGGAAGCCCATAGGATCAGCAGACTCCTGTATTAGGAGTCTTAATGAACTACAAGATAAAAACCCTAAAAAATACTTAAAGAAAACAGGGAAAGAAACTGAGTATAGTTGCTATGGAAAAGGAATTGTTTGGACAAAAATATAGGTAAAGTACGTATTAATCACTGCAAAATTGGAGGATCTGTTTTTATAGAATTCTGCCTCCCTCAGCGATATTTGGTATCTCAGATGTATAGCCTGTATGGGATATTTGCTGGAAATATGGAAAACCTTTCTGCAGATTATTTACACTTATTTTGGCAGTGATACAGGACTTAAAGCTTCTAGAGGTTTGTGTTCTATTAAACAGATAACTGGATGTCATCTCCCAAATGACCTAATTATAACACGACTGAATTATTTGCTTTTTTAAAAAAATAATTTTTATTAATTTTAAAATAAATTTTAAAAAAATAAATTAAAAAAAATTAAAAAAAATTAAAAAATTAATGAATTATTTGCAATGACATGTGGAGATGGTTACCACAAGCGGCGTGTATTAAAGAAAGAAGGTCGCACCCTATATCAGAGTTGTTTTCCAGGATCTGGGATACACCTATAATGTGCAAATTGACCTGATATATTCAAATGTGGGAAAGCTGTATTTGAATACCAATTTTGTAAGAAATGGTCACTCTTCACCAGTTATTGAAATGATAAAAGTGGTGATGGTGTGTGAACATTTCACTTTATTTACATTGGTTTGATGAATTTTGGGTCGGGCTTTTTCTTAAAGCAATGTGATGAATTATTTAATAATTCTTTTCTCTGCCCACCCAACCCTGACCCACCCTATATCAAGCTTTTTCTTTTTCAGCCTGTGTACCAATGAAGAAATTTTGTACTGATTTTAAAAAATGCAAATAAAAAATAAATTGTGTAAATCAGGTTCTCTTTCCTCAAGGAAATGAGGAAACTCTGGATAAGATGTACCCAATGCTTGCAAAGTCATTTTAAATAGAAAGAGGGTGGCATAAGAATGGGAAAGACAAAAAATAGCATTACACTGGCAGACATGCTTTTAAAACATTAACAGTACCAAGTTTTGATTAACATGCATAGTTCTACTTTATTATTTATTTTATATAGTAAACCAGTTGCCTACCTTTAAAATTAATTATTATTTGGAGCAAAATATCCATCAGGAATGTAGAGAGCCACAAAACAATCCAAAATATTCTATGATAAAACAGTGAGATCAACTACAGTAAAACCAAAACAATAAAAGCAGTGGACGTGAGATTGACTAAGGAAAGCACAGAAAAATGAAACAGGGTGAAATGGGATATTAATGTCTGTCTACCACCAGGATGAAACTTCCTCTTCTCCCAGCAATTACTTGGAAACACCTAAAATCTGCTCTAGGAGTTGGGAAAGAAGAGGCAGTCCCATCATACAAGCAGAAGCCCACTTGCATGGTGTTTATTATATCTATCTGTCTATACTGCTTAATCATTTGTGTTTCTAAGCATTATATATAAAAGTAAATGAAGCAGAAGCCTGAAGACTACAGTACCTTAAATGCCAACTGGAATATGAAAGTCTTTGTCTGAACTCAGCCCGAACTTCATCAAGATGCGGGACTATCTAACCTCAGTTGGGTGGGGGAGCCACAGGCTTGGGGCCACAATACTGAATGCATCTTGGATGACAAAACTGAAGTTGAATTAGGTGAATTAGTGAAGTTCTTTGGAGTGTCTGTCCTACAATGGAGGCACCCCAACAAAAAGGGTTCTGTTTCCAATATCCACCCATCTAACCTCCAGTGGTGGGATCATCTGGAGCAGAACCTCTGATGACAATCTCAGCAAATGGGCAATGTTGGAAGGTTGCCTGCAGAACTGTGAGCCAGAACTTATATGAATCCTTGTGTGTGTGCTTCTTGATAATGGACTCTATATGTAAAAAAAAAGGGGGAGGGGTTCCAAAGTTGTATGGCCCTATTGGTAGAATAAATGTTTTCAGCAACCTTTCCATGCATCAGCTATATAATGCATTATTTATTTATTTTATTATGCATTTATTGCCGCGGGATCACATTCATCCAGTGCTTTACCAGCTGTACTGGCTCCCAGTAGAGTACAGGATCAGGTTTAAGGTGCTGGTTTTGACCTTTAAAGCCCTATGCGGCTTAGGACCCTCATACCTACGGGACCGCCTCTCCTGGTATGCCCCGTGGAGGACCTTAAGGTCCACAAATAACAACATGTTGGAGATTCCGAGCCATAAGGTGGTTAGATTGGTCTTGACTAGGGCCAGGGGCTTTTCAGTATTGGCCCCGACTTGGTGGAACGCTCTTTCACAGGAGACCAGGGCCCTGCAGGATTTGTGATCTTTCTGCAGGGCCTGCAAGACAGAGCTGTTCCTCCTGGCCTTTGGGTTGGATTCAGTCTGACCCCTGTGTTTTCCTCCCTCATGGTTTTGATTTATAGACTACTTAAAATGAGGCTGCATTTTAAATTTTAATATTGTACCGGTATTTTAATCTGTATTTTAATTAATTTTTTTCTTTTCTTTTATGTCTTATTGTAATTTTATTGGTGTTAGCCGCCCTGAGCCCAGTTTTGACTGGAGAGGGCGGGGTATAAATAAAAATATTATTATTATTATTATTATTATTATTAGTCCTGTTCCTGCCACTATGCAGGTTCAGGTAGACTGGAACCAATGCCTAAGCAACCACTCACATGCTGTAGAGGCAGTCCGTGAACTTGTCTCCTACGTGATTTCAAGCACCTCACTCTTTAAATCTCGTGCATATACCTTGCTTTATTTGTGTGGTTTACTTTGCTTTACCACAGGTACACATAATTAGTTGTGGTTTTTGTGAACCTGGGCAGAAATAAAAAACAGTGAGGATTTGTGGAAAACGTAGGTGACATCTGAAGCAAAAAAGCAGCAGGAGACTGTATTTCTTATTTAATATGTCCATCAAAGGCATAAATTAAAAAAGCAAAAAAGAAATGATGATATTGAAAAACCTGAGGGGTTTTTTCTTCTTCTGTGCATAGGGATATTGTAAAAACAGCCTTGGCATATCATTTCTCTCTCCTCAGTGAAGGTAAATGAAGCTTTTACCTTCAGATTTCAGTGTCAAACAGGTTAATGGCAAATTAGATGTCTATTTTAGAAACTTTAATTAACTTGAATAATTGAAGCTGATGATACCTGGAAGCCCCCCCCCCCAATGTCTTATTGCATGTCAATTTGTAGCAAAAGCGAAAGTGTGTTTTTAAAGTATAGCCTGAGGTGAGTCGCTCGGCTAGGTAAGCTGTGTCAGTAGAAAAACACAGCTTTTAAATAAAACTTCTTCTTTTTTTACTCCCCCCTTTTTTCCCTTTTGGTAATTCCTGCACCTGTGCAATGACATCACACCCACCTAGGTCTTTGCATATTTAAATCAACATTTTTGGATCTTAGACCTACAGTAACAAGGATTTTCAAATATAGAAAGCCTAATTCCACAAAGAAAGCCTAATTGCTACACCAAATGATGACAGTCACCTCTGACAATAATAATAATAATAATAATAATAATAATAATAATAATAATAATAATAATGTATACCCCTGGATAGCAAACTAGGCTTCTAAGCAGCTGACAAAGTATTAAAACCAAGTTACACAAACATTTAAATATAAATACCCACAATTAAAATGCACACTAAAGTAGTACTATTAAAACAATACAATCATTAAGAAACGGAGGCTGATCAATAACAGGAATGCCTGTGTGAACAGGTGCATCTTCAAAATCCAGAAAAAAATGCCATTACAGATGGGCTATTTCATATTTCAGCAGGGAGTATACTCTATATACTACTAGTATGACCAGTGGGGAAAAAAAACATGTCTCCACATTGGTACAGGCCAATAATCATCAGGCTGTACCAAGCTAACTGGATTCTATTTGTTCATCTTAATGCCTTGCTGGTCAGCGATGGGAAAGCTGGTGTTTGGGGTCCAGAGCTGCATAGAGTTTTATAAGTATGTAAAAAGACCTTAAAATTGGCACAGTGTCTAAAAGACAGCCAGTGCAGGTTCTTCAACACTGGTGTGATATATGCTCAGAAAGGGGCATCATTCACCTTTTGGGTCACCACATTCTGCATCAGCTGAAGTATCGAGAATACTTTTCGGGGAGCCCCACATATTGTGCTTTACAGTAGCCTAATGGAAAAATTACCATAGAGGTCAAGTAATTCTTAATATTAGGCGTTCTATGCCATGGGGGCCACCTGGAGCGCCATAGACAAATACAGTTCCAAGACTGTGTACCTATTCCTTTAGGACAGGCTTCCTCAACCTCGGCCCTCCAGATGTTTTTGGCCTACAACTCCCATGATCCCTAGCTAGCAGGACCAGTCATCAGGGATGATGGGAATTGTAGTCTCAAAACATCTGGAGGGCCGAGGTTGAGGAAGCCTGCTTTTGGAGTACATCCAGAGCAAGAAAAGGCAAAGGTACCCCACTCTTGGACCTGGAAACCACCCACCGACAGTGCCTCTGTCTTAGCAGGATTTAGCTTCAGTTTGTGGTCACTGGTTCAGCTGGTTCGGTTTTTTACACTGACTCAGTTTTTTACACTGACTCAGTTTTTTACACTGTGCCCAAAATCCCCTTATGACTCTTTCCAACCATTTCATATAAGCAATGATGGAGCTAAAATGGTGCCTTGTAGCATCCAGCAACTGAGTTATCACTCAGTTATCATTAAATTATAACTTATCAGGGTGTGGACAAGTAGTTCTTCAAGGTCCTCCGATTAGGAACAGAACCCCTGTAGAAAAGTGTCTCCAACCCTTAACTCAGAAAGAGGGTCCCGAAGGATACCATGGTCAATGGTATAAACAGCTGCTGAGAGATCCAGAAGGAGCAAGCCTTATTATCCTCTGTCTACCTGACCCTCCATATATCTTCAAGATTAATCTTCTATATCCAAAAAGCAGCATATCCAACATATTGCTGATATTAAATAAGCCCATGACTGTTTCTTTTGTTGTGTGCCACATTAATAAGTTCAGAACTAGTAATTACAAATTGTCAGGCTTCAGGGAATCTGAGCCCACTCACGGCAGGCAGCCAATAATTAGATAAACAAGGAGAGTTCTTACCAAGTCTTTTGTTCAATATTCACAGAGAGAGGCTTTGAAAAGTGCCTCTTTTGCAGTAATGGCGTTGCTCCAACTAAAGCCCCACCCACCCCTTTGTCTTTCCTATTATACATCATCCGTATGCGGGCCAATCTGTGCTTTCTGCCTCTGAGCTTTCTGTTCTCCTACTTTCCATGCCTGCCGGGTTCTGGGAGAAGGGGGGGTCTGGGATGCTTTCTAAAGACACTGAGTCTGTCAGGTATCTCTCCCCTGGTGTTTCTTCTTCTTCCTGCTTCCAGGGCGCCACATTCTGGAGGGTGCCAGGGAAGAGGGGGAGGCTGGACACGGCGCCTCCTGGCATCAACTCGCCACCCTTGCCTGCCTCTACCAAGCCACGCCAAAGCAGCGCCACGCCTTGAGCCTCCGTCTGCCATGGCCATCATGGCACGAAGCGGCCAGCCGCTGCCTGCCTCCTCCAGTCCTGCTGGCAGCACCGTCCTCCCTAAAAAACTCTGGGAAGGGGGGTGCCGGAGGGAGCTTTGCACCATGGCGCCGGATATGCTTAAGACGGCCCTGGGGCTAGGCCTGGGGAAATGAGTGAAACTGATGTGGGTGTGGTTTGAGAACCACTGGCTTTGGTGGCACCAGCCATCTACAGCAGCTTGACATTTTACTGCATTCCTGAAAATGTCAAAGAGTTGTGTCAGCCTGCGTTGTAACATTAGCTCTCCATCCTGATTTACTTAACCAATGTTTCAAAACTCTTCCAGGAATATGTTAACTTGTGTGTTGGCTCATAGCTTCAATTCTAATGCAGGCACTCTCTTGATTTCCCACAACACACATATCCCCAAATCCTTGCTTTGGCACTGTCAGGAATGCATACACAATGCCAGCATGCCCTACAAAGCTGTATAGTCATTTAAGCAAAACTTTTATTTGCTTATCCTCATCTAGGAATTCTGTTTTGATGCTTGCACTGAGGGTGGCAGTATATGAGTTGAGCAAAACCTATTATTCACATGCAACTATCATTTCACATGGAACACTGTGCCACACTCAGTATTCTGTTTGCTGAGTGCTCTCTATTCGGCTGCAAAAACAATTTCATTGAGTTATGTTGTTTGGACAACAGAATTTATTGACCTATCTTTTCAGCCACCGGTTGCATTTTGAAAACGCCTGGATGGTACAGTTACTTTGCCATCTGTGGCAGCAGTTAGAAAACATGGAGATGATGGTCATAATTCTTCGTGACAACCTATATCCTCGCATCTAATAACAGCTGCCAAAAAAACACCTGCCAGGGCTCCTTGAATTCTTTATGGCTTACGGATTCCAAACTAGGAAGTTGCTAAACAAAAATAAAGGCCACCATCCGAAGCGAGACTGATGTGCAAATGTTATTTACATTTGTTAAGGACAAGAGGTACCATAACAGGGCCACATGTCTACAAAATGTATCAGTCGAAAGATAATCAGAGCTGCGATCCCTGATGGGCCTTGTTAGTTCAAAGTTCTATCAAAGATGAGAAATGAAATAGCGTCCAATATTTTCTTTAGTAGAATTCCTCTGGGTTATATTCCTACAGTATTTATCAAATCAAAACAGCACTTTTCAACAACTCCACTGTGGATAACAGCATTTCAGCTCCACAAAGTTAATGTTGATACTGTCAGACCAGAAAGGCAAAAACCAAAAATAAATCAAGCCCAAAATGGAATGATGTGATTCATATTTTACAGCATGTGACATTTCCCCCTGAAATCATCTCTGAGAAATATTTCCAAGGAACTGGACAGTAGCAAAGGAGGATAGTTATTTTTCTTCAGTATTAAAGTGCAAGTTATAAATGCTGCTGTGGGGTTTTTAAAAATGCTACAGTTCTTATACCTTCAGTATTCTTGGGAATTGAGACTAATGGATAACGCATAAGAGAAATATTCTCATAAATATATTATACATCTAGCAGTTTAGGCATGATGCCTTATCTGAGGGGTTGAGTTTGCCTATGCCTGGTATAAAGTGTCATCAGCTCAGCTTTGGAATTACACAAAGAGATTTTGTCCAGATCCACAAACCCAAAGGATGGCCTGAACGATACCAAAGAAGGGTGTCAAAAATGCCAGAATGGCCAATACTAGTACTCTATTAGAAGAAAGTGTTCCTCACTGAAATGCTTCTGTCCTGTGACCTCTCTGAGGGTGGAGAGAGGGAGGCCCAATCTGAGAGGGGACACCTGACCTTGTACCATGAAAATCTTAAAACATAACCGGAACATACCTTCCAAGTGTCCCAATTTTCCATGGACAGTCCCAGAATTACAAAAGCCATCCTGGCTTCTGGTTTGATCCTGGAATGTCCCTATTTTCCCCACCAGTGCTTCTGCTGCCAAGCTTAGGGAAAGAGGATGAGCCGACACTTGTCCTGAGCAGCACTCAAGGAGAGTCAGTTTTGGTGTGTGAGAGAAATGTCCCTCTTTTCATCTGAAAACTGTTGGAAGCTCTGCCTGCAGAACCTTGCTGTCATTACAGACTCGGCATGCCACTGAAATGGCAAACGTTCGTAATGACTTGTCTGCACCCAGGAAAATTTTTATTTATTACTTCTATTAAAAGAAACAGCACACATCAATTTGGGCACAGCCTCCCATCGTTCCACCTGCCAATGACAGCATAGGAGGTTGACATCTTATGGATACGTCCCCTCTTTAGGCCAATAAGGATAAGCATAGCATCAAAGCAAACCAATTAGTATATATCAAAGCAAGCGCATAAGCATATGTGAGCTCATTCTTGCAGCAACTGCTTATCTGTCCTGGGGGTTATCTTGACTACCAAGATGTAATTTACAGGCTTTGCAGAACATTCTCACCATTTAGTTCTACACAATTCAGGATAACCCTATCAATGCGATCTTCCGCAGTTCCCTTGGGGTCTCGAAGGAGGAGAGTTGTGTGGTGAGTTTGCTATTCAGCTGAAAGCAACATCCACAACAACAATACAAAAAGTCACAATGAATTGATCCTATTACTATAATAGTGACCAAAAAATATGTTAATAAGCAGTGTCACCACCCTCCAAGCCCTTGGGACCACCCTTGTATTACAGTGCACCATATTTTTTGTTCCAAGTCAGCTATCTTAGCACTAATTTGATATAAAGCATGCACGGTTTTATTTAAAAAGCCAGATTAGATGATAGATAGATAGATAGATAGATAGATAGATAGATAGATAGATAGATAGATAGATAGATGATAGATAGATGTAGAAGAATAGATAGATGATGATGATAGATAGATGATGATAGATAGATAGATAGATAGATAGATAGATAGATAGATGATAGATAGATAGATAGATAGATAGATAGATAGATAGATAGATAGATAGATAGATATAGTTGATAGATATTTAGCATTCCTTTTTAAAATTAATAATAATAATAATAATAATAATAATAATAATAATAATAATAATAATTATTATTTCTACCCCGCCCATCTGGCTGGGTTTCCACAGCCACTCTGGGCGGCTTCGAAGAAAAGATTAAAAATACATTAAAACATCAGTCATTAAAAACTTCAGATGTCTTCTAAAAGTCAGATACAGTGGTCCCTCGACTTACGAATTACTCGACATCCGTAGGTTTTGACTTACAAATGAGACAAATGGCCGCATGCTTACGAATTTTTCTACATCTGAACGGAAACCATTGGCGGCTTTAAGGTGGGTTTTTCGACTTACAATTTTTTTCAAATATTTTTTCCTATGGGAAGCCGCGTTTCGACTTCCGAACTTTTCGACCTACGAATGGGCATTCGGAACGGATTAAGTTTGTAAGTCGAGGGACCACTGTAGTTGTTTATTTCCTTGACATCTGATGGGAAGGCGTTCCACAGGGCGGGCGACACTACTGCCTGGTTCCCTGTAACCTCTTCCCGGTTCCCTGTAGTATAGAGTCCAGCTTGGGGCAGTGAGAGACCCCTCAGGAGGCTGCATGCCTCACGCCCTGGACAGTGCCCAGAATGGGCCACCTTGAAAGCAAGCCCTGGTGAGGAATCTGGTTTTTGCTCCTTTGTGAATAAACCCTGGCCAATGTTGTGAGTCTGATCTTGGCTTCCCAAGAGGCCTGGGGTCCTCACATTCAACAACAACAATTTATTATTTGTACCCCGCCCATCTGGCTGGGTTTCCCCAGCCACTCTGGGTGGCTCGCAACAGAATAAAAGCAGAATAAAACATCAAATATTAAAAACTTCCCTAAACAGGGCTGCTTCAGATGTCTTCTAAAAGTCAGATACAGTACAGTAGTTGTTTATGTCATTGACATCTGATGGGAGGGCGTTCCACAGGGCGGGCGCCACTACTGAGAAGGCCCTCTGCCTGGTTCCCTGTAACCTCACTTCTCGCTGTGAGGGAACCGTCAGAAGGCCCTCGGAGCTGGACCTCAGTGTCTGGGCTGAACGATGGGGGTGGAGACGCTCCTTCAGGTATACTGGGCCAAGTCCATTCCTAACTGCATAAAACCTATTAAAAAGAGAATACTTTTAATACGAAAACACTGTAGCAATCTAGACTTTGTCTCTGGGGAAGAGAGAGCCAAGAGTGAGTGACAAATGCTATTAAACCACAGCACTGTTAAACTGATTTGGAATGAGTCAATATATCTCAGCAAACTACACATGGAAAATAATTTAAAGTAATAAAAATGATATAGCAAGCAGAGAAACACTGTCAACTCATCACTTAGTGTGGGTGAAATCTTGCTATGAAGTTAAGCTTAAGGATTTTCAAAACTACCTTTGATTAATGTGCGTCTATAACAACACACTCGTTATTTCATACATTATGAATTGTTTTAATGAAATCAGATATGTTTGTTTGCTTAAGATGAAAATCAGATACATCCATACCCCCTCAACTCACAGGCTGCTTTTTCAGCAAAGAGATTAATTGTGTGCAATCTAAGACAAGTTAGATATATGAAGAATTGTGCTGTAAATGTCCAAATCCCAACTGAAATAAGAATGGAGACTATAAACAAAGAGTCTGTAGGTTCCAGATCCACACAACATCAACCTTACAGTCAAGCAAGGAATTCCCTGTTCTCCATTCTTACCAGGTCTGTATTACATTGAATTGAGATAAACACAGAAAACATGGCAGACCCTTTTGATTAGGCAGAATGAACATTAATTTCAGTTTTAAAGTTCAAAGACTCCATTGTACTCCTCTTAAGTGAGTAAGCTTAAGAGGAGCAATGCAATCTTAATTCCAACTCTCCTATTTGAATTCTAAAGACAGGGATTATTTTATATAATCATGCATGTGGAGTTATCAATCATGTGGAGTAACTCTGTGTCAATATTAAAAGATATAGTTTTGTAGTTAGATTATTGTGCAATTCTTGTACTCATTGCTGAAACAATGTACAAGAATTGCACATTGCTCTAGGTGTTTCCCCAACGCTCTGGAGCCTATTTGCGGAGGATGCAGCATACACATGGGGGGAAGTCCTGTTATATAAGCAGTAATACTTGGGCTGGTGGGACACATTAACTGAATATCGCCCTGGATGAATCTTCCTATGCATCGCCAGGTCTTTCTACACTGGCTCCCAGTACATTTCCGAGCACAATTCAAAGTGTTGGTGTTGACCTTTAAAGCCCTAAATGGCCTTGGCCCAGTATACCTGAAGGAGCGTCTCCACCCCCATCGTTCTGCCCGGACACTGAGGTTCAGCACCGAGGGCCTTCTGGTGGTTCCCTCACTGTGAGAAGCAAAGCTACAGGGAACCAGACAGACAGAGGGCCTTCTCGTTAGTGGCATCCGCCCTGTGGAATGCCCTCCCATCAGATGTTAAAGAGATAAATAACTACCTGATGTCCTGACATTTAGAAAACATCTGAAGGCAGCCCTGTTCAGGGAAGTTTTTAATGTGTGACATTTTAATGTATTTTAAATCTTTGTTGGAAGCCACCCATAGTAGCTGGGGAAACCCAGCCAGATGGGCAGGGTACAAATAATAAACTGTTGTTGTTGTTGTTGTTTCTGGCTTTTTGTTACGTAGAGTCCTAAACAATATTTTCTCCCTGCCACAGTTCTGGAAAAAAATTGCATTTCTTAAAATGCAGATAGAAGCATCTGATGTGATCCTTATTTACTGATGTAGGTGGGCGTCACATACGCCTGGAATAATCACTATTTGTATCTTCCATTTATATTTGTTCACTAGTTTTTCTTCAAGAAGTAGAACTGGCAACCTGGCATATTCAACCCATGTCCTATCTAAATTTTAAATGATGACTGGGGGGAAAGGAACCTTTTCCTTGCTGAATTTTTAAATGTTGAATTAAACACATGTGGATAGTGTCATTATATAGATCAATCAGTAGGTGGCACTGGACTTAGTTGTTTTTGGGCAGAGTCCGAAGTTTCCGGTTGTTGTTTTGTTCTTGTTTCGGGGCGCAAGAGCGCGAAGAGATCTTCTCCAGCTTCCCGACTGGCATGCCTTCTAAGTCTTCCATGAAAAATTGCCTGTTAATTGCCTGTTAAAAATTTATTTTAGTACAAGAGAGGGCAAAAAGATAGGCAAACTATCTGTCTCTCTCATGATGTGCTTCCAACAAAGACAACAAAGTCGTGATGTGCTTTAAGGTGTGGGGGGGAGCCATTTATTAGGGTTATTAATACAGTGGTACCTCGGGTTAAGAACTTAATTCGTTCTGGAGCTCTGTTCTTAACCTGAAACCTGATGTACCACTTTAGCTAATGGGGCCTCCCACTGCCGCCTCCATGCGATATCTGTTCTTATCCTGAAGCCAAGTTCTTAACCCGAGGTACTGCTTCCGGGTTAGCGGAGTCTGTAACCTGAAGAGTCTGTAACCTGAAGCATCTGTAACCCAAGGCACCACTGTATAAAATTAAAGTTGTTGTTTCCCTTTCCATGAAAAAGATACAAGCTTTCAGGTAGCTAAAAAGAAACTTTTCCATGACATTTCCTTTTTCACGGTGAATTTTCCCTTCAAGGACTGTGTTTTACCCATCAAACATTTTTTTTTCTCAATGGAAAGGATATTTTCAGTCATGAAAAAGTTTCCTCTGTAATTTCTGTCCAGTTCTGTGAAGTCGCAGCAGAGGTCTGAAAACGTTTGATGCACAAAACTGAGCATGCTGCACTACAGCAGCCAAGTAGGACAGAGAAAAAAGTTTTTTATAAGGAAAAATTATATGAAAATACTTTTTTCCCCTGCATCTGTTTTCTTCTGATAAGGCAGCTGTAAATATCATTGCTTTTTATACCTTTCACGACACTAAAATTGAGTGAAATGTGAGCTTTAAACACAACAGTCATTATGAGCCTCTTTCTCAGCTGAAGTACTTTCCCTTCTCATCAACTTGGCAGTCTTGCCATTGATTTATTTAGGTTCAGTGCTATCCCCCAGTTACATTTCTCAAGCTCAGAATTAGACCTTTTAAAGAAGGAAACACACTGTACTTGTAAAGCACATTCAAATCTCATTATCTACCTCAAAGGATTGTTCGTTGAGGGCTGCTGGCAGGGCTTTTTAGCAGGAACTCACCGGAAATGGCCCCTCTCAGGTGGGTGCCATTGCCATTGCATGACCAGGCGGCGACAGCCCCAGCCCCCAGGGATCATAAGGAAGGAAGAAAGACTCTGACAACTTTATATGGAATGAAAATTAGGCCACAACTTTATTAAACCTCCGAATGTAGAAAGACCCTGGCTTAAGCCTTGAGCGTGTATCCCTCCCAGCCCAGATAGGGCTCATCAGGGTAAATGGGATATGGGGGTGCTCTGCGAGACGTAGGTGTAGCAGGCGGCCAAGCCCATATCCCCGCATGCAGGGTAGTTCACTGACAACCTTTCAGTGTATGGCCAGTGACACCCATATATATAACCCTTTTAAGAGGGGGACCCTGGAATCATCGCCACAGGGGGGGGGGGTGAGTGACCACTTCATGCCCCCCCATATAGGGAAGAAAAGACTAAAGGATTCCACCCAAGGTGATAACCGCCAAAGTTGTGACGAATTGCTACGGGGACCACAAAACCTGCCAATGCAGGAAAATTTCTTCCCGGGCTTCAACAGTCAAAGACCGTAGCAGCGCCCGCTAAACAGGAAGAAAAAGTTAACCCACAAACAAGAAACATTAAAGAAAGGGAGGGTAGAGAGGGTGAATCTCCGGAGCTGACTGCCTGGCTATTGTCAGCTCCACCCCCTATTTATAAATGGGGCTGGCCCCACCTCCCAGCAAGAAACCTGATTACTGAGGTTGGCCATGAACCTCCAAAAATTAACACTGAGAGGCAAGCCAACCCCTGTTTGCTAGTAAGCTCCCTGGGAACTGTAGCACCACGCGCGATCCTGCAAACGGCACCCTCAATGTAAAGTGTGAGTGCTCATTATAAGAGAATAAGGGAGTTCTGGCACCTCATGGTGAATTCAAGCACCTCTTTTTCTAGCACTGGTTGCTGGGAATTGGAGCTCTGAGTGGGGTAATAAACGACAGTTCCCAGAATTATTTGAGGGAAAGAATGTGCTTTAAAGGTGTAGTGTGTACACAATTCTCCATAATTTACTTCATGAGCAGCTTCCACTTTGGGCGGCTTCCAACAGAGATTAAAAACACAATAAAACATCAAACGTTAAAAACTTCCCTAAACAGGGCTGCCTTCAGATGTCTTCTAAACATCAGAAAATTGTTTATTTCCTTGACATCTGATGGGAGGGTGTTCTACAGGGCGGGTGCCACTACCAAGAAGGCCCTCTGCCTGGTTCCCTGTAGCTTCACTTCTTGCAGTGAGGGAACCACCAGAAGGCCCTCGGTGATGGATCTCAGTGTCCAGGTAGAACAATGGGGGTGGAGACACTCCTTCAGGTATCCTGGACCAAGGCCGTTATGCTAAATATTCCCATAACACTACCTTAGATGGGGGGAAAGAGCACAAAGATCCTGTTCCTGTCAAAAGAATATATTTCCTGGACCTCCTACACACAAAGGACTACATCATGATGAGAGTATATTTTGGTGGGGGTGTATACAGAGGATTTGCAGTCCTAAATGTACTCTGAAGAAACTTCAATTTAGCACAGTGGTGCTTACTTCCAGGTAGATAGGTACAAGATTGGAATTCTAGGTGAACTACAGTTTATAAGCCAAGCTCCTGGCAGGAACAGTAGAATGACTTTTTGATGTTTTCAATGAGGATTTGTCTGCTATCTATAGTATACAGCTCTAAATAGGCAAATGTAAAATAGCACAAATGCTCTTATCTAAAACATTACCATCCTTGAGAAACTGGAAGATTATGTGAAGTGGAATGTCAAAACCTATCACATTTGTCTTTCATTTTGCAAATCCATCTATTAATTTCTCTTTAGCATTTTTCTGTTCTAGGAAGCCCCGGGAAAAGCTCAACATCAGAAATGTGTTGGCATGTGTGAAACTCACTGGGAGAATTTCCCTCTTCAGTTGCTTTAAATCTTGAGCAGCAAATTTCTGCACACCCACATAACTTATCTGCCAGCTTTAATTTTTGTGGGTTGCTGTTACACATCAATAGGATCCACATTGTCACCACTGCACTTTCAGTCAAGACCCTGAATATTTTTGTGCATGTATGTTTCCCTTGCAGGTGCAATTTATTATGGAGTTTGTAGTTTTAAAACTGCATCATTACTTAGATTGATATTCACATATTGTAAGGGGAAGAGAATACAGAGATCCCCCTCCCATCATCAAGAGCAGCTCCTCCAATAGCAGCAATGCCAGCGGGGAGGGGGAAGAGTCCAGTGAGGAAGGAGGAAGAGGGATGCAGGGCTCCAGCAACACAGAAGAGCCCCTGCTACACATGAGGGAGGAAGAGAAAGAGGGGGAAAGGGGGGAGAAGGAAAACATGGAGCGTAGACCCTTTTTTCCTCCAGTTCCGGAATTACGCAAAAGAAGGCGGGGAAGAAGGTTTGCCGTCCCGAGACTCTTATGCTGGAAGAAGTCGAGGGGCGGTCCATTCCCGGATTCTGCCTTGGACTAAGCAGACATGTTTTACACACCAACTCCACTGTAAATAGACTGCACTAAATAAAACTGTTTAAAGACAAGAATGTGGAGCGTCGTTACTCTAGAGTAGTCGCAACAACAACCTCTGACACATATTGATGAATATTTCTCTTATGTGCCTACAGTAATATTGCCACAGGCATAGACCAATCTGATTTTTCAGATCAAAACCCGGGACACGGTTCTTCCGAGATGCGCTGCTGGGCAGGTCATGTGACCCGTGCTGCAATCTCACTCCAAAAAAGCACTTTAGTGAGATGCGAGCATGGCGCAAGATTGCGCAACAGTGTGGCACCCAGAATGGCTGCCATAATTTCACATGATAAAATGGGGTGTCCCATTTTTCCCTAGGACACTTGGTGGGTATTTGTTCCATAAACCTCCACGTAGCCTTTGGTTGACTGAGAGCAATTCATAACTCAGAGTGATGTGATTCCTACAGCTTCCTCTGTTTGTTCCAATCTGGGGCTTTCACCTCTACAGTCGGCTGTGGCTGAGTATCGTGCTTATGCACAGTGAGCCAGGCTTCATTGATGCTATAAATTATCTACGCAATCTGGCCTAACAATTTCTGTAGAATTTAGCATCAGATAAGCAACAACATCCAAGACTTTGGTTACCATGGAAATATAAGTTCTATTCAAAAGTTATTGCCGGAAGATCTGCAGTGAGGAGTGAGGCTGCACATCCTAGCCCTGCCCTCAATTTATTTTTTTGTATTTGTCTATTTACTATGTTTTCTAAACCACCTTTAATCCCAAAGGTTCCCATGATGGTTTACAAAATACTAATTCAAAAACACAATATTAAATTACACAATCATTGAAAAATTTAAACCAAAATAAAGCTAACAGCATTCAGATCACTATATTTCAAACATCCAGCAACAAAAAGGTGCACAAGTCTAAGAGCTCATCCACACTTCTGCTTGTCCCATGCCTGGTGTGACGGATTGGGCTGGCTTGAATAGAACTCCAGGGTGTTAAGTGTTAAACCCAGCCTCTTAGTTGATTGACGGCATTCCATTCCATGAGGGGCGGGACAGCCACGGGTTTAAAGAGGATGGGTAGCCGTTAATTCTGAGAGAGAGAGGGTTTTGGGAGCGGGAGCATGTGGGAGGTTGTGGAGTAGGTTACTAGAGCAGGTGTAGATGAGGAATTGGTTAGGTTTGTAATTATATAAATTAACAAGAACAGTTCTATTGAAACCACATGCTTGTACATATGAAACTTGAACGCAACCATTAAGAATTTAAGACATTAAATGTTAAGTTAAAGTCCCATTTAAACTACCGTCGGTGTGATCTTTCCAGCAGAGGTATCTATTGATCATCTGGAGGGGATACTCATTAAAAGGACAAAACCCCTATCCAAGGCAGAAAGGATAGTTTGTTGTCCCTTGAATGCACCGAGAGGGGGGAAGAAGAGGGAGACTGCTTCAAGGGTGACACAAAGTTTCCTCGGGAGGGAGGAAAGCTTCACAGTGGGGAAAGCTCAAGTGAGGAGAACCCCTTACTGGTGTGTACACTAAGAAAAGTCTCATATTCACCCCAGAGCTTAAGAAGATACCGGGCCATGTTTGGGCTGGAAAAGTACTCTCATTTTATTTGTAAAACCCACAAGGGATAGGGGAATTACAATAAGGCTATAGGGAAGAGTGGAGAGGTTTAGTGTTACCTCAGAAATCCCTATTAGTGCTTTTATAATTTGAGAGGTTTGAAAACAAAAGGCGTAAGGTGGGGACGTCTTACATCGCACCTGGAAATCAAGGATCAGAGTGGTTTTCTGCTTGTTCCACATTTTCTTGGCATGCGTCCAACCGATTTTACCTTGGCCTCACTGCTTTCCCCCAGAAAGCCCACTCTTTAGGGCTAAATCAGAACAAATCACAATCCGCAGAAAACTGATCTAGTGCTAAATATCAGATTCTGCCAGGGGGAAGAATAAACCCTAACCTTAAGCACCCTCTCCAAACACACGAGTGAACAAATAAGTAATAATAATAATAATAATAATAATAATAATAATAATAATAATATATTTATACCCCGCCCATCTGGCTGGGTCTCCCCAGCCACTCTGGGAGGCTTCCAACAGAAATATTAAAATACACTAATTTCTTAAAGATTAAAAGCTTCCCTAAAAAAGGCTGCCTTCAGATGTCCTCTAAAAGTCTGGTAGTTATTTTTCTTTTTGACATCTGGTGGGAGGGCATTCCACAGGGTGGGTGCCACAACCGAGAAGGCCCTCTGCCTGGTTCCCTGTAACTTGGCTTCTCGCAACGAGGGAACCACCAGAAGGCACTGGACTTCAGTGTCCGGGCAGAGCGATGGGGGTGGAGACGCTCCTTCAGGTATACTGGACCGAGGCCGTTGATGCCAAAAGTTAAATAACAATAGCAAAAGAGATAATTCCCCACCAAAGGGTTGAGTTCCACAACTGGGGCTCCACCACAGAGAGGTCTCTATTCTGTGTCCTCGTACAACAGATTATAACTATTAGCAGAACCATGAAATAGGCATCCTATACAGATCTCAGGACCTGGGCTGAAAGATGTAGGGGAAAACGCTCCTTCGAGGATTTGGTTCCCAAGGCATTCAGGGCTTTAAGTGGGTTCAGTAGCTGCAACTTTGTCTTCCTGGGACAATGTTTAATCAAAAAGTGCCCCAAGCTATAAACCTGCTCTTTCAGGGGCAACGTGACTCCATTCAGAACAGGTTGTCTCTCCAATTTCTGGACATGATAACTACCCACAACCAATGCCTTTATCTTGTCAAGATTGAGTCACTGAGGGTGGTCTTGCAGGTAGTACCGGAACCAACATACAACCATGCCCACAGCTCCCAATTTACAAAGCCAATCCAAGAGTATACCATGGGTGACCAAAAGCTGCCAAGAGATAAGGAGAATCTCTTCCTGAACAGTCATACCTCGGAAGTCAAACGGAATCAGTTCCAGAAGTCTGTTCGACTTCACAAATGTTCGGAAACCAAAGCACGGCTTCTGATTGGCTGCAGGAAGCTCCTGAAGCCAATCGGAAGCCCCGTTGGATGTTCAGCTTCCAAAAGAACGTTTGAAAACTGGAACAGTCACTTCCGGTTTTCGATCATTTGGGAGCTGGAACATTCGACCCCAAGGCATTCGGGAGCCAAGGTACAACTGTACAGGTCATTTACCAGGGTGACCAGGGTGAAGACAGAGTGAAATGGGCTAATAATAATAATAATAATAATAATAATAATATTTAAGTATTATCCATCTGACTGGGTTTCCCCAGCCACTCTGAGCAGCTCCCAACAAGATATTAAAAACACAACAAAACATCAAACATTAAAAACTTCCCTAAACAGGACTGCCTTCAGATGTCTTCTAAAAGTCAGATAGTTGTTTACCTCTTTGACATCTGATGGGAGGGCATTCCACAGGGCGGGTGCCACTACCGAGAAGGCCCTCTGCCTGGTTCCCTGTAGCTTCACTTCTCGCAGTGAGGGAACTGTCAGAAGGCCCTCGGAGCTGGACCTCAGTGTCCGGGCTGAAGGTTGGGGGTGGGGATGCTCCTTCAGGTATACAGGGCCAAGGCCGTTTAGGGCTTCAAAGGTCAGCACCAACACTTTGAGTTGTGCTTGGAAACATCTGGGAGCCAGTGTAGATCCTTTACGACCAGTGTTATATGGTCTTGGCGGCTACTCCAAGTCACCAGTCTAGCTGCCATATTCTAGATTAGTTGTAGTTTCCCAGTTACCTTCAAAGGTAGCCAAGACAATCCATTTCCTCCATACATGCCTGAAGTTGCCCAGCCATAACAAGTTAAGGAAAGGTGCTCAGGTCACCCCTGTCAGAAAGTGAAAACTAATTAAGTCAACCCTAAACAAAAAAAATCTAAACAATGTATCACAAATACCTCTGTCCTTTCAAAAGCAAACTACCCAGCTGCACAGCAGTAATCCTTTTCCATTATTTGGTACCATTGTTGCATATCTGTACTGTATCTCTATTTCTATATTGGTTTCCTGCGGAAATGTAGGACCTGCAACAATGATGAACTGCCTTTGCTATCTCTTTCTGCTAAGGATCTCTGTCCAACACTTTGTTTCTTTTATTGGCAGCCACAGTGTGATCGCCACTGACAAGCTCAAATATGCTAAACTACTGCTATTAAATATACTTCAAAAGGAGAAGTCAATAGGACACAAAATGATGAATAGTTTCAATGGGCTTCCTGTCACTTGAAGGTGGTTAAGAAGCATTTGCTTTATAACTATAAGCAGTATATCATCAACTCATCAAGTCCTTGGATTCTGCTTCAATCCATAGGTATTGATTACTCATTTATTTAAAATCTATTAACCATTTATTAGGCTGCAATAAGCTAATTTAACATTGAACACCCATGATAAGATAAATAACGTATAATCAGCTGTAATTAAGCTGGCAACCAGCTTCCATCGGCCAAGCACCACTTTCATAATTTAGTCTCCAAAATTGGTTTGGCCCGAAATCGGTCAGATTTATTTGAATGCATAAGAATGCACTATCACAATTAGCCTGGAAATAGGGGTTATCTCTATTTGCATGTTAATGAACCATTCTCTTCAAAGAATTGTCAGAAAAAAATAAAAGGCACTAATGAGATTTTATGTGAACCAACTGCTGGCCATTCTCTTTTATTGCTAACCTTGGGTGACAGAGTCTATGTATCAAATGGAAATTGGCATTATTATAAATAATGGGGCAAAACAGCAATCTAAAACCCAGCTTCATTCCAATATAGAATAAATAGCTGCTATATTTTAATATGTGGCTGAACCACTGAAGAGAATAGTTAATGCTCTTGGGCCAAAGTGTGCAAATGAGTGGGACACCTCCAACACAAATATGAATATAGCAGAACGAAATATTTTCTCAGTCTCCCACTGGAATGCATCGGGTGTGATGCCACATGATGTCTTGCCACATTGCAAGCCATTATTGGAAATGTGGCTGGCAGAAGGTGGCACAAGGCTACTACATCCCACCAGACCTTGAATGCTTTTGGAGGAATGGGATGGGGTGCTGCTCCTGAAGTAGGCAGAGAGAAATGGAGCAGCGCGGAGCACTTTCTTTCAAGTTAAAAATGCAAGTAATTCAGCTACCTCGCTAGGTTAAGCAAAGTAAACATCAACCCCCTCCCAAAAATGTTGGAGAAATTTAGCCCCACCCAAGGAAGCAGCAGCAGCAGGTGTGCCCCCTTTTTTCACACGCGTTGTATTTTCAGATAATACTGAGAGTGGGACAAATCTTGGAGTGAGGAGGTCCAGAGGCAAAAGTGGAGAAAGCAATGAAACTGAATTTTACCTGTGTTCAGCAGGCTTTTTTCATATCTGTGAATTCCTCTCTGTCCTCCACCCAGGCAAGCAATAGGCATTCTCAGAGTTCAGGGCTGCTGAGAGGTGCGCCTTGGGAGAGTATGGCCTGAGGGAGTCCAGGGGCTAGATAGACAGGCCTGGAGGGACACACTTGGCCCATGGACTCAAGGCTATTCATTACTGGTTTACAGCATGGCAAAGGATAGCATCAGGCTGCTATATCTGATGACAGAATTATTTGAGAGCCCACTAAATTCCTATAGAAATTCTTTAGCCAGCTTGAAAAATAACCCACCTTAACCCTGATGTTACTATACAGTCATACCTCGAGTTACGTCCGCTTCATGTTGCGTCTTTTCACGTTACGTCCCACAGCAACCTGGAAGTACCAGAATGGGTTACTTCCAGGTTTCGTGGCTTGCACATGCGCAGAAGCACCAAATTGCACCACGCGCCTGCACAGATACAGCGCTTCGAGTTGTGGGCATTTCACGTTACAGGTGGGCCTCCGGAACGGATCCTGTCTGTAACAGGAGGTACTACAGTGGTACCTGGATTTACAATGACGATCCATTCCGGGGAGCCAGTCACTCCCTGAGTTCGTCGCTTGCCGAAGGCACGCTTCTGCGCGTGCGCAAAGCGTCGATAGAGTGCTTCTGCACACGCACACGCTGCGCAGATCGCTTCTGCGCATCCGTGCACGCGGAACCCGGATGTAAATACTTCCAGGTCCACGGCGGTCGCTCGCTCTCCGAGTTCGTCGTAAAAGCCCAGAGGTGGAGCATACCTACTTTTAAAAGGCTTAGCCAGAGGTTTAGACCAGGCATCCCCAAACTGTGGCCCTCCAGATGTTTTGGCCTACAATTCCCACGATCCCTAGCTAACAGGACCAGTGGTCAGGGATGATGGGAATTGTAGTCCAAAACATCTGGAGGGCCGAGGTTTAGACAGTTGGGAAGACAGTTGGAAATAGAGACGGTTAGTTTGCTTGGTTTCCTGTGGGTGGCAGGCATAGGAGTGAGTTAGAGACAGAGGGAAGACAGAGAGAGTGAATCAGATTACAGTGTTTCAAAGTATTTAAAACTTGTTTGCATTCACAATAAACTGGAATCTTTGTGAATACGTTACAACCTGACTGAGTCTGAATATATTACCGGGGAAACCTGGTTGGTGGCAGTGGAAGAGAATATACGTGGTGGCACAGGGTCAATAGTCCGTGGAATGACCAGGGGCTCTGTGTGAACGCCACACCAATGTATGGTTGTATCCAACACTGTTGTTCCACCCATTCTCTCAATGGAGCTTTTCCTTCCTCTTTTCCGCCCTGCACCCAACACCCAACGAGTCCTCAAAATCTGGTTCAGAGGGTTGGAGCCTTCTCTCAAACAGATTCGTGAGGTGCATGAGTGGAAGAGAGTAAGGGGAAGTCCAACCGGGCTAACAGAACTCAGCTAAAACACCATTGGATACAATCCGTTCTTTGAAACTGTCACTATACAGTCAAGAACTGGCTCACCGTGGTGGCACAAAGTTAATAACGAAAACTCAGGGCAAAAAAAGAAAGAAAGAAAAATAATGCAGAAACCTATAAGCTTACACACCAATGTCCTCAACAACACATCATCCCAAAATCAGGTGCTGCTCTGAAACAGAAGAAAATATTTTCAACCATTTTTTTTCTATAGAGTCTTCAGCTATATCTATTTCAGAAAGGAGCAGCATGTATAGATTTGCACTTATTGTGCAACTAAGGTTATAAAGCTGTTATTAAACAATAAGTCACCAGGACAAAGGAAATTATCCTTGTAATAATCTTACAGAAGCTAAAATGTTTATTGCCTATATTTCCATGCGGTGACCTCTTCAGATTATCTTATTATCCCTTTAAAAATATCAGTGACATCTGTTTTATGTAGTGTACTAGGAATACATTTATGGATTTGGGGCTCTTGTTTATTATACCTCTCTGTGCTTAAATGGAATACTTCGCTCGCCCTTTCATCTGTTCACTGCCATACGTGTCCTTTATACAACACCATTAGAAACTAGCACAGAAGAGGCTTTGAAATTCAATATCATCGCAACATATAGATCTGTGTTTTTATATTATAGGTCTGGGTAATTGGCTATCATGTCATAATCAAGTTGTTTAAGGGATCAAAGCCAGAACGAACATTCATCAGTAAGTGTTGGCAATCGCCCCTTTGGATAGATCATAATCTTTATACAAACTAAAGAGCTCTACATGGTTATCACCTCACCTATTTGATTCACATAGAAACCCTGTGAAGTTGCCTAGGCTAAGAAATAATGACTTGCCCAATGTCACCCAGTGAACTGTGTAACTGAATGTGGATTGGGCCCTAGGTTTTCCCAGTTCTAGCCTGTCACTCTAACCACTACAACACACTGACTCCCAAACTATGACCCAGTCCAACAGTTTCAGTAGATACTGTGGAGAGAGACAGGGTTTTGAATCTTCATTTATTTTCATCAGAGCCCCATGTACAAGGAGTGCTAACTTAATTGTTTTTCACTGCCGCCCCAATTTCGATTTGTCCCTCCACCACAACATACACATCTGTTGTTTGCATCAAAAGAAAAGCTCCCACTGGTGTAACAAAGAAAGAAAGCCATTTTAAAGAACTAATAGGATATCCTCTTGATCTTCCTTCACCAACGCTCTCCAGATGTTTTAGACTACAGCTCCCATCAGCCTTACAACTCTCATTACACAGTCCAAAACATCTGGAGGGCACTAGACTAGAAAAGTTGCTCTAGATTTTTTTTTTAAAGTTCTCGCAACAGATGTTGGTAAATGCTCTTGTCCATCAAAGAAGGAAGGAAGGAAGGAAGGAAGGAAGGAAGGAAGGAAGGAAGGAAGGAAGGAAGGAAGGAAGGAAGGAAGGAAGGAAGGTCAATAGAATGATGATGATGATGATAATAATAATAATAATAATAATAATAATAATAATAATAATAATAATAATTATTTATTATTTATACCCTGCCCATCTGGCTGGGTTTCCCAGCCAGATAACTTTGTCACCTGCTTTTTTCATACTTGTGAGATTCTAGGTGACTCACACATTGACACTCATTATCAGTTACACTTGAATGGATTCCCAATTAATTTGATCACATGGCGGAAGAGATGTGATTTCTCAGTTCCCCGTGCTTTTCTGTGAGGCATTTTTTTAAAATGTATTTTTCTTCTCTTTAGTTGTTGGACTGGGCTGAGCAGTGGCATGATTTGCCTAGAAAATTAAAATAAGACATGTTCATAGCTGCCAAGTTTTCCCTTTTCTCGCGAGGAAGCATTCAGCCTAAGGGAAAATCCCTTAAAAAAAGGGATAACTTGGCAGCTATGGACATGTTTGTGTCGATTTAAGCTGTGTAAAGAAACTTGCAGCAGGATCTGTGCCAGGATGCTGAGTGACAGCTTGTTTGCTTTCAAGTTATCCACGCCAAGTAACGTGTATGGAACAAAGATATGCAGCAAGGACACAGATGTTTCTTAAGAACAGTCTTATCTTATTTGCTCATCATAACAAGAAATAAATATCACACAATCAGCTTTCTCAGTTATCTGTCTCTTGCAAGGAAAATACTGTAGTTCTTCATGGACAGCCATCCATTTATTTGAAGGTGTGTGGAAGGGCAACAGGACTATGGATACAACTTCAAGCAAAAATAAGAACTCCTTTTAAAATGTTCAGGGACCCACAAGCTGTTGATGGCATTAACCACCAAGGATGGAAGCAATCATTATTTTTCAGCGTTGCTGTTGTTGTTGTTTAGTCATGTCCGACTCTTCGTGACCCCATGGACCAGAGCATGCCAGGCATTATTCTTCAGCATGATGAACTGTTTATTAAAGGCTTGGATGCATTCATCGAAAACATGCAGTGACCCACAGTGTGATTTGCAAACCACTTAAGGCAATTAGCTTACAGGTAAACTACGCCACTGCTATGGCTGCTGTATGAACTGGACATTTCCAGCTTTACTTTAATTTCAGACCTTCCATTCTCCTAAAAGCCAACAACATTACTTTTAATACAGGCTAGTGCGGTGCCTGGTGGATAGCAGCACAGTCGTACCTTGGAAGTCGAACAGAATCCATTCCGGAAGTCCGTTCAACTTCCAAGATGTTCAGAAACTAAAACGCGGCTTCTGATTGGCTGCAGGAAGCTCCTGCAGCCAATCAGAAGCCCCGGCGGACGTTCGGCTTCCAAAAAACAGTCACTTCTGGGTTTGCGGCATATGGGAGCCAAAATGTTTGAGAACTAAGCTGTTCAAAAAACAAGGTACGACTGTGTAGCTTGACAAGAAGGCAAAAGGGCGGCAGGAGTTAAAGACTTCTGACGGAAGATTTAAAGAGTGTGTGTTGATATTATGTGGCAGCTATGATTTCTACACACAAATATACCTGCTGTTTTCTGGTCAAAAATCACACCTCAATCTGTTTCTTCTTTTGTGGAGTAAAGACAATGGAGCTGTGGAAACAGTTATGTTTCACCTCCTCCTCTTCCTGGTGCTGCTTCTTCCTCTTGCAATCCCTTTTAAAATTAAAAAGTTAGGAGAATGTTCTACACAACTTTGTATAACATCTATTTTGACCCTGTAGAAAAACATGTACATCAAATAGCTTCAGTTTATCACTTCAGGAAAGTAAATCCAATCTCGTTTGAGAGCCACTGAATTAAATTAAGCTATCAGTATGATTGTCTAATTTGAAAATCCAATTAGCCAATAGGATAACCTTCAGCAGGAGAACAGAAATCTGATATGGTTATGGTGGCTTTTTCTCCCATCCTTCCTGGTCCAGTCGCAGCCAGCTTGGTTTAGGACTCAAACAAGGGCAGGGTGTGACCACCAGCTTTTGAAACTGCCGACTTCCGGTCTGTCGCGGCGGAGAGAAGGACGCAGGGACCTCGCGCGCCGATGTCCCTGGCTTCGCGGAGGGGGGGAGGTCCGCAGAGCGAGCGGATTCCCCGTAAAAACACCGGGTAGAGAGTCCCGGTGACTCACGCGCCCAGCGGCTGCTCCATTTGTTGCGGATCCCCCGCTGCCCGAGAGCTCAGTAGAGCGATCGAGAGCCGGTGGGGTGGAACCGCGGGAGCCATTTTGGGCTTGATCTTACCTCCGAGAAGTGAAGCTCCAAGTCCCGACCCGGCAAGCGGCAGATTCTTCCGAAACAAATTCGAACTTCCAAAAAAGTAAGTGGAATTGTGATTACGGACTTTAAATTTGTCAATTGGAAAAATAGGAGAGACTCTAAAGAAACGGAAGTCGGTCTCTTCCTAATGGAAAATCGAGAGGCGCTATAAATAACCTTAAGCTGAACGATAAAGGACTTTTGAGATTGTGGACCCGAGAGAAAGAAGACCTTCTGGAACCCTCTCAACTCCCGAGTCCGGCCCCCCTTGAGGTACAGCATCATTAAGGGGGAGAGCGCTTTGACAGCTGTCAAAGAGCTGTCAAGCTGTCAAAAGACCGGGTGGACTGCTTTTACTGTTAAAATCGGAAAAATTGGATGAAAATGTGCTAGAATTGTTTAATTTTGGATTTAAGAATGGACTTGTGATTGAGTTAAAAGACAAAGGAAAAGACCAGCCAAAATGGAGTCGACCGTCTGAGAAAGGAATTTTCCAGTACCTCTTTGTTCTCCACCTCCTGTTTGTCTGCGGTCAGGAGAAATATGAAAACAAAGTACTCTCGAGCCTTCCAGGAGGCTGTGCTAAACTATCTACAAACATGGGAGGATATCTATAAGGAACGGCAGCATCCCAATTTACCAGCAGATGAGGACGAAGTCCAAGCCCAGGATATAGAGGAAAATTTGACTTTAGAGACTGTGGAGATTGAATCTGGATGTCAGGAGGAACAATTGGATGAAAATTTTAAAGAGGACTTGGACTTTAAAAAATATGTTTGGGATGAAGCAAAGCATGGACCTCAAAAGGAAGAAAATCAAACAGAGCAAGACAATGAGAAGCAAAGGAATTTGAGGATTGATGGACTTGATGATCCTGGAGGGGGTGAAATGTGGGATGATGTTAGGGAGGAGTGGAAAAGACAGGGGCAGGGGGGGACAAGGGCCTGGAGATGGACATGGGAAAGAATGGGTGTGGGGTGAATATTTTAGTTAAAAGACTTTGTTTTTAGTTTCTGAGAGACGGTTTTTTGAAATTTTGGCTTGCTTAACGGAAATGCTGATCCAATTGGGGGAAAAGATTTAGGGAGAGGAGATGGAGTCTAAAAAAGAATGGAAAAAGTTGTGCTTTCTGGAGGGAATTATAAGAGCAGCTTAGGAAAGAATTTAAGTGAATGTAAATTTTTGTAAGATAAGTTAGGTCTAGGCAGAAGGCTGCCTACTCTCCTTTCCTTACTCTGAGATACTCAGTGGAAGGGGGTGCTTGGAGGGGTGAGGAGGGGATATAATGGAACCTTGGAAATGCTGTGCCCCACGGATTTCTCTTGTGGCAGGAGGGGGTCTGTGGGAGGGCAGCATGGAAAAGGAGGAGGGTTGAGTTAATATTATAAGAAAAGGATTTTAAACTGAAATAGAAAACCCGCCATCAATTTTAGATTTTGTTTTAAGGAAAACCAGGAGGAAGACCACCGAGGAAGTCACAAGTATAAGGTTAAGGTAATAAGAATTGGGGAGTTAAAACTCTCCCCTATTATGTTTATGTCTGTATTGTGTTAAGGTATATCTAGGAAAGAGCTGGGGGAAACCAATCCTCAGAACTCCTCCACTCCTGTCCTCTCAGTGGCAGGGGGGGGAAGAGGGGGGAGGAGGGAGGGGGGAGGCTAAACCCAACTTACAATGGACCCCTTTGATGCTCAAAGCACACTGGTTTCACTGGTGGCAGAGGTGAACCAGTGGGTGGAGGGAGAACAAAGGGACAGTATTATATTGTATGTTTGTGTAGTTTGTAGTTTTGTTTGTAAAATCAATAAAAATTATTTTTTAAAAAAATGAAACTGCCTTTGTTCTCAGAAACACTTTGCCTACAGCAGTGGTTCCCAACAGGTGGTCCGGGGACCCCCAGGGGTCCGCGAGCTATGCCAGAGGGGTCCGCAAGATGCTATTAGAATAAAAAAAATATTAAATATATTTTGTATGATAACAGATTTTTTGTTTTGGCCGCTTCCTGCATGAGCAGAGTCTAGCGCAAAACTAGAATTAGATAGAGGCAGTAGTTCTGCTGTATGCCGTTAGGTGGCGCTTTACAAACACTACTGTTTTGCAAAGAGGCAGCGCGCGCATTCTACTAATGCTCACCTCCCCAAGATGCTTTGCGCGCATCGGCTTCATTTGTGCGCTACTGCGCAGGTACCCTGTCTTCTCCATTCTCCTCCCTCCTCCCTGGACTCTTATAAAAGACTCTTAATTTGGCTCTCACTTTTTAATTTTAGGATTAGGAATTAATGGGGGTCCTTGTCACAATAGCGGCTCGATGAGGGGTCCTCGAGAAAATTTTGTTGGGAACCCCTGGCCTAAAGGATGGTGGGGGCAAATCCAGAATAGGCACATGGAATTAAGACTAGTCATTAGACTATTTTTAAAAACTCCTGGTTAGGACGGCCATTTGAACATCACCAAAAAGGAGCAAATGCATCACCAAAAGAAGAGAAAGTGAAAAATATGATGTATGAAATTGGTATATGGTTTAATTCTATTAAGAGGTGCAAATTTAGAAATGATTGCTATAATTTAAATAGCAATACCATAGTGGGGAAGACTGTGATCGGGGGCCATTGGTGCTTGCTCAGTTTGCTGTCGACCTGCTTAACTTTTAATATGATACTGGATTAAATTCAAGGTGCTCATATTGATTTACAAAGTCCCATTCAAATTGGAAGCTAAATACAAAGTGTTTCTTGCCATACCAACCCACCTGGCAGTTCAGATCAATGCCAGGGGTGAGGAACCTGTTTTTTCTGCTGAGTGTTGCCTTTCTTTAGGGGTAAACTGCTCTGGGGGTTCACGAGCTAGAGGGGAACAGAGGCACAAAGAGGTAGTAGCTGGGCAGAGTCAAAAGCAGGTGAGACAGAGCCAAAAAGTGAGAACAGTCTCTTCCCCTGCACCCCTCTCTCTGTTTTGCAACAAGCCTACCTGCACACCTAGGCTTTGTGAACCAGTCCTATGAATGTTGTATCTCTATGGTACATCCCCCCCCTCTCTCTCTCCCCTCCCTCCCTGCCCCCAACCTTCCTGTGCTTCTTTCAGCTCAGTTGGGACCTGAATGAAAGGGAAACTGTAAAACTATCCTTGATGGAATACTGAAAGAAATGCCACCTCCTAGTGTAGTTCAGACTGCAACAAACAGATCCCGCATGCTTAGTTTATTGTGTTCCAAACTCCAGTCAATCTATGGTAATTTTCACCTCTTAGTGGAATGCAGATTAAGTCTGTTGTGTATTGAGTCAAAGGATTTTATCTCTGTATTATTATTGTCTGTATTTGCATTAGGATAAAGTAACTGCCTTTTGGTTCCAGAGGGTACAGCTACTATTGGTTCATTTAAGCTGCTGTATTTGGATCCTCTGTCTTATTGGTTCCCTCCAAAAGGCAGCACTGTGATTGCCTGATATTGTTCCCTCCAAAATGTATCCCTTTCTAGCTAGTTCCCTGTCCCTATAAATGTAGCCTTCCTGCCCTCACAGTCAGTCTTGTTCACTTTAATAAAGAGCTGTTACTAGAGAACTGTCTCCAGCATGTTATGTCAAGAGAGCTGAAATCACAAACCCCACGTAACAACAAAGTCCATGCTAATTTTTCTGTTCACAGCCAGCGTGGTGTAGTGGTTAAGAGCCATAGCTGCCAAGTTCTCCCTTTTTTTAAGGGAAATTCCCTTACACTGAATAGGCTTCCTCGCGAAAAAAGGGAAAAATTGGCAGCTATGTTAAGGTTCGCGTCTCTGCTCCTCCACATGCACCTGCTGGGTGACCTTGGGCTAGTCACACTTCTCTGAAGTCTCTCAGCCTTACTCACCTCACAGAGTGTTGTTGTGGGGGAGGAAGAGAAGGGAGATTGTTAGGTGCTTTGAGACTCCTTAAGGGGAGTGAAAGGCGGGATATAAAGTCCAAACTCCTCCTCCTGCTCCTCCTCCTCTTCTTTTTCATGTTTCTCCAAAAATAAGACACCATCTTATATTTATTTTCCTCGAGAAAATAAGCCTATGTCTTATTTTGGGGGGATGTCTCATTTTTAATTACGCACCCAGCCTCGCCTCTTCCTTGGCGCCCTCCAGAACTGCGCCTATCACTATGTCTTATTTTTGGGGTATGGCTTATATTGCGCAAATGCTTAGAAATCCTGCTATGGCTTATTTTATGGGTATGTCTTATTTTAGGGGAAACAGGGTATATATATATGCACCAATGCACCCAGTCCTCCTCCTACATCTCAGATGTGAAATATTTAACACTATGATATTTACAAATTCTGTGTTACATTCTGTGCTCTTTTCATTTCCATTGTTTACAGTGAATGGGCTTTTTATTATCTGTTTTGCCCATCAGCCCAGCATCTCAGGCACACTTTATAATGTCTGCATGCATTAGATCCTGCTACAGTAACTGGGCAATCCTGATGCAGAGAGTGAATCTGCCTGCCTGTTATCTGTCCAGGTTGACTTTTTCTCTTAATCTTCAGTGGAAGTTTTACAATTGCACAGCCACAGATATGTGCTACCTTCTGCATTAATGTTATTGCTCTGTGAATTTCTGAAATGAGATTTTGTCCACCCACAGTTTGAGTAGCACAGTAACTAAGCAGCTATACTGATTCCCTGCTGCAGCAGGTGAGGAGGATGTTAAATAACCGTTAAATACACATTAACGCATGGTAAGCAACCAGTGCAGAAAAGGCCTTTATCTGTCTTGCTGTGTGTTCTCGATGCCCACTAGAAGTTAATAACCTGCCAAAATCTAAGCAGTTTTAGAAGAAGGATCATTTTGTAAAAAGAAATGGTTAAGTATTCGGAATTTTCCATAATATTATTGGAAGACACAGAATTTTTTCAGACCTCCTTTCAAGAACTGAATCAACCTTAGTCACTCTGATGGAATGACCTTTATATTGAGAAGGGCAGAGGGAGTATGGTCCTGTTGCTGTTTCTCACTCTTTTGGCAACTTTTTGGTAGAGATAGATGGATAGATGATAGATGAGATAGATGATAGATAGATAGATAGATAGATAGATAGATAGATGATAGATAGATATTTAATACAATGATTTAAAAGTTTGAAAACTTCCATATGTGTGCCACAGCAGGCTAGAAAGTAAGACATTCCAGTGCCTTTGTTCGCTTGTTTATAAAAATACTTCTAGATTACAATTTCATTTAAAAAAATACCAAAGCTGTTTACAACAATTATACATGCGCAAGACAAACCACAAAAAGATTTAAAATTACAGATCACCAGCTATTAAAGAAAATGCTTTCCTTAACTGTCTGCATAAGCCTGGCAGCAAAGACATGTGTTCAGCAAATGTTTAAAGCTTAATATAGATGATGCCAATTGAACCTCTACTGGAAGAGCATTCGGCACGATTCCCTCCCTTAAAATGCCCCTACAATAATGGCGGCAGTGTGGCACTTGGACCATGCATGGGGTCTTCAAATTCTGCTCTCTGGTGACACATATGCCAGTTTCTTAGCTTAATTTAAAAAAAGAAGAAGAAAGAAAGAAATCCACAAGGGCGGGTGAGCAGGATGACTCAAATCTTCTACTATACCAGCAAAATAGAAACAATGCGAAACAAAGGAACTGCATCTAAATTTCCACCCTCCCCTGTGGGCATTTCACTTTCAAGAAAAGGTTAAGAGTGCATAAAGCTCTTAGGATTTTGGGATAAATCCAGTGCTTTTTTTTCTGAGGGGACGCAGGGGTATGCATACCCCTAAACATTTTGTGAATCTAAGTTTGGCCTCATTGAGGGGCAGTATTTCAATATGAATAGGAAAATGAGAGTACCTCTAAACATTTTTTAAGATAAAAAGCACTGGATAAATCCCTCACAAGAGCAACATGAGAAGAGCTTTGCAGGATAAAACCAAATCTAGTCCAACTTCTTCTTCTTCTTCTTCTTCTTCTTCTTCTTCTTCTTCTTTTTTTTTTTTTCTTCTTCTTCTTCCACTTGTAGCCAAGTAAGATTGTCTTCCATGAATATGGTCTTAATGGCGTGTCCATAAGTGGATGTGGAGGCCAATTCTGGATCCACACGTCCTTCCACAGTGGGGACATAGGTTTCCAGGCAGGAGTTGATAACAGTGGGGATTTGCCATCCTGTTCTCAAAGTGGCCAACCGGATGCAGGACCTGTGTGCAAAAGGACTCTTCTCACTGGTGGATTCCAGCAGTTGGTATTTAGTTGGTAGTGGCATCACCCTCAATGATAGGCTACCATCCCTTTTTTTCCACAAAAAACAAGTGTGGCCAATTTTAAGCTCTTTTCCAAACAGAGGAGAAGGAGAAGTTTTTGCTACAGCTATCACCTATCAGATGGATGGGAAGGAAGGAGAGCACCTTTTCCTGTGGCATTTTTCTTTAGCACCGTGGGATAAAAGGAAAGTCAGGTGAGCCCTTCTAAACTGTAGGAGGCACAGTTCCCTTGGTGCTCCTGTGATCTCAGTGCTGTGTGGCAACATAAGAAGGTGCCAAGACTTCTGTATCTTTGAAAGATTCCAAGTTAGGTTTTTGTGGTGTTTTTTTTTTAACAGGAAATTGAATGTGCTGTCAATCTGCTCTAAAGGAACTCCAAGGGAAGCCAAGCCGGAGTCTTTAGTATTTTGCAAAGCTCATTGAAAACAGTGACACTTATTGACTTTAATGGACTTTGGACCAGGTCTGCATTGTGGTGGCCAAAATAACAATAACAAAGGCTGCCAGAGGAAGAATTCAGTGCATTTTCAGCATGTGCAATGGGTATTTCAGATAGTCAGCAGCCCAAAGCATTTGAGCTTTGTTCTGGAGCTCGAGAGAAGGGCCTGCATATTATTCTAAGGAAGGATTAGAGGTCTTCTTAGGACTCATTTGTTTCTTAAGCCTATCAGTTTTATTTCTGCTCAGTGGCTGCTACTTAAGAAATCATCTGGAGAGATAATCCCCAGAACAGTGTTATTTTTTTCACACAAAAACAATGTAATTCTAAAAACTAGACATCTAATCCTTAGGCTTGTTAACTAACAATGTGCCATATTGAAGACCCTGAGGTCAGCTTCCTTAGGGCTTGGGCTCCTTTCTCTCTCTCTCTCTAAAAGAACTTAAGAAACAGGAACTAATCTTCCTTCCTCAATTGGCTACTCAGATATTAATATTTTGAGTGCCTAAGGAAACACAATTTTTTCCTACCTAAACCCAAATGCTCTTTTTATGGGAATAGTTTATCCTCAGCATTGGAAAGGTAGCAACAAATTTGCCAAACTAAAGAGGACAAATCTCACTTGGTGAATTCCTGGACTCATTGTTAAGCAATGGACTGTGTCTCATTCCTGCCTGTGTTTGTGTTTTAAGTAGAAACCATATCTACCATTTATGTTACAGAAACTACCAAGATTTTTTCCTAAGGATAAAAAGTGGATTCTCCCCCCTTCCTGCATCTCTGGGCTCTCTATGAATAATATATCATACTTTTTTATTTTACTTTGCTGTCTACCTCTGCATTTTTAATACTTTTATACAGGGTCTGTGCCTGCAAAAACATGATCCACCATGAAAAGCATAATATAGGATTCCCAGAACATGATTAGCCTGAAGGGTTTTCTTTCAAGAGCCACCAGAATGGCTCTGAATGGTAAAATAACAGCTAGCCCCTTGACATGAAGTGATTTGAAACAGTCACGCTAGGCTGCAGACTCAACAGTCGGTGCCATTTTCCTTCTTTCAGCCTCCATGCCTATGTGTCAGGAGTGGGGAAACTGAGGCCCAGGGGCTTCCTTAACTACATGGCCGCTTCAGTGGGTTTGGTGGGCATGAGCGCGGTCTCTTTGGAGGTCATCAATGAGCCTCACACGGACTGGAATATAGCAGTGAAGATCTGCCTGAGGCCGCGCCTCAGTGACATGTCAAGGGTGATGCTAAGGCACACTTAGTGTCTCACTTGTGTCTCGGAGCCCCTCTGCTTCTCTGCCCGGCGCCAGCTCTTTTAATGCAAACACAGGCAATTGAGCCCAAGTTTCCAGCATTGGCAGCATATATGGTCCATGTTTAAAATATTATTTTATTATTTTGCTAATTATGCTGTTTTAAATGTGTTTTCTATGTCTGACCTCTTTTAGTAATGTTTGATTTTGGAATGTTTGATATATATTTTTATTGAGGATTTTCTTGGTTTACAGAAATATGTGCAATGTCTCTCGTAACATTTTTACAGATCAGTTTCATTTATTGAGACATTGGGAGGGGAAGGGGGGAAAGAGGTAGATGGGGGAAAGGTGGATGGGGGTGGGTTTGGGTGATGATGTTTCTATTTTCCTTAATATATGTGGGGTTTTTGTTAGCATCGCTTGTGCAGGTTCTCTGTTGTTTGCTTGTGTTTCCTTTGGTGGTGAGACAACAATGCCCACGTACACCACAAAGAACTCATAACCCACTTAACTCTCAGCAGCCAGAAACACCATAACCAGACACTGGAAAGATCTGTCTGGAGTAAGCATGGACCAATGGAACCAGATAGTATGGGAAACAGCCCCACTAGAAAAATTAACCAACAAACTGAAACTGACACGGGGACAAATAGAAGAAGATGGCTTCACCCCGGTATGGCTCCCTTTCATCACATACACAGCCCAACAAGACAATGACAAAAATCCACCAACAGCATACAAATCAATATGGCTAACTTGATTCAAAACACCCACCCACCCCACTCACACATGAAACAAAAACCACCACAGCCAACCACAAATGAACAATCATACCCTAGGAATGTTTGATTTGATATGCAAATGAAGGTTGTAAACACCTTGAGCAAACACAGCAAACTATGGCAAGTTCTTAAAGAAATGGGAGTGCCTGATCACCTCATCTGTCTCCTGAGAAATCTCTACGTGGGACAAGAAGCTACAGTTAGAACTGGATATAGAACAACCGATTGGTTCAAAATTGGGAAAGGAGTACGACAAGGTTGTATATTGTCTCCCTGCTTATTTAACTTATATGCAGAATTCATCATGCGAAAGGCTGGACTAGATGAATCCCAAGCCAGAATTAAGATTGCCGGAAGAAATATCAACAACCTCAGATATGCAGATGACACAACCTTGATGGCAGGAAGTGAGGAGGAATTAAAGAACCTTTTAATGAGGGTGAAAGAGGAGAGCGCAAAATATGGTCTGAAGCTCAACATCAAAAAAACCAAGATCATGGCCACTGGTCCCATCACCTCCTGGCAAATAGAAGGGGAAGAAATGGAGGCAGTGAGAGATTTTACTTTCTTGGGCTCCTTGATCACTGCAGATGGTGACAGCAGTCACGAAATTAAAAGACGCCTGCTTCTTGGGAGAAAAGCAATGACAAACCTAGACAGCATCTTAAAAAGCAGAGACATCACCTTGCCGACAAAGGTCCGTATAGTTAAAGCTATGGTTTTCCCAGTAGTGATGTATGGAAGTGAGAGCTGGACCATAAAGAAGGCTGATCGCCGAAGAATTGATGCTTTTGAATTATGGTGCTGGAGGAGACTCTTGAGAGTCCCATGGACTGCTAGAAGATCAAACCTATCCATTCTTAAGGAAATCAGCCCTGAGAGCTCACTGGAAGGACAGATCGTGAAGCTGAGGCTCCAATACTTTGGCCACCTGATGAGAAGAGAAGACTCCCTGGAAAAGACCCTGATGTTGGGAAAGACTGAGGGCACTAGGAGAAAGGGACGACAGAGGACGAGATGGTTGGACAGTGTTCTCGAAGCTACGAACATGAGTTTGACCAAACTGCGGGAGGCAGTGGAAGACAGGAGTGCCTGGCGTGCTATGGTCCATGGGGTCACAAAGAGTCGGACACGACTAAACGACTAAACAACAACAACAACAAAACACCTTGAGATGTAGCACGGTAGTAGTAGTAGTAGTAGTAGTAAATTTACATGCCACCTTTCTGACTGGATTGCCCCAGCCACTCTGGGTGGCTTCCAACAAATGAAACACATTAAGCACAATAAAACACACAACATTAAAAATGTCCCTATACTTCAGGTGTCCTCTAAAAGTCAGATAGTGGTTTATTTCCTTGACATGTGGCAGGCAGGCATTCCATAAAGCAGTATAGAAATGAAATTAGTAGTAGTAGTAGTAGTAATACACCCCTCTCCCCAGACTACCCCCCCCCCCGTGGCTGTTCTTTTTACACACACACACACACACACACACACACACACACACACACACACCAAAGCATCTAGAGGGTGGCAGGTTTGGGATGGCTGGTCATACAACTGTAGGGTTGGAAGAGACCACGAGGGTCTAAACTTTCAATAAAAACTAATATAATTTTTTAATTTAAAAAAATCTTATTTTTTGGTTTAATCTATAAATATACTTTGTGCTCATATGTTTCTCTTTGGTTTTTTTTTGGGGGGGGGTTGAAATAAAGGGTTAACAAAGGTTTTGAACAGCCATAACTAAACTGATTGTTTTCATGCACTGAGGTAATTCAGACCAAGGTCCTTCCTAGCAGCCTCTCTAAACTTTTGTTTATGCTCTCCCATAGCTAAAGATATAAGTGTGGGAACCATTTGTCATAGGAAAATGTGAGATAAAATGTGACAGAAAGGAAGACAGCTACAATATATTGAGTTACAATAAAGCCGAGCGGTTTTGTTTACCTCACCCGGCGCTACCTCAGAGATCGCTCAGTACCGAAATGCAATTTCTTCACATGCAATGCAATCCTACACATAACTACTCAGAAGTAAGCCTCGCCAAGTTCACCAGGACTTATTCCCAGGTAAAGTGAGATTAGAATTCCAGCCCGAGGCACATTTTGGGCAAGGCAGCATTCTAGCAGCAGCAGGGGAGAGAAGGGGAAATTTTTATTTCATGCCCAGTTTATTTGAGCACTGCTACTCACAACCAGAACAGCTGCTGCTCCATAATCCATTGTTGTTTAGTCGTTTAGTCGTGTCCGACTCTTCGTGACCCCATGGACCATAGCACGCCAGGCACTCCTGTCTTGCACTGCCTCCCGTAGTTTGGTCAAACTCATGTTCGTAGCTTCGAGAACACTGTCCAACCATCTTGTCCTCTGTCGTCCCCTTCTCCTAGTGCCCTCAATCTTTCCCAACATCAGGGTCTTTTCCAAGGATTCTTCTCTTCTCATGAGGTGGCCAAAGTATTGGAGCCTCAGCTTCACGATCTGTCCTTCCAGGGAGCACTCAGGGCTGATTTCCTTAAGAATTGATAGGTTTGATCTTCTTGCAGGTGATGGGACCAGTGGCCATGATCTTGGTTTTTTTGATGTTGAGCTTCAGACCATATTTTGCGCTCTCCTCTTTCACCCTCATTAAAAGGTTCTTTAATTCCTCCTCACTTTCTGCCATCAAGGTTGTGTCATCTGCATATCTGAGGTTGTTGATATTTATTCCGGCAATCTTAATTCCTGCTTGGGATTCATCTAGTCCAGCCTTTCGCATGATGAATTCTGCATATAAGTTAAATAAGCAGGGAGACAATATACAACCCTGTCGTACTCCTTTCCCAATTTTGAACCAATCAGTTGTTCCATATCCAGTTCTAACTGTAGCTTCTTGTCCCACATAGAGATTTCTCAGGAGACAGATGAGGTGATCAGGCACTCCCATTTCTTTAAGAACTTGCCATAGTTTGCTGTGGTCGACACAGTCAAAGGCTTTTGCATAGTCAATGAAGCAGAAGTAGACGTTTTTCTGGAACTCTCTAGCTTTCTCCATAATCCAGCGCATGTTTGCTATTTGGTCTCTGGTTCCTCTGCCCTTTCGAAATCCAGCTTGCACTTCTGGGAGTTCTCGGTCCACATACTGCCTAAGCCTGCCTTGTAGAATTTTAAGCATAACCTTGCTAGCGTGTGAAATGAGCGCAATTGTGCGGTAGTTGGAGCATTCTTTGGCACTGCCCTTCTTTGGAATTGGGATGTAGACTGATCTTCTCCATAATCCATAATCCATAATCCATAATCCATAGGCAGTAATAAAATTTAAAAACACAACCTTTTCATATTAGGCAGTCTCCGAACGAACAGTAGGCATATGATAAACTGTACAGCTATTACTGTCCACTGTGTCAACAGCCTATATTTTAAAGAGCCCCTAAATACACATTCAATGTAAATTGGTCAACAGTGAATATTTAAACAAGTCTGCATGTGTACACTTTACCTGAAAGGTTGCGGCAAGCACTTGCTGTCATCTGTTATTGAGCTACAGTATATGCACACACACACACTCTCAGCCAGGTTTAATCTTGTCTTCTTAAGTTGTGGGGTCATATGCAGTATAAGAGGAACAATGGAGGAAGGCAGGAAGTTTTCTTATACTGAATCAGTTCACCTAGATCAGGGGTCAGGAAACTTTTTTCCGCAGGGGGCCGGTCCACTGTCCCTCAGACCTTGTGGGGGGGGCGGACGGACTATATTTTGAAGAAAAGGAAGAAGAAGAAGAAGAAGAAGAAGAAGAAGAAGAAGAAGAAGAAGAAGAAGAAGAACGAATTCCTATGCCCCACAAATAACCCAGAGATGCATTTTAAATAAAAGGACACATTCTACTCATGCAAAAACATGCTGATTCCCGGACCGTCCGCAGGCAGAACATTATCAGGGGGAAGAGGGAAGACATCAGTCAGAGAGCTAATTGTAGCATGGAATAAACGCAGCATGCAAACCAAGCCATGCAAAAAAGTTGACCAAACCTTTCCTTTCTTCTACATAACTTTGTGAAATACTGCCAACCCCATTTCATTGAGTCGAAATGTGTTATTGAAGAAATGTCACCACGGGCAGCCTCAGCCCTGTACCAATGTTTTTCAAAACTTAGCATAAAATGCACTGGTGGATTAAAATGTATAGTAGGAAATACCTTTGATGTGGAAATTAGTCTAGCCTTCTCAGTTACTTTCCACGATAAAGGTTAGCAGCACATGCAATATGCAAAATTCTCAATCCTACTTAGGGAAATCCTGATTTGAATTGTAGATGATAAAACTCCTAAGAGTATAATTAGCTTTGCACACTTTCTAGAGGTTGGAGGTTTTCACTTCTTCCACTTCTTCTTTTTTTTGATCAGCCCTACAAAGAACGAACCAAAACCTATGGAAGGAAAAAGAGAGCTTGCTTCTGCCTCCCCTTCTAGCAAAGAGGCACAGATAGTGGCCTTTCTCTTCAAATTTGACCTGTAAAATTGTACAGTCTAACATGGAGTGTGAATCCAGCATGTATAGAACTGTCATCAGGAATTTCATTGGTAGTCAATTCTGGCATAGAGTCCACATGAAAAAAAAAAACATTCGACAAAAGTCACTTTCTAGTATTTCCTCTCTTGGCATTCTGTCATTCATATCTGTTGTTTACTGTCACATAGTGCATCTCCTGGTTACAGAAAAGGTAGACCGAAAGGTAGATCCTATTTTGCATCTTGCAGTGTATAGTCAGAATAGAACTTCTCATTTAACTTTGTATTCTCTCTCTCTCTCTCTCTCTCTCTCTCTGTGTGTGTGTGTTGTGTGTGTGTGTGTGTGTGTGTGTTCCACTGAATAGAAAATTATGCTCTTTGAAATACAGATCTTTTCAATGTTACTGAACATCTGTCCCCTTTTAGTGAAGTGAGAAGCTTTCTTGTTGATGGGTGGGTGGATGAACACGATGAAATGTTTTGAGATTTCCTATTGCCCAAGAACAAAATGGAGCTGAGCCAAATTCTAGCTTGTAACTGAACATCTCCCAGATTCTCAGAAAAATACAAACTTCCGAGGAATGGCTGGGGTTGGCTTTTATGAAGAAATGGAAATAGTGAATAATCAAATTAAGAAGAGCAAGGAGAGGAATGCTATGAATATAAAAAAATATCTGAGACAAATTTGGAAAACTAATAAAAATGATTTTGGGGGGAGGGGGAAAATCTGGGACAACCATGGCAGAGTCTTGCCTGCTATCATGGGGTGTTGTTATATAAATGAGAAGCAATTTTCCTTATGTATGTTAGCAGAAGTTTAGACCTGAGCCTTCTGGGAATCTACCGGTAGCTGCCGAGTAGGGCTAACAATTTTTAAAGGATGAACTCTGGAAAGGAAAAGGGTGTTCCAGGCTAGCGTCAAGACCAAGGAAAATAGATTGAAAACCATACTGTTAGAAACCCAAGCAGCAAGAAAAAGGGTCTCTTTGCGGAGAAGAATGAGAGAGATGCTTCTACATCTGCTTCTGCTTTCTTTCCTGGAACCTAGTAGAGTCTTGCGGGGGTCATGATTCTGTATGTGGCATAGAACTTGGACAAGTATTAAAAATGTCTCAGTTTCAAATCTTGGCAGACATATTTTGCATTTGAAATTCATGTTGAAGTTGAACATCAAATTGTACTTTGGGATTTAAATTACAAAACATCTAGACCTGTAGATGTCTCTGCATCTCTGTGTTTGCATAACTAAACTGCTTCTGGTGCAACGGAACACCGTGATGGAAACCAGAGAGCAAGGAAACGCTGTTTACCTTCCCATCACAGCAGTACCTATTTATCTACTTGCACTGGTATGCTTTCAAACTGCTATATTGGCAGGAGCTGGGACAGAGCAACGGGAGCTCACCCTGTTGCAAGGATTCGAACCGCCAACCTTCTGATCATCAAGCCCAAGAGGCTCAGTGGTTTAGACCAGAGCACCACCAGCATCCCACTTGCAGAGCAACAAGGCAGAGATGCCAATCTCAAAAGCCAAGCAAAGCCAGGTGAGAGGAGCAGGTGGCTTCAGAGATAAACAAGTCCAAAGCCATTTAGGGCTTTAAAGGTCAGTTTGACATTTGACATTTCTGGACTGTTTTTAAAGGCAGCCCAAGGTTGAGAGCATTGCGGTAATCCAGCCTGGAAGTAACCAGGGTGTAGATAACAGATGCCAGCTTCATCTACTCTAGGAAAGGCACAGCTGGGGAACCAGCTGGTGTCGACAGAATCTCAGCAGAGCATGGTGTGTAGTCAAATTATAAGCTTTCATCAGGCTGTTGATGGAAGTGACCCTCCCTGTGCTGTGACCACAAACAACACTGAGAGAGGGGGAAACCAAGACAATAGCCATGCAAGTATGAATGGTAAATAAATAGGTATATTTCACTAGACTGAGCAGTATGCTTGGGAAATTGTTCCTGTCTCGTTAGCCAATAACGTCTGTGAAACATTATTATTTTTGTACACCAGAGCCCTTGTTGGAACATTTTTGAAGGAACGTTGTATTGCCTCAGTAACTTTAGGCAAGCACTTTGTCAGAATGAGTAGAATGTTACAGCTAAACAGAATTTTATTTATTCATTTATTAGTTTTATATACCACCCTTCATAATAAGAAGGTTGTTCACAAAGTAAAATGCAGGATAAAAACAAAACAGCAAAACAATAACCCCAATTCCCACAGACACATTTAAAAGCCTGCAGAATATTAATCAGTTGATTGAAGAGGTTGAAGAGGAACACTTTCACCTGGCACCTAAAATATACATAATGAAGGTACCAGGTGAACCTCCTTGGGGAGAACATTCCACTCTTCAGTGATCTGAGCTGACTGCCCCAGTTATCTGTCCTGGAGTCATGGCGATTGCCTACCATATTTGTGTCTCATGATCAATGCAGAAGAACCATCTCATGCACCTTAAACCCACAATGATTTACCTTTTTTTTTTACAGGTTTAGCTTTCTCAAAAGTGAGCCATGAGTACATGTTTGAACCAACAACTTTCAAATGCTGTGCATCTATATTCTAATCTGGAGCCATCTTTGATACAGCAGCTGGCAACTAGCTATACTTCACATGGCTCGCCAAGTATTTCATTCACTGGCGTATTCAAAGGGGTGGAGTTACTGCTGCACTCACAACAGAGTGCATGTTTTTTCTCGACTTCAAACTGATTGGTTTACTTGGCCAAGCCTATGATTATTTTATTCCTATCTTTTATTATATTTATTTGACAGGCTCTGGCCCAGCAAGCAAAAGAGACAGTGAACATCAATCACTTTACAGGCTCACTCCTGCCAGTGTAAAGGGGGAAGTTGTGGACTGGTGTAAATATTCTTGCATACAGTGAAGGAGTGCAAAATATCAGAACAAATCTCCAATAATGAGCTGAGGAAGGGTGACTCAAAAATATTTTTTATTTTACTTGTCTTTATTTAAGTGATCCACTTAGAGAAGGATCTGAAATATTTTCCTTGAAACTTGAGTTTGTTTTATTTTTGATTGTTTTGTTTGATGGTTTTATGTGTTGCAGACCACTTGAAGATTCTTTCTTTAAAATAGAAAGTGGAATAATTATAACCATAACCATAATTTTTTTATCACTCCTGTCTACCCAGGCATTTGGCAATCGAAATAATCTTTTTCTGGCTGCTTTGAAATATTAGGTGTGAAGATATTTGGTTGGTTTCCAAACATTTTTTAAAATGCTGTAATGTTTTTATTGTTTTGTTGTTTGCTGCCCTGGGCTCCTTAAGGAAGAAGAATGGTAACCGTAACAACAACATCACTTTCTTTGCCCTTAATCGCTTGGTGGTCTACCCCCTGAATCTATTCCTCCTAGATGGATAACTACCAGATTCCAACAGATTTTAGTTTTGCTTTACTTTGCCTAAGCACAAGACTCGGGGACAACTGCAGACTAGAAACACTTGCATTCCCGGCTTGAATACTTTAATAAGACTGGCTGCTATGAAACTTGGAGAATCTCCTCAGCAATCCAGAGATTATAAAGTACTGTACGGCTTATCCATTCAACAAGGTTTAGCTTGTGTGGTTTCTTTATATTCAGCAACATCTATTTTAAACATATTGAGCAATCAATTTCAACTTGTTATTGTCATTAGGGATTTGAAACTTTAATAAGCAATTACCAGGGTTCATTCCTTTATGGTTTTAAATTTTTTTTTTAACCAAGATGCAGCTCAGTCCAAGACCTAAAGCAATCATGTCCTCCAGAATGCTTAATTGAATGAGTCCATAACTCAGACCTGCTCCTGACTGTATTTTTCCTTTCTTGATTTATTGGACTGAATGATACAATACACACAGAGAGAGCACTGGGAAAATGCAAATTGGAGGTGTCAGCTATAAATATTCAGCACTGCTGTACTCATCAACTCAGTGGAATCTGGGCCATCTGACCTCCTTTCCCCTCTACTTTTGATTAGTATATTGCTCTGCTTTTTGATTGTATATTGGAATGGGGAGCTGTCCCCTTCCCAACCTATAAATTCACAACATGATACTCTATGCATAGCATATAGCTTCTTGTGCCACTCATATATATATGGAGAGAATGCCCGGAGAATTCAGGAATGGCTAACTGAATTATTTTGATTTCCTATTCAATTTCTTTCCCTTGACTCTTCCACAAACTGGTGCCTGTAATCTGGTTTCTGGAGGGAGAAAGCAATCTGTTATTAAATTTGTAACCATTTCTATTTTCTCCTTCTTCTTCAGCTATTAAGCCAGAGAAATGATCCTCTATCGAGATTAATTTTGCATTAAAGAGCTGAGCCCACAGTGTTTCACAGCCACATTAATGTCATTATGTATTAGGATCCTATTTGCACAGAATTTTCATGCAGATTTAATTTCTTTTCTTTTAATGGAATTGCATATGCTTTTCACCTTGTATGATAAAAATCAAGTCTAGCGGGTCAAAGAATGTTCTTAGAAGCGATAAATGACACCACCATTATGACACAGTTTAACTGCAGGCTTAATTCTCTCCCACTTAAAAGTGGTAAATTGTGCTCATTTGTGCTCAGGGTTTGAAATGGCTTCAGAGGCCCTGTTTAGAAGGCCATCATTGTGATCTATTAGACTGGTGGACACAAGAGATAGGGACTTTTTGGTAGTGGCTCTATGCTTGTCAAATTCCTCCTCTAGGGAGGTAAGAGATATGTATGGCCTCCATTATACTGGATTGTGAATGGTCCTTTAAAACTTTTTAAAATGTTCAAACTGCTTTCTAACGTGTGGTTCATTGTATTATTTTAATTGCTGTTCTTTAACATTACCCACATTGTACTATTTTAGTTTTGGATTGCAGTTTTACTGATAGCCGATGTGCAACGTTTTTGATGTAATCTGTGTTGGGAAAGTTTTGCCGTGAAAGACAGCATGTAATTTTAAATAAGTATCCACTTTACAAGCATATTTGTCCAGGACAGCCTTACAGAACCTGTTGGGCCTTTCTGCAGCTGTGACAGGTAGCAGCGGAGCATATGCCCGCTCTGCCCAGGGTGGGTGCGCTCCCAAAGGGGGGGTAAGGCATGCTCCCGAGGGGGGCAAGGCACGGAGGGTGCCCTCCCAGGTGTGGGATAGCCACTCGGGTGCACAGAGTGGCACGCACACCCTGCAGCCGGGGACAGAGTGAGCCGCTGGTGGCGGACATTCAGCGCACCACCCACCCGCCTCCCAAGTCTCCCCCAGCTGTCAAAAGAAAGGGGGGAATGCTGCCGGCAAAGCAGCAGAGCTCCCCCTTCCCCTGACAGCCCAGGGTAGGCCTGGGAGTCGCAGGAAGGTGGCACGCCGAATGTCACACACCCTCTAGGGATGACACCCGGGGCAAACCGCCCCCACCTTCCCCTTCCTCCGCCACTGGCAACAGGCCTCGCAGCCTCCTCCTGATGCATGACGTAATACGTCTGCACCGTGCTCATGATGTCATGCACACATGGTGCCCCCCCCCAAAAAGTTGGGCAGAACCCAGCACCTGTGATGAGACAATATCCTTCACCTTATCCAATGACAGCTCCCTAGTTTCAGTGTTTACGTGTCAGGCTTCAGGGAATCTGATCCCTCCTACGGTGGCAGTCAAGTGGAGGTCAAACAAGAAGAGTTCTTACCAAGTCTTTTATTCAATATTCACATAGAGCAACGTAGAAATGTCATCTCTCTTAAATAATGGCATTGCTCCGAGTCCCACCCGCTTCATCTCTCTTATTATACGTCATCCCTGTGCCGGCTGATCTGTGCTTTCTGCCTCTGAGCTTCTTGTTTTACTACTCTCAATGCATGCTGGGTCCTGGGAGAAGCGGGGTCAGGAATGCTTTCTAAAGACATTGAATCTGTCAGCTGTCTCTTCGCTGGTGCTTCTTCTTCCTGCTGTTCCTCTTCCAATATTTCCCAGCTTCTCCCCTTTGCAGCCTCTGAACTATGACCTTCTGCAAACCACTGTTGCAAATCTGTACTGTCCTCCGTGGGAATGTTCAGGGAGGCAGGAGAGGATATATTGTTTATTAATATCCACCCTAACTTGCGTTAGCAAGTGACTTTACTTAGCAGAGTTTTACATTCCCCTTTTAAACGCACAGCCGATAGCTGGTTGCATGCTTGTTTAAGCCTCTCAATATTAGATTCCTGGTGGGTCCCCTTATATCCCTCTTCAAAGAATAGACACGCTACAATCTTGTGTAAAGTATATAAAAGAAGTTTACTCACATCAGTTCACAGTTGGATCCCTGAAGGCAGACTTAGTTACAAAGTATATACATGTGGATCTACCCCATATGGGGGTATAATCCCAGCGACTGCAGACTAGCAGTCACTGCAGCTCACATGACGAAAGCAAAATGGAGAAGAGTTGAAGAGAGAGAGATGGCAGCATGCCTTGTTCTTTCTGTTACCTGGACAGGTAAGGTCCCGCCCACCTCTAGTCACATGCAAAGGAAGTATGTCCCAGCCAGGAGGAAACAGGAAGTTTATGACTGGCTGGACCAAACATTCCCCTGTATGTCCACTCTAGGAAAACAAGGAATGTTGTACTTGACTGCTACTTATGTATCACATCCCACATCCTCCTCTTCTCAGGAAGGTTCAGGAAGAGGGGTGGTGATCCCCATCATTCCTCCCCAGTCCAATACCTGACAGCAGGTCTGACCACATAACACACATAGTTATGTTCTCTATGAGTACATCTCTCCCAACCCACCCAGCATCTGTCACTTGAAACAACTGCCTAACTCTGTCTAATGCTAGTGCCCAACACATTTAGAAATCTGGTTGATCAGGACCCTGAAGTATTCCCATTCTTGGCCATTCCTCTTGCAATTCAGTCTCCTTTACTGTTATATTTGTTATTTGGATACTGATAATGGTCCAGAGCTCCACACATGCAGCTATTTCACATACTTTTCTGTAAAAAGTGAAAATTCGGCACACAGTGTACTGGCTTGACTCTTGATGTATATGTCCTGAAGTCTCTCTCTTCCCTCCCACCCCCCACCCCCCGCCTTTGGTAGCTGAAAACAGAAAGGTCTTCTTATTCATAGGATTCTAGAGATCCTTTGCCTTATGGCTTATGCCTTATGCCTTATGAGAAACCACATGCGGAGTACTGAGCTCCGCATGTGGTTTCACATGCTACCTAGATAGAGTTCTACTGACAGAAAGCACTCCATTTTGCTGGAGACGACAACAAGAGAGTCTGGTTCCTAGCTGCAGCCTATTGCTCCAGTGCAGTGAATGAGAAGTTTTCAACATTGGCATCCTCTATACCAGGAACCTTTCCCTTCCCTTCCTTGGTTGGGACAGCTCCGCAAGTCCAAAGTTGTGTATATGCAATGCTTCACTCTCCATTGCAGGGAATGGGATAGCTTACATTCAAATACTCCATTGTCACATTATAATACATACAAAGCTCTGGATGTTGTTGTTGTTTAGTCGTTTAGTCGTGTCCGACTCTTCGTGACCCCATGGACCAGAGCACGCCAGGCACTCCTGTCTTGCACTGCCTCCCGCAGTTTGGTCAAACTCATGTTCGTAGCTTCGAGAACACTGTCCAACCATCTCACCCTCTGTCGTCCCCTTCTCCTAGTGCCCTCAATCTTTCCCAACATCAGGGTCTTTTCCAAGGATTCTTCTCTTCTCATGAGGTGGCCAAAGTATTGGAGCCTCAGCTTCACGATCTGTCCTTCCAGGGAGCCCTCAGGGCTGATTTCCTTAAGAATGGATAGGTTTGATCTTCTTGCAGTCCATGGGACTCTCAAGAGTCTCCTCCAGCACCATAATTCAAAAGCATCAATTCTTCGGTGATCAGCCTTCTTTATGGTCCAGCTCTCACTTCCATACATCACTACTGGGAAAACCATAGCTTTAACTATACGGACCTTTGTCGGCAAGGTGATGTCTCTGCTTTTTAAGATGCTGTCTAGGTTTGTCATTGCTTTTCTCCCAAGAAGCAGGCGTCTTTTAATTTCGTGACTGCTGTCACCATCTGCAGTGATCAAGGAGCCCAAGAAAGTAAAGCTCTGGATATAAATGCTTATTTTAAGAGTTCCCTTTGTGATTTCTTAAGTTGTAGGTATTTTCACAATAACCTAATTTCCCAGAAATTAGATATGCACCACTTAGGTTTAGTTTATGAAATGAGAATTATAAAATTTAACAAAGTATGCTACTGAAGAAAGGAGGAATAGATCAATGGCCCTGGGGTGCTCCCCCCCCCCGGTACTGTAATTTCATGACTTTCCCTTGTGGTTATAAATAATTATAATAATAGCAGAATCCTGAAAACAGGCACTGGTTTCCCCTTTGACTTATTTCAGAAAGAAGGTGATGCACTAACAATGTAGTTTTTACTTTTGAAAGGCAAAATAAGAAGCCAGCACACAGTTGCCACTATGTTGCTATATAAGCTATGCATATTTTCGCAAAGCAAAAAAATATTCTAAAATATTTGACTAAGGAGCAATGAAGCATTTTGAATGTGGAAAATCTACAGTATTATCAATAATGTATGATAGAGGAATGTAAATAACAGATCCATGAGCATTTGTTAATTCAGAACTGTCAGGAAATAGGAAATAGCAACTACCCACTACAATTATGTTTTTATATAACCAATATAACTGTAGGCGATCTGTAAACGTATCTAGACTTAGTTATGCTTAGGCTTGAGTCATTGAGATTAATGAGACTTGAGCTCATTGTTACATCGATTTTAATGGACCCACTCCGAGCATGACTAAATCTGGATCCAACCTTATGAAAATGTGCATGGCGGTTACTGATAAACCTTTGGAACAATGCAAACATTTGGGATGTTGAAAATAATGATTAGTAGAGAGAAGTTAAAGTGGGTAACCTGATCTGCATAATCAGCAAGGAAACCTCACCAAGGGGCTAGTGAATGTCAAGAGATATTTTCTGAACCTATAAAAGCTTCCAGCTCAGACTTGCTCACTGCTCTGTACAGCATTTAATTCTGTGATTCCATTTATGAATCACTTCCCATAAAATACCTTAATGCCATTTCATAGTGAAAAAACTTCTACAACCAAAACAATTAAAAACAATTCCATACGTACAAACAAAAAATAAACGCCATATATAAAAGCACTCCCATATATAAAAACGTGAACAGTTTTCATAATTTTGGGACTGTCTCTGGAAAATTGGGGCACTTGGAGGGTATGCAATTGAGAGAAAAGCTGCATTTGTGCCATTTTCAAATGGCAACTAGTGGCTACTAGTTAAAGATATATGCTTCAGCCAAGCTTTACAAGCTTCTATCAGACTAACCTAGGGATAGACAAATCTGCCGATTTTAGTTCCTCTCACTTTCTCATTTTCCCTCCTCTTCATTTTACTTCCCTCCTCTTCTGCATTTCTACATCAGTTTGCAAAAATCTCTTTTCTTAAAGCCTCGTGAAAATTCATTAGCCTTTTAGTGTAATCTTCTCCAAAAGCAGCTGGAAAACTGCATTGTGAAATTTGGATAATTTCCAAGCGTGGCTTGCTTTGGTTCATGTATTGTTTTGGAAAGGTAGCTTGTCCTTTAAATCCAAAGTTTCCTCCCCATCCCTACACTAATCCCAGGAGTAATTCAGCTAGCTGGTGTATGTTATATAGGACACCAGAGCACGCAGTCTCAATAACACTTCTTATTTCAAAGCACCTGACTGAATCCAGGTTCTATCCTGTCCCATTCAATGGGCAAAAGCTGACAATCAAAATCTGTTAAGCTATCACCTTGCTAATTTCCCAGATCTCTCCTGAGAACTCACTTCTGTGAAGCTTACAAAGAACTACTCGCTGATAACAGCCAGGCAGGGGGCAATTTGCAGTTACTGCTGCTGAGTGGCAGGAGGTTAAGTATACTGCTGGTCTGAGCTACAACAGCTTGTTGTTTTATTGCAAGCTCTCTTCTTGTGTGTTTCTTTTTCCTTTCTTTTTCCTTTGTCTAATGTGCATATTAGAGAAAGGCTGTGAATATAACTGATGCTTTACTTATCTTGTAGCCTGAACTGGTTGTACATTAAAGGAAGCCAACCAATGCGGACCACAAATCTGCCTGCTGGGAAAGAAAGACAGATTTTTATTCCTTGTTGACTAGCTGGTAAACCACAATTGCATAGCAAATGTATCGGCGCAATCCTATCCATATACTCCAAAGTAAGTTCCATTGAGTCCAATGGGACTTACACCTTGGCAAGTGTATAGAATTGCCACCCTAGGCAATAAAGTTTCTAAGCTATTGACAAGAGACCCATGGGCGTACCCAGCGAGGGGCAGGGGGGCAGCTGCCCCCCCCAGAAGCAAAAAAAAAAAATTACCATATTTTACGGACTATAACCCGCACTTTTCCCCTCCAAAAACTGAAGGGGAAAAGTTGCTGTGGGTTATGGAAATCAGGCTGTTTCCGCCTCCCCCGCGGCTGCAGCCAGCGACAGGAACATGGGGAGGGCGAGAAGCAGCCTGAAATCGGGCTGTTTCCGCCCCCTCCGCAGCTGCAGCCAGCAACAGGAACATGGGAGGGGGGAGGAGCAGCCTGAGCTGGGGGGGTGGACGGGAGCTCCATCCTTCCTTCCATCCTTCCTTCCCCCCTCTTTCTTTCTTCCTTTTTCTCCCTCCCTCCCTCCCTCCCGTCTCTCTCTCACACACACCCCTTTTTTCCTTCCTTCCTTCTTTCCTTCCTTCCTTCCTTCCTTCTCTCTCTTCCTTCCCTCCCTCCCTCCCTCCCTCCCTCTCTCTTCCCCTCTCTTGACCCCCCCCTAGTTTTGATCCTGGGTACGCCCCTGAAGGGACCCAATCCAGCAAGTCTCCCTGGGAAAGAAAGGACCATCAAAATTAATGCAGCATTCCCATGCAGTTCTTATTAACATCAGTGGGATTTGTGCAAGGGAGCTTTGCAGTGAATTGTGTCCTTAGTGAACAAAACGGGGTGTTTTATTGTCGGAAAGAATTAAATGAGGTCAAATGATCACATTATTTCCCAGGCCAGCAAATGCACTGACTTACAGGGGTTTTACAAATCTAAACCTTTCAGTACACATTTAAAGCGGTTGTATACATTGGGTGGAGAATGTCAAAAGGAAGGGAGGTCTCTTATGAAATCTTAACTTTCCTTTGTTGCCTCGGCTCTGGGAGCACAGCTTCTTAATCTTAACTGTAAATTGCTGCAGCACAAAGCATCAAGTTTTTAAAAAAATGGGGGGGGGGTGATTCCACAGGATGCAAGCAAAAATATCTGGAAACAAATGGTGGTTTCAGTGCTATATCTCAGAATGAACATTGCTGCTTTTCTCTCACACTGGTCCCCTGGTTTTTGGTTCAAGGGTCTCTTAAATAACAGCTCTCATCCTAGGTCACAAACACACCTTGTTCTGAACTACGTAATGTCAAACCCAAGTCATGTCAGTGTTAAACAGTAAATGCAATATTGCCACAGATGCCAGTAGGTATACCTACAAGATCTATGATGCAATAAGAATTTTGTAGATGATATCGTTACTGGAAAATATTAAAGAATTTAACATTTAAGCATTATTATTTTTTCTAAATTATTATAAAGGAGGCCAAGGTGTGGTGGAATAGTGCCTGATGATGATTCCGGTTCATCATGGGTTAACCTATCACTTGCATGATAGGCAGGTGTTCCCTGGGAGGCGGAGCTAGACAGCGTTCTAAATGGAGGGGGAACAACCGTTAAAAGGCAGTTGGCAGTTGGGGAGTGGACGGTGAGAGAGGGAGCGGGAGGTTAGGTTCGGGTGGATGGGAAGAAAGGTTATAACCATTATTATCAAGATGCTGGAGATGTATTAACAAGTCTGTATTATATATAAAAAAGATATGCACTTTTAAGAACCAGAGAAATCCATGTTTTCAAATTAAATAATAAAGTTAAATGTGCCTAAACATTCGTGGACTCGGGCAGTGTCTCAGTACCTTCAGAGGTGTCACTAAGAGGCGAGAACAAATCTTTCCTGTAGAAGAGGAAACTGTTTGCTTTTTCTCCTGTCATACAAAGGGCTGGTTAGTGAAGCCAAGGGAGCCACATACCGGTGTACTGTAGTTGCCTAAGGGAGAGGCAAATTGTTGCAGTAGGGGTCCATGGGAGGGAGACCCCACTGGTGGCAATAGGTTTCGAACGCAGAGCCCTGATGTACCCTGGAGACAAGTCCAATTTGGACACTGGAGGTTTACTCCCGTTTGAATAGAAGCACAGGGAGAGCCTTTGTTGTTAAAGCAGTGAGCGGTGGTGTAGCAGGGGCCCAAAGGGCCCCAATTAAGGTGATAATGTAAATCCCTATAAATCCTAGAATATGCGTTAATAGTGAATTATGGGAACTTGTTGCTTTAAGAAACTGATGATCTAGCAAGATGCCGTTATTTTACCAGAACAGAAGGGCAGCTAACACGCAAATCACAAAGATATAATTCATAAGCTAGAACACAAATTGTTACATAGTACACGTAACACAGGTTCCCAACACGCATACTATCTCACAATGTAACATATTATTGAGAATCAAAGGCCTAGTCAGCAATCCTTGGCCTAGTTAGCAATGCTTATTGCGCATGCGTATTAGATTAGGTAATGACATACGTATTAAATATGAAATGAGATAATGATGAATATTAAAATATTAAATGATGTAATGCTTTATGTGATTGGTTAAATCAAAATCCTTTGTCTGAAATGTTATAAATTCCTGCCCGACCTTTGGGTGGGGTTGCAGTTTTGCGAAAAGATTTGACTGTAACCTTATTGATTTGCAATAAACATAATGGACCTAACTCCTCTTGTCTCTGAGTTTTATTGGGCTAACTCAGAAGATAAGCCATTTTTGGCTTACAACAGTGGGAAACGGGGAATCTCTCACACAAGGTGGCAAAGAAACAATAAAAACATACAGTTTAAATTAAACTTAATTACCAGTATAAATTTTATCATTTCACAGGTCTTGACGGTGTACATCATTCATTTCCTTGGTCATTTATCTGTATATTGTATTCCCTTCAGGGGCACTAAACCTCTTGACCTAATTACTGGGGACTTGCCAATAATTCTGTTTCAGTCCAGATGCCCAAAGGCTTTTGGATGCATTCTGAGCATCACTTACTCCTAAGAACTCTTACTGAAGCCAATGGAGCAATTCTAGAGTCATTGGTTTGGAGCATCCCAAAGTTTAAACCCAAAGAAGCAGCTCTTACTATAAAGTGAGATACAATGAATCAAACCAGACTATCTTTAATCATAGCTGTCAAGTCTCCCGTATTCCCCGGGAAACCCCCATCTTTCCAGCCGTTTCCCGCTAGCAGCCCGGATTAAAAAAAAAAAATCGTAAATCCGCCAGATTCTTACTGGCCCGGGGAAGCTCCTTCTGCACATGTCTGGAGTCTCTGGACATGCGCAGAAGCGATTTCTGGCACTGCGGCCATTTTGGAAATGGGCAGAGCATGCGTAGAAGCAACTGCCTGTGCTGCTCTGCCCAGTTCGCAGCGCGACTTCCGGTGCCGCGCAGCTGCCGATCCCAGATTTTTCATTCTGGGAGTTGGCACCTATGTCTTTAATATAGCTATTTAATTTACTTACTTATTAAATCTTTTTATTCTTTCCAAAGGTCTTCCCTCAATAAGCTAGTTGAGCAAGCTTTTTTTATGCACAGCTCTATGTATCAAACTTGTACTGTACTTTCATATTTTGCCAGATCTGGAAATAAGCTTACTAAAATCCCATGTTGTCTTTTGCTTTTGTAAAACACTGGAGAGTCTTGTGGTACCTTAAAGATAAACATATTTATGGTGGCATTAACTTTCATGCACTATAGTCCATTTAATTAGATGCACCAAGTGCAATTGTCAGTTGTCAGGGCCTTTTACATGAGGGTTAAAGGGGGGAAAGTGCAGGTGTTGGAATTAGGTAGCACTGAAATGCAAAAAGTACAGTCTGTGACAGTTCAGCTGGAATTATATTGTATGCAGAATATGCACAATGACCCTTCACAACAGCAGTAATTGGTGAACATTGCTAAGTAAATTAACACTTGTAGTGGGACAGGAAACCATTATCTCTGTTCAGATCCAAATGAGCAGATTTGAACTTCTTGATCAGTTGCAACTTCATGCTGAAGTTTCCTTTGAATTTTCCCTGTTCAAAGACCTTAAGATCATTAACAAAATATCCTAGTAGGTCAAAATGTCCTGAGTACTGTTGTTTATGATTTCAGATTTGTGCTTGTTTATTCTTTTGCTTTCAAGGCAATCTCTATGCTTTTCATTTTAGTCCATTTTCTTTTAGATCTGTCAAATACTCCAAAGCCTTATTTGGTCAAGTCATTTAGCATGCTAAAAACAAATCAAAGCAGAATGAATCAGATCACCTGTACTTTAAATGACTGGGAAGCCACCCAGCATATGAAATACCCAGGACTTCTTAGAATGCCATGAAGAGAATATTTCATATAGCATTATTTTCCTATTACACCTATTTTCCTATTCCTGTTTGTGCCACACCTAGAATCTAGTACAGTGGTGCCTCGATTAACGAATGCCCTGCTTAACGAAATTTCCGCTTAATGAAAGGATTTTTTGAGCGGAGGTTGCCTCGTTAGACAAATTCATTTTATGAAAAATTCGTCTAGCGAATTGCGGTTTCCCATAGGAATGCATTGAAATTCAATTAATGCGTTCCTATTGGCAAAAAAAAAACAACAACAAAGCATTCCTATGGGATTCCCTAGACTAATTTTTCGTTATAAGAAAAGACCCGTGGAACGAATTAAATTTGTCTAGCGAGGCACCACTGTATTTGATTCCCAATAGTTTTCTAGTACATCCCTAGCTTTTGTCATAGGAGGTTGCTTCCAAATTAGTTACTGGCTCACTAACATTGTAGAACATTTGTGATCAATTAGATGAATAGGTTTCATTATCCTGTGGTTAATGAAAGGTTTAATATTTTAAAGGCACAGTAGAAAGATAAACTAGGGAAAGGGTTTATCTGGCAATAAAGAAAAGAAAATAGTTTATCCTGCTGACCATTCAATCACTAGAGGACAAAAAACAAAAAAGGGGGGGACCCACACCCTATACTTTGGAACTTTTGGAAAATCTCTACTCTTTTAATGATGATGATGATGCAGGTAATTTTAAAAGATCCAGCACAGAGCAAATCCCTCACCTGATCTGACCTACCATGTTTATGTAGCATACTAGCCATAGAACAACCAGATATTGTGCACATTCACCAGGCCTCATGGAGAATGTGCACAAAATCCTTCCATGAAGAGAGAACTATAGCCGTACCTTGTTTTGTGACCGGGATCCATTCCGGAGCCCCGGCCGCTAGCCGAAAAGGATGCAGGGCAAAGTGCTGCGTCTGTGCACGTGCATGGAACGGTTTGTGCTTCTGCGCATGCGCGAAGCATGATCTAGCGCTTCTGTGCATGCACGGGCCGCAAACCCAGAAGTAACCTGTTCTGGTACTTCCGGGTTTGCCGCAGACTTTCGCCAGAATGGACGCTAGACAAGGTGGGCGTTCGTGGAGATATTCCATGAGGACTGGTGAATGCGGTCAGTTCTTATGCATATCAGACCCTCCAAGTGTCCCTATTTTCCAGGGGTGTCCCTGATTTAGATAAGCTGTCCTGGTTTCTGATTTGATCCTGGAATGTCTCACTTTTTTCCTTAGGACATCCCTATTTTCATTGGAGAAATGTTGGAGGCTATTGAGTTATCCGACCTTCAAGCCATCTGAAGGTAGTCCTGTATATGGAAGTTTTTTTTAATGTTTAATGTTTTATTATGTTTCTTAGATATGTTGAAAGCCTCCCAGAGTAGCTGGGGCAACCCAGTAAGATGTAAAAATAGTAAAATCATCATTATGGAATAGAATGTCCCTATTTTCATCAGAGAAATGTTGGCATTTTAACTGTTCAACTGTCATGAATGAGACAGCTCCCAGTGAAGGTTTGCAGCCAGCTGAAGAAAGCAGACAGGAACAGAGAGAATAAACTGTCATGCAGGATGAACATTGGCTAGTGCCAACTCCCCTGCCCCTTGGAATGCCGGCTGATAAGGGAATGACTGAGAGCGGGCGGGAACCCAGCCAAAGCTCTCCGGGAGCTCAATTAGGCATGAAAACACAGAGAGATTGTCAGAGCAGGAAGGGATTGGGCTAGTTCAATCTCCCCAAGGAGTCGTCAAATGGGTGGGCTGCTAGATCAGAATTAAAACAAGAGTCGCAAAGGATGATGGTTCAATATATTCTGTTGAAATTGAAAGGACTCTTCAGAAGGGTCATCTTGATTGATGATGTCGGAGGCTGTGTTAGAGCCGTCCAGAGCAATCTATTTGTTTTGACAATAAATCATCCTTTTTAATTAACTACTCTTACTGTGTGATCAAGCCAGGGGCTGGACTCCTGACATCAACTTCCATCACCCTTAACGAAAGGGGGGGGAGGGAGAGGGGGTGTAGAGAGAGACAGCAAGGTGCTGGAAGACAAATGTGTGTGTGTCATGTCTGTGCCTTTCCTCCTAAGTTACCTTGTTGCTATAAGGCAGGCATCCCCAAAGTGCGGCCCTCCAGATGATTTGACCTACAACTCCCATGATCCCTAGCTAACAGGACCAGTGGTTGGGGAAGATGGGAATTGTAGTCCAAAACATTTGGAGGCCCAAAGTTTGGGGATGCCTGCCATAAGATGTGGTTGAAGATGCCGTTCCTTCGCCAGGGATGAAGCGAGGTGCAACTGCCGATCCATTTGTCTTTGCCTCAGGCAGTAAAATGCCTTGGCCCGAGCTGCAATAATAGAAATGGCTTGTGGTTCTCAGTTTGGTCCACACTAACTACTCTTTATGCAGTCATGTAGCTGTATGCACAATTACATGACTGACACATTTGTCATTCTGAAATGACTCCAAGTGCTGCAATGGCTAATGCTGTGTCTTTTACATACATCCCCAATGGCAAGGATGGCTGAATACTTCTTCTATTAAATAAAACAACCCACCAGCAATTTGCAGTATCTGATGCATGTCATGCAGCACCCCTTTCTTTACTGGTGTGTAGTTTCTTCAACTTCTGTGGTATTGATGGGGAAGTATTTTGACTCCAGCACAGTGGGTGATCAATACATCTTAAGAAAGCAAGTGCTAATGACAATTCTGAAGTTGTCCTTCGGTCTCCAATTCTGGAAGCTTTTTCTCATTTAAGAGAGTTTTCCCAATAACCCATCTCTGTATTTGGTTTTTTAAACCATGGTATATTGCTCAGGAAATCAGCCCTGAGTGCTTACTGGAAGGACAGATCGTGAAGCTGAGGCTCCAATACTTTGGCCACCTCATGAGAAGGGAAGAATCCTTGGAAAAGACCCTGATGTTGGGAAAGATTGAGGGCACTAGAAGAAGGGGACGACAAAGGACGAGATGGTTGGAAAGTGTTCTCGAAGCTACCAACATGAGTTTGACCAAACTGCGGGAGGCAGTGCAAGACAGGAGTGCCTGGTGTGCTATGGTCCATGGGGTCACAAAGAGTCGGACACGACTAAACGACTAAACAACAACAACAACAACAATATTGCTCAAAGCACTGGCACTTAAGCCTACTGATTCCAGTATGGAGCTCAAGACCACCCCTCCATACATCATACCTACATCACAGAAAAGGTGGTCTACAACAGAATTTTGAATGTTGTTGTTTTTCCTCTCTGCCAGGTTATCTGATAATGCCTTATGTGATTGCCTTTTCTGGTAGTCTGGCTATTCCTTTGAGATGGTAATCACTTAATTCCTGAGACAACAGGAAGGTTCCCTCACCCCCTCCCTCCTTGCAGAGAAACACCTGGTCAGCCTGGGAGCCAAAATGGTTTCAGGACTGTCCTGTGCCGCTCCAGACATGTGGCCCACACCTCTATGTACGTGTTTGCTTGGTACATTTATGAACATTTATTATATATACCTATATATATATAAGACCTTAAATTTTTTTATTACACTGGGAAGCAGCTGTTCCTGTAAAAGTGCCCCAATTACAAACTATAGACGATGGGGGTGAAAAGGAGTATAAAATATCAAGTGAACACTTCAAGGTTAAGATGAATGATGTCTTCCCTTGTTGTCTGGTAATTATCCAAGTGCGTGCCTTTATATTAAACTCAAATATGGAGATTTATTGCTTAGAATGCCCCAGTTGGTCATGAGAAAAAGTAAATCACTTTAAATTAATATCTAGTTAAAAGTTAATGTAGGTTCAGATGAAATTTTGAGTTGTTTTAAGCTAAAAGATAAATATCCCCCCCCTTTATTCTTTTATGTTTAGGGCTGAGAGATTCAGCCCCTATCTGAACCATACATTTATAGCCATATTATACCACTTTTAACAGTCAGGGCTTCCCCCAAAGAACCCTGGAAACTGTTTCTTAGGCATGCTATGTTTTTTCTTCAGCCCAGAACAACTTTTGCAAGCCCTGGCTGCATAGCTGTCAAGTTCTCCCTTTTTTTAAGGGAAATTCCATTATGCTGAATAGGCTTCCTCATGAGAAAAGAGGAAACTTGACAGCTATGCCTGGCTGTTGTCCTGAATGTGTGGCCATATCTCCTATTCACATCCATCATAAGGCAATGGGCCATCCAAAAAGCTGATTTAGTGTCAGGGTGTAATTAATTCAAAGCAGAATGATATATTCTAGTCTTTCAACATATGTTTTTAAAGATCAGCAACAATAACAAAAAGTCTAGGTTGACATTATGTTTGGTATGTAAGCAACAATTACATTATTATTACTATAAACCTCCTTCCTTTCAGGTTTTTAAGCAGAGCTTGGATGGCCATCTGTCATGGATGCTTTAGCTGAGATTCCTGCATTGCAGGGGGCTGGACTAGATGAGCCTTGGGGGCCCTTCCAACTGTGTGATTCTATGATTCTACTACTACTACTAAAGCAGAGAATTTCCAGCGGTAAGCTCCATGTTTTTAAAAATTGAATAAGCTTGCCAATGATTTCATAACAAAGGGCTATCAAATACCCAATACTAAAAAAATAAAATATCTATATATTTATTTAAATGATTTAAAGAAATAAGTGTAATAGGCATCAGTCACTTTGAGGCCCATGTAGATTGATTTAATAAATGTAAAAGATCTAGAACTATTTAACTACAGCTAACAAACAGATTTGAAAGCAGCCATAACAGTCCCTGCCAGTCTATTATGCTATTTCTAGCACGTGTGGGTTTTATTTTCGTTCAGGTTCAGCTATATAATATGAACAAACACAAATGTGGAAATAACTTTCCACCTTGGCTGAGATCCACCTAGTCCATTTATGTGCCTGCAAGGCATTGATTTCATTCAGCAGGGCTTCCACGCCCCTCATTCTTGTTCTCAAAGAAGCAGTTCCTCTGCCACATCACAGAATCCCTTCTGGATCACAGGAAGGTAGCATGGGGTGCTACATACAGAGAGAGGTTGTGCTTCTCAGAATGCCTACTGCCTTCAGTGTCATTCACAGAGAGCAATCAGAGCTCGAAAGATGACACCTCTCACATCCCTGACAACTATCAGGCTGGTTGGGGGGGATCATCAAGGCCAGGCGGGTGGGCTTGACCAACACCATACATTTTTACAGTGCCATTTTTCTAGAAAATGAGGTGCCGGAACTCACCACGAACACCTCCCTTGTTCTCTTAGAACTAGGTTGCCAGATGCTGGGCAATGTTAAAAAAAAACTTTGAAATACTGTAAGTCAATAACCAAACACACTAATCTAATTTGCTAAATATTAAAACCCAAAGTGCTTTGACCAAATCTGACTTTAAAAAATCATTTGTTTCCCTTCCCAGTATCTCTCACATTTTCTTTTTAAAGGGGTCCTTGCTGTGGGATCACATTCATCCAGTGCTTTACCAACTGCACTGGCTCCTGGTGGTGTACAGGGTCGGGTTTAAGGTGCTGGTTTTGACCTTTAAAGCCCCATGCGGCCTAGGACCCTCGTACCTATGGGACCGCCTCTCCTGGTATGCCCCGCGGAGGACCTTAAGGCCCATAAATAACAACATGGAGGTTAGATTGGCCTCAACCCAGGGCCTTTTCAGCTCTTGCCCCGGCCTGGTGGAACGCCCTACCACAGGAGATCAGGGCCCTGTGGGATTTGACATCTTTCCACAGGGCCTGCAAGACAGAACTGTTCCGCCTGGCCTTTGGGCTGGACTCACTCTAACCCCCTATTTATTTATTTATTTATTTATTTATTTATTTAATTTATTCATGGAGCCCCTTATATGGGATTTGTATATAAATTTTCCCTCAGCTCTTTTTGCTGGCCCATGTACGAACAGCATGGATAGTTGGCCCCGGTGAATATTTGACGTTCCCCCCCCCTATGGCTTTGATCTATAGGCTACCACTAAAATGCATAGCTGCCAAGTACCCCGTTTTCCCCGGGGAAACCCCATTTTTATTTACCTTTTCCCGGTGGTCCCCCGTATCACTTCATATCCCTTTTTTCTCCGTTATTTTCTCCTGCCGGCGGCCATTATTTTCTTTCCAATTTGCCCTTCTATGGGCACCAAAAATGGCCGCCGCTGGCTTCAAAAGTCGCATCTACACATGTCCGGAAGTGCATAGACGCAACTTCTGGTGTCGGCGACGGCCATTTTTGGTGTCCATAGATGGGCGGAGCGACACCGGAAGTTGCGTCGACGCACTTCCTGACATGTGTACAAGCGACTTTCGAAGCCGGCAGCGGCCATTTTTTGTGCCCATAGAAGGGCAAAGCGACACCGGAAGTTACATCGACGCAACTTCCGGTGTCACACGGCTGCCGGTCCCGGATTCTGCAGTCCGGGACTTGGAAGGTAAGCTAAAATGAGGCTGCATTTTAAACTGTATTCTAACATATTTTAATCAACTGTTTTTGTTTTGTTTTGTTTTTTTGTTTTTTAATGTTTTTACTGTGTTAGCCACCCTGAGCCCAGTCTTGGCTGGGGAGGGTGGGGTATAAATATATTATTATTATTATTATTATTATTATTATTATTATTATTATTAAGCCCCATCTCACCACCCCCACCCCAAAATAATGTTAAAACAAGGATAGGGGTTACAGGCCAATGTGACAGAGGAAGAGATCATTATTCCCCAGGGTGGGGGGAAGGAAAACTTGAAAGGCCAGAAATGAAACTTGCACAGGCAAAAAAAAACCCTACATAAGCAAAAAGATTGCAGCTGGTCCCTAAAGACGACGGGGAACATCTGTTTAAAGGTTGGTCACATTTCAAAGCAAATGCAGAACTTCAGAGAACCAAATGTCTTTTCTTGGTGCAGTGAATGCAGTACACTATGAAGGAAAGTCACAGGAAACATAGGAACATCCCTGATACCAGGTAGGCCCGATAATACCACTAATCCAGTACTGTCTCTTTCTGGTCCTGAATCTCTGAAATAGCAATCTTAGAATGGCAATGGCACCCACCTGAGAGGTGGCGGAACAGAGTTCCACCCAAAAAAGAGCCCTGCATTTAAAGCACATGGCTTCCTCCAAAGATTCATGGAAACTGTCGTTTACCTCACAGAGCTACGATTCTCAGCGCCCTTAATAAACTACAGTTCCTAAGATTGGGGGAAGCCATGTACTATAAATGTAGTAGTGTCAATGTGACCTGGCTTTTAACTGTGCCCTTTCTCTTCCAAGGTGATAGCACCTCTAAGGTGGGGATGGACAGATTGGTATTGCAAAGGAGTCCCCCTGTATGGCATCAGGGACATCACACTTCCAGAGCATACCTGCCAAGTTCCTCTCTGAAAAATAAGGGACCGGAAGTAGCATACCGGAAGTAGCGCAGTGGCCATTTTGGAACTGGGCGGAGCATGCTCAGAAGTGACTTTTGATGCTGCTGTGCCCAGTTCCAAAATGGCCACCGCATCAGAAGTCGTGCTGCAGCCATTTTGGAACTGGGCATAGCAGCATCAAAAGTTGCTTCTGAGCATGCTCCGCCCAGTTCCAAAATGGCAGCTGCGCCAGAATAAACCCGGGGGGGGAACGTTTTTTCGGCTGGGGACAGCTGGAAAAACGGGGGTTTCCCCGGGGGAAACGGGAGACTTGGCAGCTATGTTCCAGAGTTTGTTTGTTTTTGTTTACTCAAAACTTTTCTGTGAGTCTGTCAAATACTAAACATGCTAGATCAGGCATCCCCAAACTGCGGCCCTCCAGATGTTTTGGACTACAATTCCCATCTTCCCCGACCACTGGTCCTGCTAGCTAGGGATCATGGGAGTTGTAGGCCAAAACATCTGGAGGGCCGCAGTTTGGGGATGCCTGTGCTAGATGCTCCAAGCAGTTAGCCATGGTTAACTGTAGTTAGCCATGGTTTTTAAAAAGAAAAAAGGAAACCGAGAGCACTTGTACCAGCTCATTCAACAAAATGCAGGTAGCAGCAAACAACAATGCTTGACATGCAATCCAAACTGTGAAGCCAACTAAAATTGCCCCCCCCCACCTGAATGAGTCTCAAGAGAGTTTTGTTTTATTTACAAGTCATTACAATAAGATAGTTAAAAAGGCAAATGACCCTGGACCGTTAAGTCAAAGGTGACTATGTGGTTGCGGCGCTCTTCTCACTTCAGGCCGAGGAAGCCGGCCTTTGTCCACAGCTTTCTGGGTCATGCTCCCAGCATGACTAAACCACTTCTGGTGCAACGGAACCCTGTGACGGAAACCAGAGCTCACGGAAACGCCGTTTACCTTCCCGCCGCAGCGGTACCTACTCACACTGGTGTGCTTTCAAACTGCTAGGTTGGCAGAAGCTGGGACAGAACAACGGGAGCTCACCTCATTGCCCGGATTCGAACTTGGAGCTTGGAGTGCAGCGACTGAGGAAGGAGCAGAAGGGCTGCTGCCTCTTGGATTTGGGTGACTGTCCAGGCTTGTGTGGGTGTTTGTTTCTGGCTGTGACCTTGTTTGTTTCTGGCTGTGACCTTTCACCTAGAAGTGTGAGTCAGGAAGTTCAGGTGATTAGCTGTGGGCGGAGCTAGTCAGAGCTTGGAGTGCAGCGACTGAGGAAGGAGCAGAAGGTGAGCTGAGCTTGGGAGACACTCTGTAGGTTTTGTGGTTTTGTCTTTTGGGGCTGTGTGTGAGTAAGTTTGTGTGCTTATTTGTTTTCTTACTTGTTTGTGTGCTTGTGCTGGTTTTCTAGGGCTGCTGCCTCTTGGATTTGGGTGACTGTCCAGGCTTGTGTGGGTGTTTGTTTCTGGCTGTGACCTTGTTTGTTTCTGGCTGTGACCTTTCACCTAGAAGTGTGAGTCAGGAAGTTCAGGTGATTAGCTGTGGGCGGAGCTAGTCAGAGCTTGGAGTGCAGCAACTGAGGAAGGAGCAGAAGGTGAGCTGAGCTTGGGAGACACTCTGTAGGTTTTGTGGTTTTGTCTTTTGGGGCTGTGTGTGAGTAAGTTTGTGTGCTTATTTGTTTTCTTACTTGTTTGTGTGCTTGTGCTGGTTTTCTAGGGCTGCTGCCTCTTGGATCTGCCTCTTGGATCTGGGTGACCCATCTTTTTGACCTAGGGCAGCAAATCTCATACGTTTGTTAGGGGGGACCTAGGCCTCTTCCTCTTTCCCCCTTGACCTCAAGGTTTTCAAGATGGAGGTGGAGGGAACAACCATTGTCACCTGCAATTCCTGTGCAATGTTTGTTTTCTTGCCAAAGGATGTGGGTAGCTACACCTGCAACAATTGCAAGTTGGTTGCCCTACTGGAAAACAAGGTTGCCCTTCTGGAAGAGAAGGTGCAGCAGCTTCAGGGGCGTGTATCTACGCTCCAGAGAATTAAAGAGCTGGAGCTTTTCTTGGATGCAGCAGAGCACACTGTCTGCACCAAGGAGGAGACAGGGGATCTCCCTGAGGAGGAGGTCAGTTCCCCAACACAGCAGCCAGATGTATGGAGGAACGTGACTCATAGAAGTAGAAGGCCCAGGGATCGCTCTGAGTGCTTAGAATTACACAACCGTTTTGAAGTGCTCATGGAAGACGAGGAACAGACTCCACCTGAGGATCTCTCCCTCATCACAGTTGATGAGGAATATGAAGACGAGCAACCAAGTCAGTCCTCTGGAAATATGCAGGTAACCTTGGAAGGGACAGCACATAGAAGAATCCCAACCAAGCCTATGAAGAGGCGTGTAGTGGTGATTGGGGATTCCCTACTGAGGGGTACAGAAGCAGTGATCTGTGGGCCTGACAAGATGTCTCGAGAGGTGTGCTGTCTACCTGGGGCCAAGATCAAAGATGTAACAGAACGGCTGCAAGGAATCATAAAACCCACCGACAAATACCCCTTCCTTTTGGTGCATGTGGGAACCAATGACACTGCAAGCCATAGCTTACAGAAGATCAAAAATGATTATGAGGCTCTGGGCAGGAAGTTGAAGCAATTAGATGCACAAATTGTCATCTCTTCTGTCCTCCCAGTTGAACGACATGGCCCAGGGAGAGAGGGAAAAATAGGGGAAGTGAACAACTGGCTTCGCAAATGGTGCAAACAGGAACGGTTTGGATTCCTAGATCACGGTCTGCAGTTTCTTGAAGATGGACTTCTGGCAAGTGATGGACTGCACCTCACAAAAGTTGGGAGGAATGTTTTTGCCACAAAACTCAAAAACCTCATCAGGAGGGCTTTAAACTGACTTATGTGGGGGAGGGAGACAGTGGTCCTGAAGGTAGGAGTCTATCAAATGCTGAAGATGATCATCCAAATGTCAAGGACCAAATGGAGCAAGCAGCATGCAGACCTAGTGGTGGGACGAAAATATCCTTAAATAAGAGACATGGGGGAATGATCAACGGTCTTCAATGTCTGTATACTAATGCACAGAGCATGGGAAATAAACAAGATGAACTTGAGCTCTTGGTACAGCAAACTAAATATGACATAATAGGCATCACTGAAACCTGGTGGGATGAGTCTCATGACTGGAATGTAGTAATAGAGGGATACAATCTATTTAAGAGAAATAGACCAAACAGGAAAGGAGGAGGAGTAGCTTTATATGTTAGGGATATGTATACCTGTGAAGAGATCCAGGATTTAAAACTTCAAAGCCAAATTGAGAGTATCTGGGTCAAAATTAAGGGAGAGAAAAACAACAGTGATCTCATTGTGGGAGTTTACTATAGATCCCCAAGCCAAACTGAGGACACAGATGATGCCTTCCTGGAACAGATGGCCAAGCATTCCAAAGGAAGTGAGATAGTAGTAATGGGGGATTTCAACTATCCTGATATTTGTTGGATGTCAAACTCAGCCAAGAGCATAAGGTCGAACAGATTCCTCACTGGCCTTGCAGACAACTTCATTGTCCAGAAAGTGGGAGAAGCAACAAGAGGATCAGCCATTTTAGATCTGGTCCTAACCAATAGTGATGACTTGGTTAGTGGGGTAGAAGTGGCAGGATCATTAGGTGGGAGTGACCATGCTCTTCTGGAGTTTATTATCCAGCGGAAAGGAGCAACCAAGCATACTAAGGTCCAAATTCTAGACTTTAAGAAAGCCGACTTCAGAAAACTTAGGGAAACGCTGGGTGAAATCCCATGGACAGTAATACTAAAAGGGAAGGGAGTTCATGATGGTTGGGAGTTTGTTAAAAGGGAGATATTAAAAGCACAACTTCAGGCAATACCAATGAGACGGAAACATGGAAGGTGCCTAAAGAAGCCAGGCTGGCTATCTAAAGAACTTTTGACTGAGTTAAGATTTAAAAGGGATATGTACAAAAAATGGAAAAGGGGGGAAATCTCCAGAGAGGAATTCAAACATATAGCCAGCACGTGTAGAGACAAAGTCAGAAAAGCTAAAGCACAGAATGAACTCAGGCTCGCCAGAGAGGTTAAAAGCAACAAAAAGGGCTTTTATGGGTATGTCCGTAGCAAAAGGAAAAACAAGGAAACAGTGGGGTCACTCAGAGGAGAAGATGGTGAAATGCAAACAGGGGACAGAGAAAGGGCAGAACTCCTCAATGCCTTCTTTGCCTCTGTCTTCTCCAAGAAAGAAAACAACGCCCGACCTGAAGAATATGGAGCAGATGATTCAGCAGGGGAAACACAGCCCAGAATAAGTAAGGAGGTAGTACAAGAATACTTGGCTAGTTTAGATGTATTCAAGTCTCCAGGGCCAGATGAACTACATCCAAGAGTATTAAAAGAACTGGCAGAGGTGATTTCAGAACCACTGGCAATAATCTTTGAAAATTCCTGGAGAACAGGCGAAGTTCCAGCAGACTGGAGGAGGGCAAATGTTGTCCCTATTTTCAAAAAGGGGAAAAGAGAGGACCCAAACAATTACCGCCCAGTCAGCCTGACATCAATACCAGGAAAGATTCTAGAGCAGATCATTAAGCAAACAGTCTGTGAGCACCTAGAAAGAAACTCTGTGATCACTAAAAGTCAGCATGGGTTCCTGAAAAATAAGTCATGTCAGACTAATCTGATCTCATTTTTTGACAGAATTACAAGCCTGGTAGATGAAGGGAACGCTGTGGATGTAGCCTATCTTGATTTCAGCAAGGCCTTTGACAAGGTGCCCCATGATATTCTTGTAAAGAAGCTGGTAAAATGTGGGCTAGACAATGCTACCATTCAGTGGATTTGTAGCTGGATTACTGACCGAACCCAAAGGGTGCTCATCAATGGCTCCTCCTCATCCTGGAGAGTAGTGACTAGTGGGGTGCCACAGGGTTCTGTCTTGGGCCCAGTCTTGTTCAACATCTTTATCAATGACTTGGATGATGGGCTTGAGGGAATCCTGAGCAAGTTTGCAGATGACACCAAGTTGGGAGGGGTGGCTAACACCCCAGAGGACAGGATCACACTTCAGAATGACCTTAACAGATTAGACAACTGGGCCAAAGCAAACAAGATGAATTTTAACAAGGAGAAATGTAAAGTACTACATTTGGGCAAAAAAAATGAAAGGCACAAATACAGGATGGGAGACACCTGGCTTGAGAGTAGTACATGTGAAAAGGATCTAGGAGTTTTGGTTGACCACAAACTTGACATGAGTCAGCAGTGTGATGCAGCAGCTAAAAAAGCCAATGCAATTCTGGGCTGCATCAATAGGAGTATAGCATCTAGATCAAGGGAAGTAATAGTACCACTGTATTCTGCTCTGGTCAGACCTCACCTGGAGTATTGTGTCCAGTTCTGGGCACCACAGTTCAAGAAGGATACTGATAAGCTGGAACGTGTCCAGAAGAGGGCAACCAAAATGGTCAAAGGCCTGGAAACGATGCCTTATGAGGAACGGCTTAGGGAGCTGGGTATGTTTAGCCTGGAGAAGAGAAGGTTAAGGGGTGATATGATAACCATGTTCAAATATATAAAAGGATGTCATATAAAGGAGGGAGAAAGGTTGTTTTCTGCTGCTCCAGAGAAGCGGACACGGAGCAACGGATTCAAACTACAAGAAAGAAGATTCCACCTAAACATTAGGAAGAACTTCCTGACAGTAAGAGCTGTTCGGCAGTGGAATTTGCTGCCAAGGAGTGTGGTGGAGTCTCCTTCTTTGGAGGTCTTTAAGCAGAAGCTTGACAGCCATCTGTCAGGAATGCTTTGATGGTGTTTCCTGCTTGGCAGGGGGTTGGACTGGATGGCCCTTGTGGTCTCTTCCAACTCTATGATTCTATGATTCTATGATTCTATGATTCTATGAACTGCCGACCTTCTAATCAGCAAGCCCAAGAGGCTATGGTTATTTTAGGTGCATGTGGTGGTGCAGTCCTTGGAGTATTGACTGTCATCCTGAAGCAATAGTGAGGCTCCCTGCTGTCACTCTGGTACAGGGGTCCCCAAACTAAAGCCCGGGGGCCGGATGCAGCCCAATCGCCTTCTAAATCCGGCCCGTGGATGATTTGGGAATCAGCATGTTTTTACATGAGTTGAATGTGTCCATTTATTTAAAATGCATCTCTGGGTTATTTGTGGGACATAGGAATTCAATCATATTTTTTTCCAAAATATAGTCCGGCCCCCCACAAGGTCTGAGGGACAGTGGACCGCCCCCCTGCTGAAAAAGTTTGCTGACCCCTGCTCTGAAATGTTCTAGGGTTGAAAATGGTGTCCACCAAGAACCAGGGGTACAATCACCACCCTTGATAAGTTCACCTCACGCATCACACCTGATTGCACACCCTTAATCAGCAAACCATAAAGATCCTTTCTTACTCTGAAGCCTACAAACAGAGTAGTGAGGTTGGAGGATGGAAACATCCTAAAAAGTTATGATCTTTGTGGCATTCACCTGTAATGGACCTACCACGATGTTTGGATTTGAGGCTAATTCCTACAGCACACAATTTCAAGGTAAATGAAACAGACTAATAAATATTAACAAGCAAATTGTGGTAAAATGTGAGGGAAAAAATGTGGTCAAAAGGTTACTGTTAATTTTTCTAAGATCTAAGATGAAACATTCTTATTCCTGTTAATTTGATGTATAGGCTGCTTTGCGCCAAGATAATTAATATGCCATATCCAGGCTTTGGAACAAACTAATTAAGATTTACTGAATTAATTTTTTTAAATGGCTGAATTACACCTGAAAGTAGTTCCTATAATTTCCATGTGAACTGAATATTAATCAAGTTCATTTTCTGGAAGAACCTTTGATTCATGATATATGCAAGGTTTCACCTCACTTAATTCTGTGTTTGATTGTGGCCATTGCCTTTAGCATTTTTACCAAACTGAATAGGGCTGCTGCAGTTTAAGTGTAAAATTCACAATTGTTGGGTGGGGGAAAATTGTTCACATTATGCTGCATGTGTGCACTTCAACGTTTTCTTAGTTTTCTTAAGTATATATCGTATGTATACATGAAAGTGCACAGGAAAACCTCAAAACCACTTGCAAAAGTCTGAAAACTGGAAATTAAAAATGTTCAGGACCATATGAATAAATTGCGAATTTAATTGGAATGGTATTGGTTTCCTTTTCTAGTTCTTCTTGAACTAGAACTATTTCCTCCCCAGGAGGAAAATTATAAGAAAAAGGGGAAAAAATACAGAAGGGAATGATAAAAAGAATAAGAAAAGCATTAGACAGCATCAATGCACACCTGGAACACAAGTACAGAAAAATATTGTTGTGATTTAACAAACATTTCAATGTATTACGGTAAGAAAAGAAAATGCCACAGCAATTACCAATTTGGTAATTACATGAGGTGGATCAAACAAAATATTATTTTTAATTCCATTGCTTTCTTAGCATGTGCACACCATATGAATATATATATAAGAATAAAATATGATAAAATAAAACAGCAAGGGTGTGTTGTATCTTATTGATTGCATTGCCATGTAACCTATTATTTAGCATGAGCTGGAGGCACCACCTGTCCATATGCCTCCCTATTCGTAAATGAAGAGCTAATTTAGTTTTAAAATTAACTTTCCAAGCCCTGGCCACAGCCGAAACTAAATTCATATATGTTTTATAAAGAACTAAAGTGCTAAAATACTCCACCAAAGACAGGTGAGGACTATATGGTGTATTTCAAGAATGGAGTTTAATTAGAGAGTTTTTCGATACTATAAACATTTGCTTTACTGGCTCATTAAGTTTACTACTTTTCCAATGCTCTTATTAAGCTATATAGGACTGCCATGATTTCACCGGGACCCTTGGGCTGGTAGTTTGGGTCATTATAACATGGGTCTGGTTGAATTTCAGTGTATTAAAAAAATTCCAGCTGTAGCCTGAATCCTATCAGAGAAATGTAACTTTCATTAAATGTGGCTGAAGGCTTGAACTAATGCAATAATTCTATGACTGTCTTCCACTTGAAATCACAACAAATGCATTGTGAGGGTTTTAAAAAATCACAGACCTTCAAATTTCACCCTGTGAGCACATTTTTCCTCTTTGTTAACTTCTGCCTTCTAAGTTCATCTCCCCACACCTTAAGGTACCTTCTGTTTCAGCTAACCTCTACCAGCCGTGTTTGTCATAAAATAAGACGTACCTATAAAATAAGCCATGGCAGGATTTTCATGCGTTGACAAAATATAAGACATACCCCGAAAATAAGCCGTAGTGCTGGGCGCAGTTCTGGAGGGCGCCAAGGAAGAGGCCTGTCGGGTTGGGGCTCGGAACCAGATGCTGCCACTGCTGCAGCCCCACCAAAACACCCAGCAGCGCGCGCCGAGTGGAGCCCCGAGCCAGCGGGACCCAGCAACGCGCCCCGCTGAAGCACCGACAAAGTGCCCAGCAGCGCCACGCGGAGTGCCCCGAGCCAGCGGGACCCAGCAGTGCTCTGTAGCACTTTGAATCCTCCTGATGCTGCTGTGGCTCAGGGCGCTCTGCGCAGCGCTGCTGGGCACTTTGCCGGTGCTTCAGCTGGGTCCCGCTGGCTCGGGGCTCCATGCGGCACGCATTGCTGGGCGCTTTGCCGGAGCTTCAGCAGCAGCAGCAACAGCCAGCTCCGGGCACCGAGCCACAGCAGGAAGAGGAGAAGAGGAGGATGCGTGCCAGGTCAGTGCCCTGCGGAGCAAGACCGCCGAGTGACCCGAGCCTGCGGGACCCTGCTGCTGAAGCACCAACAAAGTGCCCAGCGGTGCCGCACGGAGCGCCCTGAGCCTCCGGGAGCCGGCAGAAGGAGGAGGAGGAGGCCTGCCGGGTCGGCGCCCAGCAGCGGAGCACCCCGAGCCTCCGGGAGCTGGCAGGAGGAGGAAGAGGCCTGCCGGGTCGGCGCCCGGCAGCGCCATGTGCCACGCGCCCCGAGCCAGCGGGACCCAGCAGCAGCAATGCCAGCCACGGCAGGAGGAGGCAGGTGCCCAGAACCAAACGGTATTTACCGGTAATAAAAAATAAGACACCCCCTGAAAATAAATATAAGGCGGTTTCTTATTTTAGGAGAAACACGGTAGATCAATTCAACAGGAATAGTAGCACCAGTTATTAGGGAAATGTAGACCACTTAGTCAAGGAGTTTAAGCTCAATGTCCATGGAAGACTGTTCTGGTCCGTTAAAATTGGAGACTGGGGGTTTCTCTGATGAGAAGAGAGGGGAAGCCAGCTTCTGCCAGCATGCACTTAACTCAGGGATCCAACCATATGTTCCAATGTGCTGTATTTGGCATAATATAGCTTCCAAATATTGGTCCTTTACTCGCATCTTAGGATTCTGATTCTGCATGGGAGTCAAATCACTAGGCTCCTCCATTATCTGGCATAATTTAATAATACAGTCAGAAAGCTCGCCATTTAAGGAGTATTGAGCTTAATGCTTAATGCCAATGGCTCAAGTAGTATTAATACAAAACATTCTATACAATCGAACAATGCAGGATTCAGAAGGATGGTGTTCCAATGTAAGCTTTATTACGGATGACAAGAGACATAATGGGCTGGATTCAACTTTGTTCTGCTCAGAATAGACTTGGTGAAATAAATGTGAGTCATATCCATTCATTTCAATGGGTTTACTCTGAATCTGACCAATGATTGATACTAGAGGTGTGCATTAGCTCTGTGAGGTCAAATAACAATATGAATCAAGGTTGTTTGGAAAGCCTCACCCCCACCTCCCAAGTAGAAGCACAATGCCAGCAACCTCCTCAATGCCAGAATTGTGTCCTCACAAAGCTTTTTGGTCCTCTGTTGCTCTCATTTCTGTACTTCTGTACTTTATAACTGTTTTCCTGTATCTCTGTTTCTAGGTCTATGGGCTTTATAAGAGGTGAGACTGTCAAAACTGTTGCCTGCAGAACACTGAAGAGCTACAGATATTTGGTGCTGTTAAAATACAGCATTGGAGGAACTTCATAAAAAAAAAGGTCAAAAGCTTCGTTCAAGTTTTATTTTCTTGAATCTACATTGTTCTGTTTTAACAATAACATTCAGAGCTCCTTAGAAGTCTGAAGGCAACATTTTGCACAGCCCCACATTGTCCAGCCTTTCAGAAGCTACAGATAAGCAGTGGAAAAGAATGATCGTTGTGAAGCTGCAAACATTTTAAACTGTGCAACCTATAATACATACTACTCAAACGCTTCATAATTATTTTAAGGTAAGAAAAACAACAAGAGACAAACCACCATCTTCCTTTCCATAAGGGATTATGGAGGAAAGTGAATCCCTTTTAATTCCCCCACAAACTGCAATTTGGCAGGCACAATCCATTCTGAAGGGGCTTACATGGCTGCAAATTTCGTCCACTTTGGCCAAAAGGAGAGAACGATATAGACATTTTAAAATTCCCCATCTTGGAACCCAAATGACAGATTGAAGTAGCGAGAGCACAGAGTGACTCAGAAACAGAGCAGAATATTTTAAAATGCATAGATACAGAGCAAGGTGAATCTATGAGATTCATTTACACGGCCATGTAGTTAGAGAAATAAACAAATGCTATATTTCAGTTCCTCCATAAACCTAGGGTCTTCTTTGTATTTCATTTTAGTGGAAAAAATAGTACGTTAGAGTAGCATAACAGTTATTGACAAAAATAGATACAGGTAATCTCTTTTGGTGTTTTTGAATGGACAATATCATGTACCATATTAAGATTTGTAAAAGGTCTTCCATTTTATAGATTTGTTCCACATCACCTGAAACATAATGGAAGCATTTATTTTTTATCAAAAACCAATTTTCTTCCACACTATTCTTCAATGACGCACACATTATTTTATTAGTCTTTTTTTACATAACAAACTCTTTTTGGGCTACAATTCCAACAACGGAGAGCCCTTCCCACACTTTTATTGAAGCGTCATTTAGTCACTTTGTCTGACATTTTATGGCAATAGAACTCTCCGGTTGAAAAGGGATTTCTGACCTCTGATTCAGACAAAAAGGCTAATGTATTCTAGATAATACTGCAACAAGCTTTAAATTGATTCAGTGGTAAAACAGTCCTTACTGAGTATGAGTGTGCCATGTGTGCCATTGATTTTTTTCAGGAAGGTTGAATGTAATTTCTTCGGGAACAGCGAGAACTCTAGAGGTTCCTTTCTTTACATAAGTTTGTACTTTCTACATTTGGTTCTGATGGTGCTGTGTATAAATAGTTCCATCAAATGGCAAATACCAAACTTCAGATAGAGAGATAGAGATAGATAGATAGATAGATAGATAGATGATAGATAGATAGATTACCTTCTCTTATTCTGAATCAGGGTGAATCAAAAGTTATTGCTTTTGCTTTAGTTTATATTTTCAGGCTGAAATCTGCATTTTCAGTACAGTAGAAATTTTTGAAAAGCCAGCGTGCAAATTATGCAGAAATTAAAACTGTTTTGCTAAGTTGCTTGGCTTGAGTGCAGTCACTTAATACAAAGATGAAAAGGAAACTACCAACAGTATAATGAAAAGTTCATTTCACATGGGAAACTCATTATAAAATGTATACATCAAAGGGGGAAATAATTTAACCATGTCCTTCAGATGGCTGACAATTACTTCTCTGACAATTCAGATGGCTGACAATTACTTTGCTGTTAGTTTTCTACTACGCCTTATACTTTTTACCTTTAATGTCTTCTTCATATAGACAAGGATAAACCTTCATTGTGTTTCAAGGTCGCCACTCTCAGTTTGTTCCAAGCTTTATATAAATACCCCCTAGCGCAAGCCCTACACCTAAGAAATCATTCAAACATTTGATTTACTATTTAAGTATTGATTCTGATCTCATCATTCCACTCGTAATTTGCATTTCTCTAGTTCTTTGGTTTCACTCCCTGGTTTTCTGCATCTCTGCAGATCTCTGGTAGACCAATGGTCTGATTTAGTTCAAGAAATATATTTTTCTAATAGGGGTTGTACCTGCTCACTTTGTTCATCAATCCTGCCTACCCCCCTCATCAAGCCACCCCACACACCTTGTCAACCCCCCACCCTATACCTCACTACCACCCCACTCCCCCTACTAATCCCTTAGACCTTCTACCATGATGATTAAGAAGGTAGCAGTGGGAGTCCAAGGTGAATCATGAGGGAACCCCCAACTCCCTTTAAACCTTCTCCGATGAGAAGCAAGGAAGATGATGGCAGCTGGACAGTGGTGCCCCAGGACCCCCAAATACACTCCCTTTAAGACTTTATCATATAAGGAGAAGGAAGGTAGAGGAGGCTAGGTGGTGATCAGTGGAGAAAAACTCCCTTTAGATCTTGTATTGTGAGGAGGAGGGAGTAAGTGATGGGTGTCTCAGGTAAGCCATGGAGAAAGAGCCACAACAAGTTAGGACAGCTCCTCAGCAACCATCCTGCTCACAGGAGAAGAATGAAATGGCACAGATAGTTAGGCAGGCAGCAGTGGCAGCATAAGAGATTGCTGAGGAGATGTCCCATCTGTTGCAATTGTTGCTCTGCAGCTCACTGAGCCAGCTGATGCTGTCCTGTAATGCTGCTGCAATAGCCCAGTACCACTATGAGGCTCTTGTCATGCTATAGTTCACAGCACCACCTTTCTGTGTCCAAGCAAACTGCAGTGTGATGACATTATTACATTTTTATTCTATACTAAGATAATCCACAGTTCAATTTTTCATTATGCTCTATAACACGGGTGTCAAACACAAGGCCCGGGGGCCAAATCCGGCCCGCGAGACCTTGTCATGTGGCCCGCCCTCTAGAAGCAGGGCCGGCGCATCCACTATGGCCAGGACCCCGGCGGAGTGCGCAGCCGTGGGCGCCCACCACTTGCTCCGGGGCTTTCAGTTCAGCATGTTTGGGAGCGATCCTCCGGCGGCCCGCGCCCGCGCTGCCTCCCCACAGCCCCGACGTCAGGTGCTGGGCAGCCAATGGCAAGCCGAGGCACCCGCGGCCACTCCTCCAGAAATCAGAAGAGGAGCTCAACAGAGTGCAAAAGGGCCACAGCCACCCAGGGTCCAGGCGGAGGGGAAGTCGTGAGCTGGGCAGGCGGTCAGGCGCCACGCTCCCAGCCTCACGCCCTGCCGAGCTCTTGGGGATTCCCCTCGGCAGGGAAGGCGTCGGAGCCCGCAGAGCTCGCCAACTGAACAGCAGCAGCAGCAGCAAGCAGCCGCCACCGCCGCCAAAGCTGAGGCAGGAGCAGCAGCTGCGTGAGGTCTCGCGTTCTCTCAGAGGCTCACGCTGCTTCTCGCGTTCTCCCTCCCCCTGGGTGTGGGGCTGGCTCCCTCTTTCTGGATGGATGGAGTGTGCAGCTGCCTCTCGTGTGTGTGTTTTTAGAAAGATTCAGATTTTTTTTGAGGAAAAAAATGCGTGTGCACGCACGCACGCCCCCTTTTGGGTGGAGTGGGGTGGCAACGGCTCTTTAGGTTGTGTTCCTAAAGTTGTGTTCCTCAGTCTAAGCCAGGGAGGGGCTGCAAGTTTCTTCCCGCCGCCACCAGTACTCTCCCCCCCCCACGAAAAAAGTGGGGCGGGGTCAATCTAGCAACGTTCCCTCGCCCCCGATGCTGCAGCCTCCCCGCTTGCCAGCCTTCTCCCGAGCAAGGAGTCCTGCTCGCAAGCAGGATATTATTAGGATTCACAGTGAAGCATCCTCCATGATGTCAGGTCTTTGCTTTCCTCTCTCGCTCTCTTTCTTTCTCTCCCCCCACCTCCACCCTCGCGCCACAACCAGTCTAGCAAACGGGAGAGGGGAAAACAAAAGCGTCATGTCAAATTGGTTGCGCCACAGCAGCTTTTCGACTAGTACTCCAAAAGGAGCAAGGGGGGGGGGCTTCTCAGAAGGAGGACAGAAAGGACTGCAAGAGCCCTTTAAAAAGGTGCTTTGAAGCATTAGCACTGGGGGGGGGAGGGAGGGGTATGTGTGCAAATCTCAGACTTGGGCCGTGGTTTTAAGAGTTTGGTCAAAGTGTGCGTGTTTCAGACTCCCTCTCCTCCTCTCTCTCCCTGCGCCTCTCCCTCTCCGGAGGTTTAGTATGCTGGCTGACAGCTACGAGTTGTAGGTCCGATCTTTCCCCCTTCTGTTTTACTGTCTCCTCCCCCCTGCTTTGATGCCACAGCTCCGACTTCAACACATAGTCCTACAGATACAACCGGCCCTTTGAGGGTGACTAAACTGCTGATGCGGCCCCCGATGAATTTGAGTTTGACACCCCTGCTCTATAACAATGTGGATGGGGGAAAGTAGAAAAGGAATGAGGAAGAGGAAGCAATAAATTGAGGGAGTGATGAGGAAATAGAAGCAAGAAACACTGAGCTGGAGAAGTGGGTGACTGTGTGACCTTTAGGTCCTCTTCCCTCACATGGCAGCTTAAGAAGAGGGTGGCAAGCCCCTAATCTTCCTCATAGGGTTACATACAAACACACACACCTGTGGACTAGTCTGAGCTGCACTGTACCCTCCCTGGCAACCTTCTGGAGTCCAAAAATATGACAGAGGAACCCTGCGTTGCCTCCCCCTCTTTTTGCCCCCAATTCCCAAACACCATCGAGGAGCTTGTACTGGTCTAACTTTAATCCCCACAATCCTTATCTCCTTTCCAACTAACACCTGAGTCCATCATAACCTTAGAAATGGCTTCAAATGGGAGCCAGTTGCCAACCCCAAGAAAATACTGAACAGGAACATTCCTGGTAGAGGTGACAATCCACAACAACATTTGTTGCCGCAGGTCCCAATTTCAATGCATTTGCAGTCCTTAATATAAAAAGCACCATCTCCTTCCTGTAGCCATTTAAAAAACCTATTTGAATGAGAAGTCTGAGGCATCATCACTCCCCCCCCTCCCAATTTCTAGAGCAGGGGTTCCCCAAGTCTACAATTAAAAACCATACAGCACATAGTATGGCTCATTACAATAGCTACAAGAAGTAGAAAAATCATTAAAGCGTCTGCTAAGACCCTAAGCAATTTTCAAGTGGTTCATGGAAGGTGGGGAGATTGGGAACCATTGCTCAAAAAACCCAAATTTTTGTAAACTTAACAAAAAAATAATTACAGCCAAGACACCAGTTTGAAGAAATATACATTATATTTTTAGATATACCTATCCATCATGTCCAGCTTATTGTGAGCATTAACATTCTTACTTTAAAAGCTATTAATCATTAGAATTTTTCCCTTTTTCCCAAATCTATTAAACACCAGACAACTTTATTTCTTTCAGATTTTTCGATTTTGGTGAATAATGAGGTTTCAGTATAGGGGAGCCCACATTGCACTTTAAAAAAGGCAGGAAGCTACTTCTTGACTTGTAAGAGAATCTAGAACATATTGTTGTGGGTTTGTGGGTGCCAGACTTCTAATCCCTATAATCCTAGGAAATGTTAAACCAGGCTAGCTTCCTCATGAGGTGATCACCTGGGAGATGACCCATGAAGAGAAACAAAGAAAAAGTGATGGGCCATTAAGAGAACAGAAGAAAGGGGGTTCTGTTTGAATCCAAAGCAAGACCCTTTGGAGGTGCTGATGCTGTGAACCCCTCCATCATAGGCTCAGGTTGTATATATGTCTAAATAAATCATACATCATAAAGACACCACAGTCTGTACTGTGCTTCATTTCCAAAAGGAAGCATGAACCCTGGGTAAGCTCCCGGGATCCCTGGAAACCTGCACCACTTGGAGATTGGGGTGGTGTGCAACAAAATACATTGGCAAGGAAACCATTATTCCCTGCTCTTTTTCCAAAGGTGTTTTCATTTCTTACAACATCCTGAAAATATGGGAGAGTCTTGCGCTGTCTTGTCCAAAATATCCCACAGGTACACAAGTGTCAGGATTCGGGGAATCGGCTTCCTCCCCCGTGACAGTAAATAAGATCAAACAAAAGGAACGTCTTACCAGTTAGATTCTTTAATAATTACAGTGAGAGACAACAGAACACGTCTCCCTAGAAATGCCGGTGCTCCCAATTAAGGCTCACACCCCCTCCATCCCTACTAATCTACATCACTCCTACGTCTTGTAATCTAAGTTTGTACCCTCTGCGCTTCCTGTTCTGAGACTTTCTGAGCTCTTCTTGACCTTGCAGAGGGTGGTGGAGGAATGCTGCCCAACGACTGTGAATCTGTTAACCCTCTCTCTTCCAGTGTTTCTTCTCCTAGCTGTTCCCCATCCAGTATTTCCCAGCTATTGCCTTCTGAACTATGTCCCTCTGCAAACCACTGTTCCAAATCTATACTGCCCTCCTGCTCCTGGGAAGTTTCAGGATCAGGGGGAGGGGGTGGCTCCCACCATTCCTCCTTTGTGAAGCCCTTCTCAGCACAGTCCCTGACAACAAGTATGAATGGTACTTTTACAAGTATGAGCCAGACCAAATGTTTCTTCAAAATCCACCCTGGGCATTCTTACTGGCACTTTGACAGCATTCCACAGATATAAGATCCAGTTGGTTCCTTGTCTACACTGTCAGAGAGAAGGCCAGCACTTTACGCAACATGGGAGGGATACCAATGAGGACAAAAGGAAATTCCCATAATGGAACAATTACTTGAGGGGATGCGGGGATGTAGCAGGAGAACTGGAATGTGATCAAATGCATGCATGTTGGTGACTTTGGCTCAAAACCACTGAAGGCATGAAAGCAGTAGTAACCGGTTTGTTGTCAATGAAGGAACGAGAGCTAGCCAATAGAGCCTGATATACTTGTGCAACTACCTTCTATACAGTCCTTACAATAGCAGTATGTTTCCAAGCACAATTCAAAGTGTTGGTGTTGACCTTTAAAGCCCTAAACGGTCTCGGTCCTGTATACCTGAAGGAGCGTCTCCACCCCCACCGTTCAGCCCGGACACTGAGATCCAGCACCGAGGGCCTTCTGGCAGTTCCCTCGGTACGAGAAGCCAAATTACAGGGAACCAGGCAGAGGGCCTTCTCGGTAGTGGCACCCACCCTGTGGAACACCCTCCCACCAGAGGTAAAAGAGAACAACAATTACCAGACCTTTAGAAAGCATCTCAAGGCAGCCCTGTTTAGGGAAGCTTTTAATGTTTGATATTGATTTCTGAATTTTAATGTTTTGTTGGGAGCCGCCCAGAGTGGCTGGGGGAACCCGGCCAGATGGGCGGGGTATAAATAATAAATTATTATTATTATTATTATAGATGCAGCAGCTGGAAGAAAGAACAGCAATATACCCAGCAAGGGGTAAGTGTTCGGAAAAAGTGCTTGTATCAGAATGACAAATTTGAGTGGCAACATATGACACTTTTTCGAACTGAGAGGCATGATATATAAAGAAGAGACCCTGCAACAAAATGAGCAACAACACCTTGTGTAAAAAGTGATGTCTCTCAGGCACCCCACAGAGGAATCTGCCCATATCCTTGTGGATGAACTAACAAGGTCTGCTCCACCACGTTCAGGGAATTTGAACATTAGGCTTTCCAGAAGCACAGTGGGAAAGTACCAAATATCTGCTGAATAAGATTGCATCCTACATGAATATCCACCATGAGGCGAGTACAAAGATTTATGTGAATCCATTCCATAACTGGCTGATGTCCAAAGATTCTTGTTTGGCCAAGAACTGTCCACCACATGCTGATTTTTCAGCTACAAATAGAGAAGCACTCTGTTCAGTTAAAAAGTACTATCCTAATCCACACATTCCAAACTAATAAATAGTTTGGAGTGTAATTAGCCATTTTGCTTTTCTCTATATTTTGTGATACAGTGCTTGGCTTAAAAGGCAAGCATGCCAAAAATTCATTTAAATGCATATATTTTAGGTTAAATACACTTAGAAATGCACATGTCGAGAGAAAACGTGTGACTGTGCTAAAATTGGTATTTAAATAAAAGATTTTTCTGGTGTATTTATTTTAAAATGCAGATTAATGTGGAAATAGGATGCCAAATTGACACACTCTGGAAATAGACACCCATCCATCTCTATTTTCAGCAACTTCCTCCTTTGATTACAGCTGCACTAACTGCATCAGATCACCTCACACAGTTCCATCATTTTTAAAAGAGGCTTTTTGGAAACTGTGGAGAGCTACTTTAGGAGGCAGGTTCAAAGAAGGGCCTCACATAGCTCTCTGGATTACACCAAAATAATTTTACAGGTGTGGAACGTTTTTGCATTCTGCACTTTGAAACATATTCTTCCTTCAAGATAACCTGAAAAGAAGGCATGATGAGGTTTATTTCTGGTGTTCCTGAACTCGACACTGTGTGGTTAAAGGCACGCTCACCTACTCAATTAACATATATTAAAAGCGGGCATAAAAATTGCTCTAAAAGATACTAAGAAAATACACATTTATAGTAATGTACCTGTATTCCATGGTTCCATTTGAAGAATGAGAGGCTTGCAGAATAGTAATGACTGCTCCCCACATCAAATGGGGGCGCATTTTGTGTGGTTGCATGCAGCCCCCCCCCCCCCGGGATCTCAGTGTGGCTCCTGGTAGTTTGGGCTGGCTTCATCCTCCCCAGGCTGGATACCTGGAGGTCTCTGCCTACCTCAGCCAATCACCCAATCTCGCCTGGGGTGGCATTGCCAAGGGATCGACCAGGTAAGGGGAGTGACCACCCTGCCCACACAACAGAAGGTGAATCTTACTTGCGAAGCGGCAGTTGGCTCCAGAGCTTCTCCCACCCTGCCCTCCCTCAGTTAGGTCTTCTTTTGCAGGTTAACCTCTTCTCCACAGGTACGCAGGCACTGCTACGTCAGGGTCGCTGTCGAAGGGCTGGAAAGGAATTTTCCTGCATTGGCAGGTTTTGCCTTTCCCATAGCAGAACATCACAACTTTGTCGGTTTCAGGCCTTGGGCAGAATCCTTTAGTCTACCTTACTAAATGGGGGGGGGGCATGAAGTGCTGACCCATGCCTCCTTTGTGGTGGTGATCCCAGGGTTCCCCATTAAAGGGGTCTTGAGGGGAGGCATTGGCCGTACGCCAAGAGGTTGTCATGGCGATGGGCTCTCTGGTTGAACATATGTTCTCCAGAGCCAGCCCAATCCCCACACATTCTGGATAACCCTGGTGTCTCCCAGATCCCTGGCTGGGGACTGGGAAGGATAAACGTCCAATGCCTCAGCCAAGGTCTCCCTACACCTGAAACTTAATAAAGTTGTTGTCAATTTTAATCCCATAGCACGTTGTCTTGTGTCATTATTCCGCTCGGGGGTCACCTGGGGTTGGGGGAGACTCCGCCTGTCCACGCAATAAACTGTCTTCTTTGAGCACAGCAACAAAAGGAGAAAGGGAAATAAAATATATTCCCATTAGGCCTAGCATGCCCAAGGGATGTATGTGTTGATTATGTAGCACATTAGGTGTGTCCAAAATTAATTCCCAAGCACTCATCAGAATTCATGAACCATTATTAACATGACTTTCAAGTGTAAGCTGATCAGACCATAGGATTTTTATTTAATGAGGCTAAGATTGTAACTAATTAGAGTTTAAATAGGCTGTGTAGTGGCTTCACATACCATTGCCCTAGTAGCACAAGTATTGATCTTATTGAAAGCCAAGGTTTGAATTTGAATCCTTGAACTATCAGAGAAGGGACAAGAGATAAAAACAGTGATTTAGGGCTTGCCTGCATCAGCTCCATAATACACATTAATCTCTATTTAATGTGAATTTAAAGTACACCAGTCCTACAGCATTTGCATGCAGACAGGTAGAAAATGATGGCGGTACCGTGCTAAAAAACTTGATGTCTGAAAATTAGTGGAAGAATGATGAGTAATATACATAATATATACAAACAAAAAATGTCTGGCAGAAAGCTCACAATGATCCACCCAGAGTGTGATTTTCGTGCTTGTTTCGTGCTTATCTTACTGCATTTGTCTAGTCAACTTGGGGGGAAATGTTGCACAAACCCAGGTTAAGCTGCAATCCTTTGTCTACTTCCCTATGAGTAAAGCCCGTGAGTGAACTTAAAAGGATGTCCAAGTAAACATGCATTTAGAATCATAGAATTGTATAGTTGGAAGGGACACCAAGGGTCCTCTAGTTCAACACCCTGCAATGTAGGAATATCAGCTAAAGCAACCATGACAGATGGCCATCCAACCTTTGTTTATAAACTTCAAATGAAGGAGGCCCCACCACCTCCTGAGGGAGTCCAAACAGCTCTTGCTGTCAGAAAGTTCTTCCTGATGTTTAGTCAGATTCTCCTTTCTTGTAACTTGAATCCATTGGTTTGAGACCTACCTTGCTCAAAGCAGGACAAAATAATCTTGTTCTGCTTTCTATTCAACAGCCCTTGAGATACTTGAAGACGGCTGTTATCTCCTGTCAGTCTTCTTTTTTCCAGGTTAAACGTACCCTGCTCTTTCAACCGCTCCTCAAGAATCCTGGTTTCCAGAGCCTTGATCATCTTGGTTGCCCTCCTCTGCACATGTTCCAGCTTGCCAATATCCTTAATGAGTTACTTAAAAGCATAGGTAAACATAATTAAGCTATTTTACTGTAATTATTTCTGTATAGCATTTTAAGGCTAGTTATGTTAAACAATTTACGTTTATACTTATAAAAACCAAACTGAAAAGCAGCTAACCCTAAAACACACCATTTAGAAAAAGAAAGATAAGTTGAGATTGACCCAACAAAACTAATCATGAGTAATTTGTCATCATTTGAAATCATAATGTATGTGCTGATAATCATGAGAAAGCAAGATAAAAAAAAAATTCCTTCAGTAGCACCTTAAAGACCAACTAAGTTTATATTTTGGTATGAGCTTTCGTGTGCATGCACACTTCTTCAGATACACTAGAAACAGAAGTGTCAGACCCTATATATATACAGAGGGTGGTGGGGGTGGGTGGGAATGGGTGATGGGCTGATGGGAGTGGTAAACCTGTAGATGGCTGTTAATGGCTGCTGATGGCTGCAATTAGTCCTGGGCTGAGGTGCTAAAGAAAGCTTGATCATGCATAATGAGATAAGAATCCGATGTCTCTATTCATCCCAGGTGCTTCCATGGTTTTAAGCTTGGTAATGATTTCCAATTCAGCAACTTCTCTTTCCAGTCTGTTCCTGAAATTTCTCTGTAATAAAACAGCTGCTTTGAGATCTTGTATAGAATGTCCTGGGAGATTGAAGTGTTCTCCTACTGGTTTTTCAGTCTTATGGTTCCTGATGTCAGATTTATGTCCATTTATCCTTTGGCGTAGGGTTTGGCCTGTTTGTCCAATATAGAGAGCTGTTCTGTTTCTGTTTCTAGTGTATCTGAAGAAGTGTGCATGCACACGAAAGCTCATACCAAAATATAAACTTAGTTGGTCTTTAAGGTGCTACTGAAGGAATTTTTTTATTTTGCTTCGACTCAGACCAACACGGCTACCCTACCTGTAATGAGAAAGCAAGACAATAGCTACCAACATAACTTTCTGTTTCATAGCTAAGGATGAGATCCAACATTGTGACAGTAGATGAAACATGACTTTACCTTATTCTCCTCCCCAGAAGCTCCTCCTCACTCTCATCTTCTCCAAAGGGTCCCCCAAACCTCCAGAGCAAATCTGGGGGGGGGTCCCCACAGGGGAACTACCATGGAAGGGGAAGTTCCTTTTGTAGAGTGGGAAGCCCATCACACAAAAGGGACACTGCAACCAAATATAACCCTAAATAAAGGAGGAGGAGGAGGAGGAGGAGGAGGAGGAGGAGGAGGAGGAGGAGGAGGAGGAGTTTGGATTTGATATCCCGCTTTATCACTACCCGAAGGAGTCTCAAAGCGGCTAACAATCTCCTTTCCCTTCCTCCCCCACAACAGACACCCTGTGAGGTGAGTGGGGCTGAGAGACTTCAGAGAAGTGTGACTAGCCCAAGGTCACCCAGCAGCTGCATGTGGAGGAGCAGAAACGCGAACCCGGTTCCCCAGATTACGAGTCTACCGCTCTTAACCACTACACCACACTGGCTCTCCTACACCACACTGGCGGATAGGAATAGATAATGAGATGAAATAATATACATTTCCTCAGTACTTAAAATGTAAATGGATGCTTGAAAGAGGAAACTTGTAATTCTGGAATATAATAAACATTTTCTGTTAACTCTTCCTGAAATCTGGAAAGTGTCATAGCTCTGTATAGTTGAGGATGGATTAGATCTCTAATTAGGCACATTCAAAATTTAATTTACTATTGAAAGCCAGTATTGTCATTATTTAAGGCAAGGACAAAAATGCATCATCTGGTTCACGTTTATGATGTCACCACTCACTAGCAATTCCACACATAGAAAAACATCCTTAATTAGATATTTTAAATTGAATGCATGCTTGCTCTATTTATGGTGCCAGAATTTTCAAGGGTTGATATTTTTCTGGTTAGCCAAAATGAAGAAAAATTGAAGGCTGCATGCTAAACTTCAACTGATGAAAACAGAAAATTATTTATGTAAGCTTTTGAATGTGGGGCTTGATTCTCAAAATGCATACATAGTACTTAAAAGACATAATGCAACATCTTTCATCCAACTAAAACCAACTTGCAAAATGCATCCGTTTACATACATAATACCAAAAGCAATCATTCATTATAAAGATGCTTGTTGTTTGTTTAAAGATGGTAACTCTTTTCTCTTCTGAAAACAAAAAACAAAAACAAAAGGCCACCTTAGTTTGATGCCAACCAGATGGACCACACATTGATAGATAGATATTAGTGGTAAAGAATGGACTATTCTAGCTCTCTGAGAATTCATATTTCATCTACTGGAATTTCCCCCAAACCCGCAATGCCCTGCAACCATCTGGTTAATGCTGATGCAGTTGTAGGCTGATTGTTGAGGAAACATTCTGCTTAATTTAGATCTGGTCAGGAAATCTTTGAGGGAACTTTGGTCTGTAAACACGATGAAGCAATAGTTTTGCAGGAAACTATCTATGCATGGGTTTGTTTTCAAAGGACGTTTGCACATCTTGCGAGCCAATCTGAAGGATGTGTGCTTGAAAGTAGGTCACACTAACTCTCAAATATTTGGGCTTAGTCACAGGAACATAGGAAACCGCCTTAGAATCATGGAATCTTACAATTCTGCAGTTGGAGGGGACCCTGAGGATTATTCTAGTCCAATCCACTGCGATGCAGGAATCTGAAGCCATCCCATACAGGATCAAACCTGCAATCTTGGCGTTATCAGCACTATGCCCTAGTCAACTGAGCTATGCAGTTCTGCCTTATATCAAGTGAGAGCAAATAGTCTATCCCACAAAGTATTAGCTACACAGATTGGCAGCAGCTCTCCAATTCCAGACAGCAGCCTTCCCCAGTATAACCTGGTGATGTTGGGTGCTGAACACAGGGCATTCTGTATGCAGAGCTATGAAAGAGCTATGGCCCTTTCCTATAGGATGAAATCCAGTTCATTCTTGCTTTATTTCACACAGAACAATTGGGGTCAGATTCAGTGGGAGCTAGCACAATGGGGATTTCCCCCTTTCTCCCAGTGCCCTCTGTGCCCCCACCCCCAAATTAGGAGAACCCCAAGAACAGCACACAGCAGGAGGAGAAGGGAGATAGTTCTGTCTGTCTGCTGAACAAACGAAAAAGTCCCATTAACGCAACGTTGAATTCCACACTATATTTTCAGGTACCTCTTTATCCGAACCTAACGGTTAGATAGGGGTGGGTGTGGGAGATGCTGGGCATGTCTTTTGATAGCATTGTCTTGATATGATCCAAGGCACAGTTAATGTTTCCCGGTTGAGTTCCTTTTCTTTTTGTAATCAATTTTTACTGAAAGTTTAGGCATAAAATACAATGACAGCCAAACTAATCTAAGAGAGAAAGGGAAGAAACCAAAGAAGCCAAGAAGAAAAGAAGAGAGGAAAGAAAAAGGAAACAAAAAGGGGGGGGGATCATAATACCACAGGCTTTATCACAATTATACCGTAACGCTTATTCCACACATAGAAGAGTGAATCCTCCCAGCTCTCTCCGGGAAGCATCTCTTTCTTTCTTCAGCCTTCCACCCTGAGCCTCTACCCCTTTTATTTCACAATCCTTGTCAAAGCAGTATGGAAGTTTGCACCAATCTGTCCACCAAATGCCCTTTCCCATTGAATAAATATGGAATTCACATTAAGAACATTCCGTTGCAGTCCAGTGACAGAATTTGCGCAAAAGCTTCCCAAAGCACAATTGCGTTCACAGGTTGGAAAAATTAAGTGTGCTGTCAAGAAAAAAATAAATGCATCGTTCCCATTGGCTGCAATCCAAACCACAGTTATGCAGTTTTAAATCCCATTGATTTCATTGAGACTTCAGTAGAGGTATCTAGTGGACTGGATCATAGCCATTGTGATCTATCATAGTTATTCAAGTAACTTTATCTTGTGATGACCTATGCGTTTCTCTCCCCTTTCTTCTTGTTTTCTATGATACGGAAATTTGATCCATCTAGAGGAACGTCAACTTTTTAAAATAATAATAATAATCCTTTCTGTACCAAGGCAGTGCTGTCTGTATAATATTCTACATCTGCAGTATATTCCTGGGTGCTAGGGTTTAGTCAGTGTTTTGAGAATTAAGGTGAGCTAACAGGCATTGGATAACAGTGCAAAAAGGCGGGCTAAGCTTCTTTTCCTGTCCAGGACATCGCCAGTGGCCAGGGAGTAGTTAAAGACTTGTTTTCGGCAAGTGCTGCTGGGAAGCAGAAGGAGGCAGTGGGCAGAATTTCATGGGGAGACTGAGCAGAAGCAGCCATGTTGGCTGGCTGGAGCAGGGTGTCACAAAGAGACAAGAGGCTGGTGTTTAGGGCTTGGATCCAAACCCTTGTAAATGCTGTGGACTCCCTCTCCATCAAAACACATGTTGTAAATATGTGGAAACTAAACCAACTTTCTTAAACTTATTAGTCTACAGTATGCTGTACCTCATTTTCCCCAAGGAAACACGAATCCTGGTTAAGTGCCGGGCCCCCTGGAATTTTGCTACCACTCAGCAGAGATTGGCTGAATGGCCATCTGTAATGTATAAGTTAGTTGAGATTCTTGCATTGCAGGGGGTTGGAGTAGTTGGAAACTGGGGTCCCTTCCAACTCTACAATTCTATTATTCCTTCCAAGGAAGCAGGAGGCTCAAAATCTTGATCCACGATCCAAATCTTCTGGAACTCAAATGTGCAGAGTCAGTTTCTCATGAGCAATCCTGTTCTTTTAAGTTTCAGGGAATACACTATGTGCCAATTTCCGCCCTGCATCTGCAAACATATAGTGATGCTGAAGAGAGCGGGGACCTCCTGCAATTCACAGAGAGCTATGTATATACATCTAAGCTCCCATGTGGCCATTTTAATTGATGGATCAAGGTCTATGTATAAAGAAATGCAAGCATCAATATGCATTTCAACACATTGCAGAAGCTAAGAATGCATTTTGTCCTGCTAAGGTGAGTCCAGTATTCCAAATATTGCACCAGACTAAGTTTAACATGCTTTTGAAGTCATCAAGCTAACTTCTAATAGGCATGTTTGGTAACTGGAATTGCATAAATTCAATAAAGCTTTGAGCAACTTTTATCCAAATATACTAATTCCCCAAAGTACCATAGCAAGGAGTTATCGATTTGTCTTGTAGACTGATGAAAGTTATTACTACAGCTTTGGCAGCTTGAGAAAACCTTACTGGCTAGTTTAATTAAAGCCAGAGCAGAATTTAAAGGTGAAGAAAGCACGAAGACAGCAAAAAATATTAGCTTGATATAAAAAATAATCAATCAGCATTCTTGGCAGCAAGTCCGTAAGTTGATGCCATTCTACTTTTATCACTTCTACTGCTGATCAGTAAACATGTGCATTGGGGGTAAAGACTAATAAATTCTGGCTTGGGGAGGAAATACAGAGATCTTTCCCACAAGACACCACTCACATTATAATTTGAAGACCCGGGATACTAATTTTTATGATTCATGTGTGAAATGCTTTTTGGAAAGAACTTTGCATATTCAGACCCTCCAAGTGTCCCTATTTTCCAGGGACATTCCCAGATAGAAGCCGTCCCAGTTTCTGATTTGGTCCTGGAATGTCCTGCTTTTCCCCTTCACTGAAGAAATGTTGGAGCATATGGAGTTATGTGACCCCTGAGCCAAGGAGATAAGAAACTATACAACCTTTAGAATACATCTGAAGGCACCCCTGTATAGGGAAGGGTGGCTGGGTCAACCCAGTCAGATGCATGGGGTAAAATAAAATTATTATTATTATGATTATCATTATTATTATTATTATTATTAAGCGCGTTCTCCAATCAGGGAGAGTGCAGGTTGCGGAAGGGTTAAAAAGACATCTCCAGGGTTGGGGGTGGTGTTGGATGAGAGGGAGTGAGTGCGATAGGACCCTTCTGGGTTGCTGGGGTAAAAAGCATGTAGCGATTTTTGATTGACAGGAACTGACCCTTAAAACCTCAGCGTCCAGCAGTTAGTTTCACTTTTGCAAAGTGCTTCGGATCTCCCTCCTGCCCACCACCTTTTTCTAATGATTTAGCCTGACATTGCTTTGCCTTTCATGGGGTCACTTGCTTTGCAAGGGCCCAGTAGGAATTTTGCCATTTGGCTGATTGTCTGTTGCCATTGGTTTTTGCCTACTGCTTAGCAAATTGTCACAACTTGTTAGGTTGGCGGTTAGGCATTGGTTAATAAGTCTGGTTGGTGGAGGGGTTTGGCATGGAGGTGCCTACCCCTCATTTAAATGCTGCTCCACATAGAAGTATTCCGTTAAAGGAATCCTGGGGCCCCGGGGCTCTATTCCATACACCCCCGCAACGGGCGGGGCTGGGGCCATTACAGAGCACGAGCTTTGGGGAGCATTTCTGGTTGAGGGGAGAGTGCCTGGACACAGCTACCTCCTCTCCCATGGGGTGTTTACTTGACTTCCCTATACGGCTAGGGAAGTCGGAGCTGATCTGTCCCAGGCAGGGGACAGATGGATTAACCAATGCCTAAGCCAACACTCACAGTTAATGTATTTAAATAAAGTTTTGGCCAAATTAATGCCAAAACCCAAACTAAAATTCTGTGTGTGGTGTGAGTTATTTAGGGGGGGGATGTCTGGTAACCTCGTCACGCAATTATTATTATTATTGAATAGGCCATCATTATTTTCGTCAAAGAAAACTTGGCAGGCATACATATTGTGCACAGGATTTGGTCAAGCCCCTAGACAAATCAGAAATATTTGGAGCGACTTGGTTATTAGACAAACTGGGTACAGATAGTCACGGACTGCTACAGGTCGGGTTGAATTGCCCACAGTGATCCATGGCTGTCGGAGGGTGGGGCATCAGGCAGGAAGGAGAGACAGACATTTGGGTGGGAAAGCCCGGCTTACCCTAAATGCCAGCTATGTCTTCTGGGAGAAGGTAGGAGCTTGCTGCCTGATTCTGATGAAAATAAGTATGTCTGAAGGAAAAGCAGGACATTCAAACCAGAAAGTGGGATGGCTTCTGTAAATCTGTGACTGTCCTTGGAAAATAGGGACACTTGGAGGGTCTCCAACCACCTGAGAGTGAATGCTCCCAGAGAGCTATGAAAAGTGCCCAGGGGGGAAAAATTACCGGTATGTGACTTGAGAGGTTTACATAAAACTTTTGCGGATTCTATAAAACTTTCTATCTGCTTTCCTAGCAGAATATAATTACTATCTCCCACACAGTGCCAGAATTGGGAAACAATGCCCTGCAGTGGGGGGAGAGAAATGTGGAAAACAATACCAAAAACAACTATGCAACTTTGATTTGTGGAAAAACATCACATTGCTGCCAAAGGGAGTACAGGACTAAAGGGAGTTTTTCAACCTGTGTTCAAAACCCACTCCTTTATTTCTGAAGAGCATCCTGTGCCATTCCAAAGTTTGAATCTCACTATTTACTTCCTCCTCCATCATTACTTTTGAATGATTTTTATTATTATTATTATCCTCTGCACTGCAGCCTACGAGAAAATGACTCCCACTGGTGTCTCGTCTTTGGCTTGACAAATATGGACATAGAAAGCATCAAACAGACTTAAAATAAAAAAGGTCTGGGCGCTGCAGTAGCAAGCTAGTGTGTTCAGGTCAATCAGATGAAAGGAAAAGAATTATTATTTGACCAATAACAAGATGGTAGATCAATGGAAACTTTTGGATATGTTCAGAAGATATGGATTGGGCGCTCACAAGTAAGGGGAGGCAAAAATAACAGACTATACGGCATGGAGTTTTAATGATATTGTCAAGTCATTTATAACACATATTCGTCAACTTTTCACCTAAAAAGACAATGTAGAAATTAAACACACACACACACACTTAACAACAGCCAAAACCACACAGCCCCAGGAGTCTTTAAAGAATCAAAAGCAGCTTTTGGGGGCAAATAGTATACAATAAGCCCAACTTGCAGGCATTCAGCTTTACATGTGTGGCAAAAGAGGGCAGAAAGAGTGTGGGGGTTTCTGGGGGAAATTACTTTGCCAATCATCCACATCTTGGCAGATAGGGAGGAGTGAGACAGTCTGCTTCAGAAACTTATCCCTCGCAGGGACTTCATTATGCTCTTGTTGGTGTCCTGTATTTCCCAAGGAAGCCTACCCCACAGTTTGAGAATAGCCACTGCAACAACAGCCAAATAACTATTCGTGTGTGTGTGTGTGCGTGCGTGTGCGTGTGCGTGTGTGTGTGTGTGTGTTTTGTCCTAGAAAATTTCATACTTTGGTCAAAGGAATAGCCATCCAACCACAAAATAGCTCTCCTGTTGGCAGAGTAGCTAAATTGCAGCTAGGAAGCCCAATCATGTGCAATACTGACATTTTCTTGAAATTAAAACAAAGTCCAAACACTTGTTTAAAAGCTTTCACTTGTAGAACATATAGCTAAAGAAGACTATATGAATAGTATTTACATTCACATGCTTATCCCAGCATGGGCTTAGTTTTTCTAAATTGGAGATTCCAGCTTCTTCCTTGAACATTCAAAGAAACGGTCTTTCTCTCCTTGAGTACTTGCACTCAGCCTTCTGTACTTTAGACCATGAGTTCCTTCTGAGAGGTTTCCACTTTCTCCTTCTAGCAGACTTCTCCTTACTGCTTCTTTGGAAGAGCATCAGCTTCTCTACTTCTTTCTGTCATATACATTCACAAATAAACATTAGCACTACTGTCCTCAATTGTGTTTAGAGAGAGAGAGAGAGAGAGAGAGAGAGAGAGAGAGAGAGAGAGAGAGAGAGAGTTATCTGTCACTTCCTCTTCTTCAGTGTTCATGGACAAACCCATTAGAGTCAAGTCAACAAACCCATTAGAGTCAAGTCACTCACACATGAAACAAAATGGAGACTGTAATAAGTTGCGTGTTCAGACCCAGAGACCTCCCCCTTAAATAAAGACACATTTGACTCAAATTTTACTTTTGGTTTTTGGCAGAATTTAGGCCACAACTTTATTGATTGCAGAAAAGTGCGTGGTTGCATAGGCTCTGGTTCGACTAGCTCCCTGCATCCTTGCAGGTAGAGCTGACCCAGAGCTCCATCATAAAACCCAACCAAAATTGGAGTCATGTGTGAATTTATTTAGGGGGGAGGTTTCTGGGTCTGAACACGCAACAAGGTCAATCGCAAAATGCCCTAAAATTAGGGAGAGGTGGGCAGGTGTTCCGATGCACAAGCCAAAAGAGGAACCTCTGGGACACGTGCATGGGTTTATATAGGCCCCTCAATCCATTTACACTGCACCCATTGGGCAGATTACACCCAGCAACGAGGGACCTACCAATCAGGTGTTGTGGCTATCTAATAGACCCACCCACAACCAGGAGCTCAGTCTCCAGGTCTCACCGCAACATGTGCCCTCTTTTAGGGAGGACACAATATACCTCCTGTTTGACCAAAATTAACCAATCGCACGAGTTACCAGGGAGCATTCTGGAATTAAACACACAGAAATGCAGTTGAGCGTTCCCAATTTCAGTAACTTTTATATGCCTGTTGTCTTTGTCCATGGAGTTTTCTTGGCAGGGATGCTGGAGTGGCTTGCCAGTTCCTTCTCCAGGTGGATCACGTTTAGTCAAAACTCTCCACTATGACCTGTCCATATTGGGTGGCCCTGCTTCTTGGGAGAAAAGCAATGACAAACCTAGACAGCATCTTAAAAAGCAGCGACATTACCTTGCCAACAAAGGTCCGTATAGTTAAAGCTATGGTTTTCCCAGTAGTGATGTATGGAAGTGAGAGCTGGACCATAAAGAAGGCTGATCGCCGAAGAATTGATGCTTTTGAATTATGGTGCTGGAGGAGACTCTTGAGAGTCCCATGGACTGCAAGAAGATCAAACCTACCCTGTTTCTCATATTTTAAGACATACCCATAAAATAAGCCATAGCAGGATTTTTAAGCATTCAAGGAATATAAGCCATACCCCGAAAATAAGACATAGTGATAGGCGCAGCAGCAATGCCGGCCGCGGCAGGAGGAGGAGGAAAAAATAAGACATCCCTTGAAAATAAGCCATAGTGTGTTTTTTTGAGGAAAAAATAAATATAAGACATGTCTTATAATATGAGAAACACGGTATCCATTCTGAAGGAAATCAGCCCTGAGTGCTCACTGGAAGGACAGATCCTGAAGCTGAGGCTCCAATACTTTGGCCACCTCATGAGAAGAGAAGACTCCCTGGAAAAGACCCTGATGTTGGGAAAGATTGAGGGCACAAGGAGAAGGGGACGACAGAGGACGAGATGGTTGGACAGTGTTCTCGAAGCTACGAACAAGAGTTTGACCAAACTGCGGGAGGCAGTAAAAGACAGGAGTGCCTGGCGTGCTATGGTCCAACAACAACAACAACAATTTCAGTAAATTAAATCACAATACTTAACATCTCCACCATAATTTATTTTCAGTGCTGATGTTTCTACAGTTTGCCTCAGCTATCTGCATGCAACTGTGGTATAGTGACTACGTTGCTTACCCTGAAATGCTCCTTCTGCTTCGTAAGACCCCTGGGCCTAAGAGGGACTGGGAAATATGTCAATAGACAAAAGAGCATGAACTCTAGGTTAAACACTCATAAAGCTGAGCAAAAACATACAAATGTGATGTTCTCTGCTATTTTTCAACAATGGCATTAGCCATGTTTTCAGGATATTTCCAAACAAACTTTTAACTCTACTTTCCTTGCCTTCCAAATTGGGGGAGGGACAAAATCATTTTGAATTTCAAGCAAGTATGGCCCCTGTGCCTAGTTAATTTAAATTTCAAGTCTGGCTTGGAGCGAAAACAACTCTACAGACGAAAAACTGAGGACTATTTTGAATGATCAGCTTTTACAGAGAATCCTTGATGAACCTGATGTACTGCCTAAAGCGTTATCAAACTGTAGAGCACAGCAAGCCCTTTCCCAGCATGATATAGCGGTACTTGATCCTGAGTGAAGAGAAAAATAACTAAGAAGAAAGGAAAGAGCTAGAGAATAGAATTCCAACATTTGTTTTTTATGCTGCCTTCCCTTTTCTTGAAAATTATTCCCATATGAGCAGTCTACTTCTTTGTACATATCTTCCCCCAGCCACCCCGATATTGATTTGTGCCATTACAATTTGCTACATTTTCCTTATAAAAATAGTTCCATGATACAAGCCCTGGCCTCCCCCCTTCCCCACCCGCTTGGTAACTCTGCCTGAGGTAAATATGAAACAAAAGAACAGGGCCAGACAGTGCCACAACATCCACTTCTGGGAATAATGCTGGCCTATAGACAGAAGAGCAATGTGGGGGAAGGGGGTAGAATTCAATTTAGTTCAAATTTTAAGGTGGACCTAACCGATTCACACTTTCTGAAACAAAACACAGGCATTCTTCAAAATCTGCATTTATTCCATGTTTGCCATGCAGCTGTCCCATCAAGTAATATGTGCAGAAATGCATAACAGACCCTCCAAGTGTCCCCATTTTCCCGGGACGGTCCTGGATTTACAGAAGCCGTCCCAGATTCTGATTTGATCCTGGAATGTCCTGCTTTTCCTTAGGACATCCCTATTTTCATTGAAGAAATGTTGGAGGGTATGGAGTTATCTGACCCCCCCCCAAGCCATCTGAAGGCAGCCCTGTATAGGGAAGTTTTAAAATGTTTAATGTTTTATTATGTTTTATATATGTTGGAAGCTGCCCAGAGTGGCTGGGGCAACCAGTCGGGTGTGTAAGGCATAAATAGTAAAATTGTTGTTATTGTTGGGTTATAGATAGTAACATTGTTGCTGTTGTTACTATTTTTATGGAACAGGACATACCTATTTTCATCAGAGTAATGTTGGAGAGCAGGCACCCCCAAACTGTGGCCCTCCAGATGTGTTGGCCTACAACTCCCATGATCCCTAGCTAACAGGACCAGTGGTCACGGATGATGGGAGTTGTAGTCCAAAACATCTGGAGGGCTGAAGTTTGGGGATGCCTGTTGGAGAGTATGCATAAGGCAGGGGAGACTTGGCATAAAATTTTTCCCAACCGCTTTTCCCAGCCAGCTAAATGGATCTTTTATCACAGGTGTACTTTGTTACGGTTTTAGTCTTGTTTTAAATGTACTGTATTTGCTTTTTTCACTATTTTATCTGTTTTATTATCTTATGTGTAAATCACCTTGATATAGTAGTTTAGAAGCCAATAAATAAACTAGGGCTGCCATATGTTCAGGATTTCCCAGACATTACCGGGATTTCAAAGGTGAAAGTGATGTCCAGGAGGAATTTCCGGAAGGCGGTGGTTTGTCCTGGGTCTTCGGCAAGTAAACCAAAAATATGTGGGTTTTTTTGGTCTTTTTGTAAAAAAGCAAAACAAAAAACCAACAACAACAACTCCTGGTTTTTACTTTTTGAAATGTGGCAATCCTATAAAAAACCAATATTAATAATACATCTATAGTGAGTAAAGTTCATTAAGTACATTAGTACTTCCAAGTCAGCATGCGTAGATCAGCAATTGTACTAGGAACAGACCTATCAGAACACAAACAATATTTTTTGGAGGAAGAGAAACACCTCTTACCATGTGGTAATTACGAACCATAACAGCTTCTATCAGCATTATCACAATGCTGGTATGTTGGGCATGGCAGGAGGAAACTTCGAGAATAGGCAGCTAGTCCATACTGAAAATTATCACCCAGATGTTAACCTTACATCGTGTGGAACAGATTCTCCATTCTAAAGGTTGTCTTTTGCAGATGACAGTAGTTGTACCAGTGTGATCCAGAGAGTTTGAGTGTGAAATGGCAATAGCAAGAATATACGTATTGTGCTGATATGGAAGGTGCAATAAGGATTTTAAAATCCACTGCATACAGCAAATATGAAATAATTTATTCTGCTCATTTTATTTATTTCTTCGATTTATATCCCTTGGCAACAGTCCATAGCTCTGCACAGATCCACACAGGGCTGGCCCTATGGCAAGGCTGGATGGTGCAGTGTGCCAGGCCGCCGGGCCGCCGGGGGGGGGGGGGTTTGCGCGCTGCCGCCCAACAGACAGCCGTGTTGCGAAACGGGGCGCCGGAGGGATCTTCGCACCATGGCGCCAGGGCGCCAGATATGCTTAAGACGGCCCTGGATCCACATATTCTCTTCATGTAGGACACTCCTTCACGAGCAAATCCTCGTAGTACATACTTCTTTCCTCATCTCTTATAGCACTCTGGGAATTCCCCCTTGTGTGGAATTTTGCTAGTCCCCCTTGCTGTCAACATTCCCACATCATCTCAAGATCCTTTTGTTCACCTGAGAATTCAGGAGATGGAGGTGATCCTGCGCTTAATAGTTGGTGCAGTTTTTAAGCTGTATTTTCGAAAGTAGCTGAGCCAAGGGGGGAAATGGTTATATTGTTTTATAGTTTTAATCTATTGTGAGAATCGGCTCTTTTATCTGACTGTGTTGTACATGGCTCTGAGCTCCTTCAGGAAGAAGGGTGGTATAGAAACATAACTAAGTAGTAAATAAATAGGCAGAACAAGACAACCTCTGCTCACACAGTACTTAGTATGCAGGCCGGCACCACCAAATTGAGGCAGCTAGAGAAAAAACAGTATAAATAAGAAGCAACTTTTAAATTTTTCATCTTAACTAGATTGGCCATATGACTCACCCAGGTTTCCACTGCTGCCATAAACTGGAATCTCTGCCCATGTTTTCTGCATACTTCCCCCAAAATAGTCCTAGTCCTGAGCTAGGTGCGCTAATGGTCTGACTCCATATTTAAGGCACATCCATAAATCCATGTGTTGCTGCTAACCTATTTATGCCTCAACTGATCTTGTCCTTCTTGCCTAAGATTGAATGAATCAGTTTGCTTCTGACCCATGCCCATTTCATGTGTGTTCATTCACAAGCATGTTCCATCCCCTTTCCACATTAATCTGTGATTTTTAAAAATCCATATGAAAATTTGGATTCAAATGCAGTATGTATTTTTTTTTCAGAAAATGGGATAAATGCACACATTTCCATATTTGTCTTATCCTACAATGATATGTTGCAAACACATTTTAGTAAATTGTTTGTTAGCATCCCTAAGTTCAGAAGTGCCAAATGAAAAGGAGACTCATGTTCTGAGGTGTGTATTAACCTAGGAGATGTGAATTAGAGCTGCATTCACACAACAGTTTATTCTGTTTCCCCAACATTTCCCTAATTGTTAATTTCCATATTACATTTGAGCTATCACACAATGTAAAAGCTTCTTCCAGAAATCTTGGGAAATACAGTGGAGGTTCGGCACACATTCCCATCTTAATTGTTTCCAGAAGTAATCATTAAACCAGAAAATATATCCCCACCATACCCTCCAACATTTCTCTGATGAAAATAAGGACATCAAAAGCTGGACATTCCTGCATCAAATCAGAAACCAAGACGGTTAATCTGGGACTGCCCCTGGAAAATAGGGGCACTTGGAGGGTCTGCCCACCACATCCCTACTCTTGCCTACACTTTTCTGGTGCTTGTCCCCATCTTCTCTTCCTGTTGCATCAAGCCCTCTATATTTCCCTCATATACTATCATCATGAACAGCAGAAATTAGTTTCTCAAGATAATAATAGTAGTAGTAGTAATAATAATAATAATAATAATAATAATAATAATAATAATAATAAATTATTTATACCCCGCCCATCTGGCTGGGTCTCCCCAGCCACTCTGGGCGGCTTCCAACAGAAAAATAGAGCACAGTAATCTATTAAACATTAAAAGCCTCCCTGAACAGGGCTGCCTTCAGATGTCTTCTCAAAGTCTGGTAGTTGTTTTCCTCTTTGACATCTGTTGGGAGGGCGTTCCACAGGGCAGGCGCCACCACCGAGAAGGTCCTCTGCCTAGTTTCCTGCAACTTGGCTTCTCGCAATGAGGGAACCGCCAGAAGGCCCTCGGTGCTGGACCTCAGTGTCCGGGCAGAATGATGGAGGTGGAGACGCTCCTTCAGGTATACTGGGCCGAGGCCATTTAGGGCTTTAAAGGTCAGCACCAACACTTTGAATTGTGCTCGGAAATGTACTGGGAGCTAATGTAGTTGTGTGGCAATGTCCCTCCTTCCCCAGGAAATAAAGACACGAGACACAAGAATTTAAGTTATAAGTGGGTGGTTAAGGACACAATTATATTGATTATGGATGATGAGCGGTATTGGCTTAGGCGACTATATCCGACTCCAACCCGTGTGTTGGAGCCTGTGAGAAGTTAACCACCAGTAAGGAGCCCAGTGATGTACATCTACCGGAACTCCCCCTGTGGCCACCGTAGGGGCGTGCCTTACGGCCCTGGCGTCTCCAGGCTCTGGACCAAGCCCCGCCCCCGGAATCCTTTATTGGATTACTTCTCCGATTTGGGCAGTGATGACGCAACCTGCCCCGCCTTCCACTTATTGTTATGCTAATTTCCAACGCCTAACCGCCAAACCAAAGTTGTGACGAGTTGCTATGAGGTAGGCGAAAAACCCATCCTGGCTAGCCCTTCAGGGTCACAGTTACCCCATTCAGAACCAGGGAATCCTCCACACCTGCCTGCCTCCTATCCTCCACAAACAGTACTTCTGTCTCTGTCTTGTCAGGATTCAACCTCAATCTGTTACTAATGAGAAGTGAGGGGGCAGCTTCACAATCTAACATCACAATGTATGTCGTTTCATAGGCAGGCATCAAAGTCACCTAGTGGAAACTCCAGCACCATACTGAGCTAAGAAATAAAATAAAACGAAGCATAAGTGTAGCTTCATTAGAAAAAAAAATGTGTACCCTCCTATCACTTGCTAAGTATTAGCCATTTGTTTCTTATATGTGAATGGGCCCAGCAACAGATGTGAGAGCAGGATAGATGTACTTAACACAGCACAGGCCATGTGGCCTTCTGTGTAATGCACATTTACCATAAGTGTACACTAATGGGGTTGGGTGGGTGGGTGGGTGGGAAATCACATCTAATAGTAGGGCAAGAATTTAAGATAATCAGATAGCAGGATTTAACAATAAATGGAGGTCATTTATTTTATTTTATTTTATTTTAAAGAGTTTGGCCATTTGTTTGATTTAGAGAATAATGCAGTGAACAGGGGGGGGGGGGTACACTTCAATGTGTAGTAATTTGTATGGATTACTGTCTTTCCCAGCTGTGCACACAATATCTTTGTATTTTTTTAACCTTTTAAATTGTGTGTGTGTGTGTGTGTGATTCTAAGTGGTGCTTTAGAATTCCTTTAATATTGTTAATAAAGTTTTGAGTGAGAGGCAGTGTGGTGTAGTGGTTAAGCATGTCGGACTAGGACCTGGAAGACCAGGGTCTGAAACCTCACTCAATATCTGCGGATTCCCATGGGAAGCCCCATTGAACCCCCCCCCCCAAGAGGAAAAGGCATATCTGGCGCCCTGGCACCGTGGTATGAAGATCCCTCCGGCGCCCCCGCCCCATTTCGCAGCACGGCTGTCTGGTGGGCTAAGCGCAGCTGCCGCAGGCACAGCCACACGAAGCCCCTCTGGCGGCCCGGCGCCCTGGCGCATTGCGCCACCCAGCCTTGCCTTAGAGCCGGCCCTGACCTGGAAGCTGTACGCCGGCTCCCTCGGTCAATAACGCAAGATGAGTGCCGCAACTCCAGAGTCGGTCACGACTGGACCTAATGGTCAGGGGTCCCTTTACCTTTTAACCATTATATTGTACTCACGGGATGGTTTCCATTGGCCAAATTCTTCCTGTCTAGGAGGAATTGTAGCAGGCAAGCCAGCTGTTGATGGAAGTCGCTACTCCTAGACAAACAGGCCACAAGTGACAGTACCGAATCCAGAAGCAGCCCTAGACTACACAACTGCTCCTTTCGAGAAAGTGCAACCCTCTCCAGAAAAAGCTATTTTACCACCTCCCTTGGTGCCATCTATGCAGGGCTGTGGGGGGCTGGGCACCCACAATTTTTCAATGAAGGGGCTGCCCCCCATGTGCTGTGGGTTGTGTGCATGTCATGCACGCCATGAGGCATGCAAATGTAATGCACGCATGCCACGGTGACGGCACACCCTCTGTCACAGGAGCAAGGTGGTGAGCCAGCCACCTCCCATACTCAGGAACATGAAAAACATAACAGCTATACAGAATCTGGTCTGGTTTATGGGTTTGGGCACCGGTCTAGCACCTGAACTGCCTCTGCTGGTTCAGATGCTGTGGGGACAAAGAACTAGGTCTCATCCACATCTTCATGACATCTCAGTCCAATCCTCCTAATGACATGGCTTCCCACGAAGACAGTCTAGAAACTGCCGCTTGTGCAGAATGCTTCAGGAATATTGAAAGGTGTGTCTGCATGTCACACAAAACTAGTTTTGTGGAGCCTGCCCTGCTGCCTATATATGTAATAATGGTAAAGGGGCCCCTGACCATCAGGTCCAGTCGTGTCCGACTCTGGGGTTGCGGCGCTCATCTCGCTCTATAGGCCAAGGGAGCCTGTGTTTGTCCCCAGACAGCTTCCAGGTCATGTGGCCAGCATGACAAAGCTGCTTCTGGCGAACCAGAGCAGCGCACGGAAACGCCGTTTACCTTCCCGCCGGAGCAGTCCCTATTTATCTACTTGCACTTTGATATGCTTTTGAACTGCTAGGTGGGCAGGAGCCAGGCCAAATTCAAGGTGTTGCCATCCAGGTTTCGATCTCATTCATTGCCCTGCTGACAGATGTGGCATGCAGGATCAGGCCATTCTATGTGGTTGCACCCAAACTGTGGAATTATCTCCCCAATCCTGGTGGGATCCCAGGTGAAATGAGATCTTTTTCTCCCTGAGCATTTGTCGATTGAAATTCAGGCTATTCCACACTTTAGAAGGTATTGAACTGCTGTTGTTCCTTGCTATGGTTTCATAATTGATTGATTGGTTCCATTGTTGCGTTTTAATATTTTGTGTTACAGGATTTTGTAAACTGCTCCTTAATTCTTCATAAAAAAATAAAAAAATAAAACCACATCATTGGTATCATTTTCTGGCCATGTTTTAGATTGTTTTCCCCCATCCAAAAAGAAAAAAAGAAAAAGTGCACTGAAACCAACTTTGCTTTTTGCTTAGATTCTGGTGTGCTTGGGTGTCAGAGCTGAGCTCTGAACTGTTAATGAGATGTTGCCTAACAAGTCAATATAGACTGAGCTGCTTAGCCTCCAAACTGAAGACAGCCAATTTATTTCCACTTGCTTTGGCTAGAACCCACAGTAAGTGCGCTTTAATGACAGCTTGACAGCTTTAGTAGTATTTTTAAATTGCTAAAAACAGGCTAAGCCTGTCTAAACATAGTTTATTCACAAGCTCTCACCAAAACAATTCAGCTTTTTTCTTTCTTTCCTTCTCTCTCTCTCTCTCTTTTTTACACAAGATGATCCAGCAGACCATGGAAGCCTGCTACACAGGCTTTATTTATTAGATTCCAAAGCTAAAACCCTCAGGCAAGCGGCACGTCAACCTAGGCAGTGGCCACATTAAATAGTTTTACTGTGTTAAGATAAAACGGGCTTTCTCTTTGGAAAGCGAAATGGGGAGTTGCTGTGTCAGCAAAAGCTATTCCCAAGAGCTCTTGTAAGTGACTTATAAATGCTAAAGGATCTATTTAGAACATCATCAGGCAAAGACTTTCTGTTGAAGGGGCACAGTTGGCTAGGGGAGATGGTTGCAAGCAGTCAATGCACTTTCTTGAAATGCCAGGAGAACAGGAGTTTACCATCAGTTCTATAATGAGGTAGACATTCTGAATGAGAACTGTTAAATGATGGCAATTTGGGGTTGCTTCATTCATATTTTTAAAGAGGCAAAGGTATTTGCATTATCTGTCTCAGGTACTAAAATGTTTTTGGCCAACTCTAGCAGAGCTCACCATCAAGTGCCTCAAAACTAGCACAAGTAGGGCCTTTTTTTTTAAGCCAGAACTCGCTGGAACTCGGGCGGACGTCATTGCCATTATAAGAGGACAAAGGAAGCGTTTGTGGCGAGTTCCTCTTTTTCTAGAGAAATAGCACTGAGCACAAGCAATCTAGCTGTTAAGCATAAGATTGCCTTATCCCCATTTTCACAATTTCCACAACACCCGCTTTCTCTTTAAAATGTTAAGACATTTGCTCAAATGCTGCCAGGGGAACCACTACAGGAGTGAGTGCACATTTGTCCAAGAATATAGAAAAAGTGCAACATACAACTTCTCAGGGCTCTTTCCATGTCTCGACAGACGAATCCTGTGATGCTTGAGTTACTCATACTGTGTAGGATAGGATCACTGCCAGTACGGTTACACTGGAATAACACAATGTTACACAGCAGGTGCAAATGTACCAGGATAGCCTTGTTCTTGTACTAGAAGGCTACCACAGGCAAAAGCACCATACATGCAAACGCAAAGGTTGAAGGGGTGCGGGGCAGTAGAGAACAAGAGCTGAGAAGGAATCTCACACTTGCCTGAAGCTCCTTCCCACCCTCCGTAACTGCGAAACTTTTAAATTTTTATTCATTAGTTTGTTATTTGAAGTTGTCTAGTTCAGACTAGTGACACCTAAAAAGTTTAAGGTCTGTGAATTCTGATGGGAAGCAACCTGACTCACAACTCCAAAATTAATGTGCAGATAGGAACATAGTCATCCCTAAGAGTTGGTACTTTTTCAAATTTCACAATAATAATACTGTAATAATAATAATTTATTATTTATACCCCGCCCATCTGACTGGGTTTCCCCAGCCACTCTGGGTGGTTCTAATAATAATAATAATAATAATAATAATAATAATAATAATAATAATAATAAACAATAATGCAATAAAACATCAAACATTTAAAACTTCCCCAAACAGGGCTGCCTTCAGATGTCTTCTACCTCTACTTACAAGTAACTCTACTTACGAATTTTTCTACTTACAAATGGAGCTCCATCCGCCATCTTGGATGCGGTTTAGATAGGATTTTTTCTACTTACGAATTTTTAGATAGGGTTGCTTTGACTTACAAAAATTTTCTCCCAATGCATTCCTATGGGATTCGACTTACAATTTTTTTCGACTTACAAATGTGTGTTCAGAACGCATTAAATTCGTAAGTAGAGGTACCACTGTAGCTGTTTTTCTCCTTGACATCTGATGGGAGGGTGGTCCACAGGGTGGGCGTCACCACCCAAAAGGCCCTCTGCCTGGTTCCCTGTAGCTTCACTTCTCGCAGTGAGGGAACCGCCAGAACAGTGTCTGGGCTGAATGATGGAGGCGAAGACGCTCCTTCAGGTATATAGGACCGAGGCCGTTTAGGGCTTTAAAGGTCAGCACCAACACTTTGAATTGTGTTTGGAAACGTACTAGGAGCTAATGTAGGTCTTTCAGGACCAGTGTTATGTGGTCTTGGCGGCCACTCTCAGTCACCAGTCTAGCTGCCACATTCTGAATTAGTTGTAGTTTCCAGGTCACCTTCAAAATAAAACCATCATACTCCTCTGTCATAGGAAGCTGCCTTATATAAAGTCACACAATTGGCCCGTGTAACTCAGTGCTGATTACACTGACTGGTTGTGGCTCTCCAAGGTTTTAGGCAGGGGCTTCTCCCAGCCTTACCTGGTATTGCCGGGGATTGAGAATGGGACCTTCTGCAAGTAAAGCAGATGCTCTGCCCCTGAGCTACTATCCACATTGCCGCATCAATCTGCCATTTCCTTTTCCTTTTCTAAAAAAGCACAAAAATCACATCATATGTATTTGAAGGATTTTCTCACAAGATATATCATTCTAAAGAACACATTTATACATATGAATTTATCCCAAAATACATATTTGTGTATGCATGCTGGTACATTAGTTGTTCTTGTCAGCCAAGAAGTGCACCAGAGATGTGAAGAAGTGTGAAATCTGAAGCATGAGGAAGTTCAAATCCACAGATAAGTTCAGGAGGGGTAGACCAAATCAGTTCATTTCTGATTTCACAAAGAAAATATTCCTTGGGCATGCCCAGGTTTGAAGCACGCTTATGTACTTCTTCCTGTGAGTACATGAATCACTGCATTTGCCAAAATAACATCTATGACGTTGCTTTTATACTTCCTGGAGCTTAGTTAGTTAGTTAGTTAGTTAGTTAGTTAGTTAGTTAGTTAGTTAGTTAGTTATTGCATGTATTCTTGCTAAGCTATAGCCACTTCCATGCTGGGGAAAAATAACTAAAGTATCTTTGACAGATTTCAGCATCTAAAACTTCCTAAGTAAAATATTTTGCCCAACAAAATGGAAACTTAATCCCTTTTTAAAAAAGAAAAAAGCAATCATTCTGTGTGCTATTTTAGATCAGGGTTAGCTATACAGATTCAATTATTTATCAGCAAAATATGAATATTGCTACAGCAAATGAGGATGAACATCTGTACAACATCTGTACATCAATGAATTATCCATGTTGCTGTCCCTGAAATGCTTTCTGTCCATATTTTCAGAAGATGTTGTAATTGTGTTTTTGAGGTGTATTTTTATCCAGCGGAGTCATGTTGCTTAACAGCATATGGAATGGCTATGAATCTTACGAGCATTATCTCGGAATCATGATGCTAAGTACTCTGTGAATATGGTAAGCAGAGAATGACTTGTGGGATTGACAGGCCTTTGAAATCACATCGTTATCGCGTCATCCGTGCTTCAAAATGCATCTCTCCCTTTCTCCATTGTAGATGAACCCTTTAAAAGATGGGGAGATATCAGCTGGCAATTTCACTAGTGTCACTCCAGTCTGAGTTGGAATGCTGTTGATATAACCATTGCAAAGAGCTTCCAGATTTGGAGACCACACAGTACAGTGGTCACTCTACCTACGAATTTAATGCGTTCCGAACGCACATTCGTAAGTCGGAAAAAATTGTAAGTCGAATCCCATAGGAATGCATTGGGAGAAAAAATTCGTAAGTCGAAGCAACCCTATCTAAAAATTCGTAAGTAGAAAAAATCCGCATCCAAGATGGCGGACGGAGCTCCGTTCGTAAGTAGAAACATTCGTAAGCAGAGTTATTCGTAAGTAGAGGTACCACTGTAGAAGTTAGGTATGTTGCATAAAAGCAATATGCAGCAGGGGCATAGGGTTGGCATATTTCTGAAAGTGAAAATCCAGACACAAAACTTTTTGAGCTTTTATATATATATATATTTTGGACGTATGGCAACCTGAAATCCCTCATTTTAAAATAGCACCTTTTCTCTCCCTCCCTCTTTTCTCTACTTAAGGCTGCCACCCTCCCTTGTACCACCTCAGGTGTGGACAGGAAGTCATCGCGAGGAGCTCCATGTGCTTCCTTTCTCTTCCTCCCTCTTATCCATCCCTTCATGTCCCCCACTGAAGCCTCTCTCCAAAGCTTTCCACCAGATGATATCACCACCAAAGGTGAAACATAGGAGGCAATTGTTAGGCTGGAACCTGGAACTGAAACGGACCAAACCTCAGCCTCTTTTGGCTCTCAGCGACACCTTCTTGGTTGCTGAGCATGAAGGGCCAGGCCTGTTGACAGGGCGCCTCTCAAGGAGTGAACCACCACCGGTGGCGGCAGTAGCAAAGCCGCTAGCTGTGTTATGGGCAAGAGAAGCCCCATGAGGAAGCCAAGACTGCGGTAGGGTGAGAGGAGTCGGGGGGTGGGGTGGCGTGCATGCTAGGTTTGACGTTTTTGAGCTATTTTTAGGGGAAATTGGTGAAAACGACACCAGATCTTCCTGGACATATGACCAATTTCCACCCAGACACTGCTTCCAACTGCAGTATTCAGGATATGTCTGTAAACTTCCAGATGTATGGCAACCCTTGTGTAGCCATGATTTTTGTTGGGGTAGAACAGGCCTTTTGTTAGGGTGGGCACAGAACCTCAGTTAGCTATGTGTTTTTATTTATTTTTGTTTATCTAGGGGAACAGCTGCCCTTCCCTGCCCCTCCCTTGGCTACACCCATGATATGTAGCTGAAGTTGACATCTAGATAGTTTTTCAGCAAGAACTGGAATTCTGGTGCTTCCTAAGAGATTTGCTCTTGAGTCTTGACTACATTGCTTTGTAGAATAAAGACGGGCACAATAGACCATTCACACATGCAAATAAAATATTTGCTTGTACCCCATTCTGCCATGGGAGGTGCTGGTGACTGCAGGATTTTCTTATGAGGAGATGGACTTAACAGGAGCTCCTGCACAGTGATCCTAACCTGGTAGGTCAAGCATGCCACTACTTGCAAATAGTTATGGGTAGATTGTTCAGTTTGCTTATTTATGACACTATGGGGCATGAGCTCACCATTACCACCACTTCTTGGCATGGGCTGGCTGGGACCAATGGGAGTTATAGTCCAAACATCTGGAGGGCACCATGTTGGGGAACTTAGTGGGTCAGTATTGCCCCCGAAAGAGCAGATGGGTGCTTAACTTGAAATGAGATCTGATGATGCGTTCCTGCACTGCAGGAACTAGATGACTCTCTGGGTTCCTTCTAACATACAATAGAATTCATACAATTCTATGAAGAAGGTCGCCAGCAAGAAAGCAGTTGCATCTGCCCCCATATCAATCTGTTCATGGTTGCATAAATGCTGGAGCCTGCCATTTCAAGCAGCCAGTCAACAGGGCAAAACCATGGGATCATGTTGTCTAGTTCAGTGGTTCCCAACAGGTGGTCCGCGGACCCCCAGGGGTCCACGAGCTATGCCAGAGGGGGCCGCAAGATGCTATTAGAATAAAAAATATATTAAATATATTTTGTATGATAACAGATTTTTTGTTTCGGCCGCTTCCTGCATGAGCAGAGTCTAGCGCAAAACTAGAATTAGATAGAGGCAGTAGTTCTGCTGTATGCCGTTAGGTGGCGCTTTACAAACACTACTGTTTTGCAAAGAGGCAGCGCGCGCATTCTACTAACGCTCACCTCCCCAAGATGCTTTGCGCGCGTCGGCTTCATTTGTGCGCTACTGCGCAGGTACCCTGTCTTCTCCATTCCCCTCCCTCCTCCCTGGCGCGCGCTGCCTCTTTGCAAAACAGTAGTGTTTGTAAACAAAGCGTTGTTTTTCGCGGAAGCTACAGTTCGCGTAGTTAAAAATGGACTGTTGGTTAAAAAGTGGTTCGTTAAAACGACAAAGGCCTACAGATGAAGAGGAAGACAATGCATTTGATGTTCAAGCAAGTAAGTCAGTGACTCTCGAACCGATCTTGTCAGTGTCCATTGAACCTAAATCGTCGGCGTCCCTTGAACCTAACCCTTCCAAGATCAGTGTTAAGCTTACTGGAAAAATTAGATTAGGAATTAGGAATTAGATTTAGGATTAGGAATTAATGGGGGTCCTTGTCACAATAGCAGCTCAATGAGGGGTCCTCGAGAAAATTTTGTTGGGAACCCCTGGTCTAGTTTAATTCTCAGGCCAACCCAAAAGGTTCCTCATTCAGTATGCCAAACTAGTTTAATCAGGCTCAATGACATTCTTGAAGGCTGCTCCTCAGTTCTGGAAATACTGGAGCCTATGTTGGAGGTGAGAATAGATATACCCAGTGCTATTTTTCTAGAAAAAATAGGTGACAGGGCTCACCTCCCTTGTTCTCTTAGAATGGCAATGGCGCCCACCTGAGAGGTGTCAGAGCTGAGCTCTGGTGAGCTCCGGCTGGAAAAAAACAAAAACAAAAAAAAAGCCCTGGATATACTGTGTATATATATCAGGGTGAATTTTGGTGACTAAAATAAAGCTAATATTAGGTGGGTTTTTCATAGTTATGTTTTATCCCATCCATTTCCACAGGTTTTTCTCCATATTTCTCACATGCATTTGTACAGGAGCCTGGGGGCTAGAGCAATCTAACTGGCCCCAATGTAAGGTACAAAATGCAATTGTACAGTTAACTTACACAAATAATTTGCAGGGGAGTGTCAGCACAGATACATCTCAGGGCAATTTCAATACTAAAAATAATAATAATAATTCTGCTGTATTTCAAGCAGAAAGCTGGCAGGTCAAAATCAAAGTAGTTTTGATCATGGATCTCCTGGCATCTTGACTAGTTCTGTTCGAAGACCAACCCAAATGACCCTCTGCATTTCTCGCTCATATGGAAAGGAACCATTCAGCTATTAAATGGTTCCTTGCATATAACTTGAATCAAATTATTAGCACATGGTGTGGTTTCTTCCCTTCATTCTAGAATCTCTCTGGCACAGAAACAAGAGGAAAGAAGGGAGGGAGGCTCTGTGTCATCTTGCCATTGTGCCAGCCAATACAAAGTGGCAGAAAGGGGGTTAAGACAGGGGTGAGGGTATTAAAATATGAATACTGCACATTGATATGCAGAGTACAAGAGTGCTAATCTTGCACATTTTTCATTCCATACATATTGTGGAAGAGTGCCTTGGAAGCACTACAGAATTGTACATTTCTGATTAATTCAAGTCTCTGTCTATAGGAGCACATGTGCAGAGCCCTGATAAGGAGAGACAATGTTCTAACATATAAACATTTTTTTAGAGGCCTAAACAATTTGGAGCTGCTAAGTGCATATATACGAGACACCGATACTTGCTTATTGACTTTTGTAATTGCAGGAAGACTAAATTGCCACCATATCCAACCCTGGCAATCCTTAAAACACTTTTTAAAAGTCTGAAAATTAAGGTTTCCAATTGTATTCATTTTTAGTTAACAGAAATTCAAATGCTTATGGTCTGCATTTTATTGCAACCCATTTTGGATTTCATTTATGGAAATGGCGTAAATATAGGGAGCTATTAGTTGAGTCTCCCACTCTGTTGTTAACTAGGTTCTATCCAAACTGAACTGAGAGATAGTCTAAAATCCTACCCACTTTACTAACAGATTAATGGTTAATAGAAAAAGATTAAGCAGCAGTACAGATCTTAAATGAAAGAAATCATGCGCTTCAATGGCACACATTCAGGAACACATTAAGGCTTTCTACAGATATTTTGTTTCCTCTATGTCAGCTCAGGAAAGGAGGCTGCTCCATATCAGTTACCCTACTTCCTACTGCATATTTAGTTGTATGTCTGAAATCAGACCCCTATATCTATAGGCACCTCACTCAATCAGGGTTGCTGGTTCCATGGGTGCCCCCTTTTCAATTGTCTCACTAAGCATGTGCATATTTGGATCACGTGGCAGGATGCAAGAGTTAGGGGCAGAGCTAACAGGCATGGTGATGTTACCCTCTCCATTTATAGACTAAACATATGGGAGAAAATGCATATTTATGTATACAGAAATAAATGTAAACGTTCGATCATATAGCAGTCTAGAATCATAGAGTTGGACGGGACCTTGAGGGTCATCTAGTACAACCCCCCGCAATGTAACTAAAACATCCTTGGCAGATGGTCATCCAACTTCTCCTTTAAAACCTCTAAGGATGGAGAATCTACCACCTTCTGAGGGAGTCTGTTCCACTGCCAAACAGCTCTTACTATAAGAAATGAGATTCAACTGTTTTTTAACGTTTCCGTTCAAAACGAGATTCAACGTTTCCGAGCACAGTTCAAAGTGTTGGTGCTGACCTTTAAAGCCCTAAATGGCCTCGGTCCAGTATACCTGAAGGAGCGTCTCCACCCCCATCGTTCTGCCCGGGCACTGAGGTCCAGTACCGAGGGCCTTCTGACGGTTCCCTCGTTGCGAGAAGCCAAGTTGCAGGGAACCAGGCAGAGGGCCTTCTCGGTGGTGGCGCCTGTCCTGTCGAACGCCCTCCCATCAGATGTCAAAGAGAAAAACAGCTACCAGATTTTTAGAAGACATCTGAAGGCAGCCCTGTTTAGGGAGGCTTTTAATGTTTAATTGTTTTATTTCATTTTTCTGTTGTAAGCCGCCCAGAGTGGCTGGGGAAACCCAGCCAGATGGGCGGGGTATAAATAATAAAATTATTATTATTATTATTATTATTATTATTATTATTATTATTATTATTATTATAGAAATCCATGCTGGGTCTTAGTAATCACAGCATCCTTTTCTAAGTGCTCACCAATTAATGATCAGTTCTAGGACGTTTCCTGGTATCGATGTCAAGCGGACTGATCGGAAGTTACCCAGGTCTTCTTTTTCCCCCTTTTTGATGATGGGGACAACATTTGCCCACATCCAGTTTGTAGGGACCTCACCTGATCTCCAAGAATTCTCAAAAGATTATAGACAGAGCCTCTGAGATTACACCCACAAGTTCTTTTAGTACCCTTGGGTGCAGCTCATCAGGCCCTGGAAATTTGAATTAATTTTACCTAATAGCTTGTTGTGTAGCTAGGTGGATCTCAAGTTGCTGTACTTGCTGTACCGTCTCTTCCACCGAGGCAACCAGCTTGCAGTGGTTGCAGGTGTAACTTTGCACGTTCTTAGACAAGAAGACAAACATGGCACAAGTGCTGCAAGTCACTGCAGCAGCTCCTTCGACATGAGACATCTGGGGATGTAGGTGACACTGTGGTCTAAACCACTGGGCCTCTTGGGCTTGCCGATCGGAAGGTCGGCAGTCTGAATTCGCACGATGGGGTGAGCTCCCATTGCTCTGTCCCAGCTTCTGCCAACCTAGCAGTTCTAAAACATACCAGTGCAAGTAGATAAATAGGTACCTCTGCGGCAGGAAGATAAGCAGCGTTTCCGTGCGCTCTGGTTTCCATCGTGGTGTCTCATTGCACCAGAAGCGGTTCAGTCATGCTGGCCACATGACCCAGAAAGCTGTCTGTGGAGAAATATCGGCTCCCTCGGCCTGAAAGCGAGATCAGCGCCGCAGCCCATAGTCACCTTTGATTGGCTTTAACCATCCAGGGATCCTTTACCCTTTTTTTACCTATAGCGTGAGACAACAGTCTGGGCCTCCCCCTCAACCCCCCCTCTAAACACCCCTGTGTACAAGTCCTTCTCACGAGCTTCTGCTCACAAGCTTCCAGAGGTCGCAGTCAGCTAAATATAACTAAATCCTCTCCCAATTCACGTCCTTCTTCAGTTTGTCCTCCTCTCAGCCAAAACGCATAAGCCGCATTGAGTTTAATGGGACTTATTTCAAGGGAAGTGTGTATAGGATTGCATAATTTATACAGCAAAGGCCATTTCTTCATTGTATTAGCATTCTTTTCACTGCATGCCACAGACAAATTAATAAAACCCTTCTGTCAATCACACATGGCTTTCCATAGATCTGGCAAGGCTTAAAAATATCCACCTGGCCATCACTGTCCACAAGCTGCATGTAATATAACAAGTGACGGGTGACATAAATTCTCCACTGCACGTCGACATCCCTTCTTTTCCTGTGCACATGGACCTGTGCAAAATTCCCTGAAAAAGTTGCTTCTTCGTGCAACTCAATCCACTCCTCCACATCCATGACTTATGCTTGTTCCAAGAAAGTCAGTGTGCTATTTTGACACTTTCCACTTACTATGTGCTGCTGGAATAATACTCCAAGCTCAATGTGTTTCCCTTTATGGGGGAAAGTTTAAAATGTGCTGTCAGTGCATTCAGCTGTTGCAATGAAAGTGGCCACATGTGGGTCTTTCTAACTATTGAAATATATTATTTTCTTCATTTGGTGCCACACGTTTTCCTGTAACGCTGCAAAGATTAATCTAGAAAGGTTAATGTATATCTTTTCCATAGTGATGGGAAAGAGTTTACGTGCAAGGAGGTGTGACTGTTCCATAACAGTGTTCTTGGGAATTTTGTGGTGGGAGTCCAGTGAAATGTATTTCAGCTGGCTGTTGTCCATGATGAAACAAAGCAACCTAAGCGCTTTTATAAGTTTCAGCAGATACCGAGTTCTGTCCAGGAGAACAACCTGGAACATCATTTTGGGCAAACAATCCAGCTGCTCTGCATTTTGAGCGATGTTGGCAAGGGAGTGTGATATTTCATCTCAGGCCGGAATGAGATGCAGTTAGGGAAATAGCTCTTGCTCTTGTTGGGGATTCAAGATCACATATGGAAATTATATCCACAGCATAATAAATGCAGTACATAGCTTTAATAATGAAATACAAAGATTACTCAGGTTGTGATGTGTGCACCACAGGCACGGCAGTGACTGGAAATGTAACTTTAATCTCAGTATGCAGTTCCAATGTCGTCTAGAGTAGCCTTTCTCTACCTGGTGCCTCCCAGATGTTGTGGGCTACAACTCACTCCATCCCTGATTGCAGGCCATGCTGAGTAACACTGATGGGAATTGGAGTCCAAAACATCTGGATGGCCCCAGATTGGGAAAGATTCAAGTATACACTTCCAGACTGAACACTAAGCCACCATAGATGCTTCTTAGACTCATTTACCAATGTACCATCTGAAACCAAATGTATTCCCCTCCTCCCAGCTCTCCTACCCCACTACAGTGGTACCTTGGTTCTCGAATTTAATCCGTTCCGGGAGTCCGTTCAATAACCAAGGCATGGCTTCCGATTGGCTACAGGAGCTTCCTGCACTCAATTGGAAGCCACAGAAGCCATGTTGGACGTTCAGCTTCCAAAAAACGTCCGCAAACCAGAACACTCACTTCTAGGTTTGCGGCATTCGGGAGCCGATTTGTTTGGGAGCCAAGCCATTTGACTACCAAGGTACCACTGCATTTTCTTATTCTGCTGTCCTATGCATTTGTCAGCCCCCAGCATGGTACATAATGCAAACATTTTCTGTTGGAACATTTAGCCCATCCCTTATAATAAAAAGCATACTTTGCAAAGGACTTCCATAAAGGCTGCATCGTTATGAATGGCAAATCACCCCCTTGCCTTTTTCTCCCAGTCTTCCTCTTCTAAATTTATTTTAGCACTTGGGGAACCAGGCAGTGCTCTCTCTGTTTTTGCTGCAATTGTAAGACAAGTTAGGGCTTCCCAGTATAAAATTAAAGTGGAGACAGAAGAAAATGACACCTGGTGGCTTAGAACCAACAATGACACGTGCAAAATCATTGCCTGGCTTTCAGAGAAGTCCCAGGCTTTACAGAACAGAATATGCAAACATTGTTAAAGAATAAACACTGTTGACAGGAACAAGCATCTGCTTTAAAAGGCAATATAAAGAAATTGGTTGTTTTCAAAGCAGTAGTGGTTTCCCCCCCAAAAAAAGCATAATGTGCTATTTCAAGCATTATCATGTTTCTTATGCTTTTTTGAAAAAGAAAAAGAAAAATAATCATAGAAATAGAGGCAATTTAAAGAAAATGTCCAAAGTTTGCCAGTGTTTCCATGGTATGTCTGTTTCCCTGCACTAGAAAGTTTTAATACCACATTGAAGTGGTACCGGTAGATAATAGCCCATTAGCTTGGCTGACTGTATGAAGATTCTTCCTTTTGAGTCAGAGTAGTGCTCCACCTAATTTAGTGCTGGCTGTGTTCAGACGTCACACTAAACCATAGATTTGTATGAGAACAAGCTGCAGCAAGGCTTGGACAAAACAAGCTCCTCCTGCTCCATCTCCATCATCTGCATGACGCAGAAAGTGGGAGTTTTCATTTACAGCTTGCTGCGTCCTCGAAACCAAAAAAGCAGCGCTTGGTCTTTCACGTTCGTTTGAAATAAGGCAACTGAAAACCAAGGGTTACGAAGCAGCCTGCCTGCTACAGAACTTAGCAGTTAGAAAGAGTATTGAAAGCAGCGTCACATATAAATGCCCCAATACCATCATGAGCAGAAATCATTATGAATGATATCAGGGGCTGGGTTTTATACTGGTTTTGAGGAGATCCCTTGTAAAAAAATTATGAGGGTCAAGCCTTGTTTTTGTACTACGTGTAGTTCTGGAAAACATCAGGTCCATAATTCTTACAATTCAGTCACCTGAGGGATCAGATTTGTCTCAGCTGTCTGAACTGGTGCCGGGGGGGGGGGGAATGCAATTTCAATAGGATTCTTTTAAATTGATTTGCTGCATACAGTGGTGCCTCGCTAGATGAATTTAATTCATTCCACGGGTCAATTCGTATAACGAAAAATTCGTCTAGCAAATCCCATAGGAATGCATTGAAAATTTTATTATTTTTTTTGCCCATAGGAACGCATTAATTGAATTTCAATGCATTCCTATGGGAAACCGTGATTCGCTAGACGAATTCTTCGCAAAACGAATTCGTCTAACGAGGCAACCTCCACTAGAAAAATCTATTCATTAAGTGAAAAATTTGCGTTGCAGGGCATTCGTCTTTTACTCATTTCACCACTCCACCTTCTGTTCAGCTGCTCAGGTGTTGATCTGAGTCTCGAAAAGCACATAAAGCTGAATGGTGGACGAGAGAGAGAGTCACTCGTCCTACTTCCTCTTTTGCCTTTATGTGCTCTTCAAAGTTATGACAAGCAGCTTGGATTCCAATCCGATGCTTTTAAAGCACATAGATTTGGAAAAAGTACAGAGAGGGAAAGTGTTCCACTACTCCAACTTCCTCCTTTAGTGCTATGTATTTTTCAAGGGCAGAGGGAAAGCCAACCATCTTTGCTACCTTAGGACAAAGGAGACGGCGAGAAGAAATCTCAGAGGCTTCAAGAGGCTGGCCACCCAAATACTAAACTGCAGTTAATCAAAAGTGAAAGTGAAAAACAGAGGGGAAGATGGCAATGATGAGTGCAGGAGCCCAAGTTTTGCTGTGGCTTGTTCACGTTGCACTAAGCTACGGTTTAGTGTGATGTCCAAACAAAGAGGATATCCAGTGCACCAAGTAGAGGTCTTTTTCAGCCCTTGTAACCCCAGATCCATCTATCTCCAGTTATAAGCAAAGTACAGTCGTACCTTGGATCCCGAACACCTTGCGAGTCAAACGTTTTGGCTCCCGAACGGCGCAAACCTGGAAGTGAGTGTTCCGGTTTGCCAACGTTCTTTGGAAGCCGAACGTCCGCCGCGACTTCCTGCAGCCAATCGGAAGCCGCGCCTTGGTTTCAGGAACATTTTGGAAGTCGAACGGACTTCCAGAATGGATTCTGTTTGACTTCCAAGGTATATGTTCTTCCACCAAGGCTGTATTTTCAGTGAAATGTGCATCACAAACCCAGGATCTCTTTCCCAGAAAATTGCCACCAATTTGGACCCCCTCAGAATCTATGTAGTTAGGGTTTTATTTCCAAAATGTTCAAAAAAAAAATTAGTAGCATGGTGGTTCAGATTGGCCCTTCTCCAAAACATTTAGAAGTGTTAAATTCTTGCATCAGGTGACTCATAATAATTTAGACTCCATTTGTTTCCTGTAACTAGCCTCTAATGACGTTGGAAAGGTCAGTAATTATTCCATAAAACAACCTGGAATTCACATGGGTACTCTGCTCTAACATCTGTACTAAGGTGTTGAAATAATGTTGCAAGGATCAAATCCAGCTGCCTGCTCTTAAAAGGAGCCCAAGAGGAGGAAAATTGGGAAAAAATACATGTTCACAATTTCCACTAAAAAGATTTTCACTCAATGAAACAGCTCACTAATAGAACTGAGACTCACAGAAGCCTTGGTCCCCATGCTGAGATTCAGTAGAGCTGGGAAGGTGTTAAAATAAGATGGCATCAAGCTTGTCTGGCATAGTTTGCACTTCTGTGGTCCTCAAGTATGCAAACTTGGCCTCCTCTGAGTTATAAACCACAGTGCTTCCTACTACCTCCGTTTTGCTTCATCCCGTCCCTAGAGTACATTGCATGCCGAGTGATAAAACGTCACGTCAGCATAACCAAGCTTCAAAACTGGGAGCACTGTGATAAGAGCAGGGAAACGATGGAAAGTGATGCTCCATCAACACAATATAATGTGTTAAGTTATAATTTTCAGTAGTACCAAATAGGCTGTAGAAACAAATTCAAGGAAAGCTTCCTTGACATTCAAAGAGCTCTGGCACCAAGAGGCCAGAGATCTCTCAGTAGAGCCTTCCTTTTCCCACTTCTACAGCGATGTACTGATAGATCTCTGGGTGATTTTATGCTTTATATTGTATTTATATATCTCTTACAGAGATATGTTTGTCCCATGTCCAGAACAGAAATCGGACCAAAGAATATGATTGGTATTCACTGTTGCTGTTGTTGTTATTGTCATTGTTGTTGCTGTTTTCGGTCTGCAAATGATATGTAATTGATTACTTCCTCTCCCCAACCCCACTTGCACTGTGTTTCCTTCCCACCAAAATGAATAGCGGGAATACTGCACTAATTACACAGGTAAGTAAAATTCCACTGCAGCAGAGAGCAAGCTCCATAATGTAGTTTTTGTTTGATGATGAACTGCAGAAGGAGTGCTGCATGCAACAAAATAGGGACTCCACTATATCATTGTAACTTTGTTGTGAAGATGTGACACCAGATGGCGCTGTAGAGCAAAAAACTTTGTCTATGTGATTTTACATAGGGTTTTTGTCTTTTGTTATAACAATCTAATTTATGACTTATGTATAGCATTTCCCCCCCCCCCCGTGTGCAGATCTAGCCTGAGTTTTATCCCAAAGGGGCATGCACAGCTTGGAGACGTGAATGGGGGAAAAATATATGGAACCTACAAAAAACTAGTCACGTTGTTAACAACTGTGTGGACAAAGTAGCTGTCTTACTACAAAAGAATTTCAGAAATAGACTGGAAAGAGAAGTTGCTGAATTACAACTTAGCACCAAGCTCAAAACCATGGAGGGACCTGGTTTGAACAGAGATATCGGATTCTTATCTCATTATACATGATAGGCGATCTTCAGCCATCTCAACCCTTGCTTTTTCATGCAAAATCATTTGCAGTCGTTTTCGGTCATCAACAGCTATCAGTCAGTCAATCACCCACTTCCACCACCCTTCTGAGTGATCCCCCCTCCCCTCCCCATCCCCACCCCTCCCCACCCCTTCTCTACATAAGTGCCTGGGGACTTCTATTTCACTGTATCTGAAGAAGTGTGCATGCACACGAAAGCTCATACCAAAATAAAAACTTAGTTGGTCTTTAAGGTGCTACTGAAGGAATTTTTTTATTTTACTTCGACCCAGACCAACACGGCTACCTACCTGTAACTGTGTGGACAGTATTTTAAAAGTAAACAGCAAGTGGTGATCCACACTGGGGCCTTGCAATGAGGATCAGAGGCTTTAACTTTGTGTTCCTGACTGCAGTACCATTCCAGACTGAGATGTCTCCAACAGTGACACTGGATGACAAACTTCCATAGGTGAAACCGGGATTTTTTTCTTCTAATACAAATAACAAAAGCAGAGTGTCTGTGTCAATCAGGACCAAAGTGGAGGCAAAAAGTTGAAGACTTGTAGACAGGCTGTCAGTCTGGATTGCTAGGAGGGGAAAGCATGCTTACTATTAACTTTAAAATAGACATTCATGCAATTTGCTAATTGCATGAGTAACATCTTGTCTGGTTTCGCCTGATAATAATCTTGGAGCCCCGTGAGAGTTTCAGATCTTATCTGTTCTCCTCCAATTCCCTAAAAGAAACAAATGTAATTAGAGGAAATGTCTTCACCATTTGTACATTTAAGGTGGAAGTATGTTGGCATTCATAATGATCCTGGAGGACGGCCACCGGATCCACACACACAAAGGTGCAGTGCAGTTACTTTAGTAAAATCATTATCTTCGGTAACAGGGAAGCTTTTCGGCTCAGGCACTGCCAAACTGCTCGCCTTAGATTACAGAAGGCCATATTTGTTTTGGGAAACAGACTACTGGACAAATTGCAAAAGAAAAATAAAGCCAAGAGATTGGCTTTCTGGTGGATAAATCAATGATTGATTAGATCAGGGACATTAATATCCCCCAGCTCCAGTGAGTAAGTGCCTTGGCAAACTCCGTAGTTACAAGAATGGAACATTCAGTGGTTACAAGAATTACACTAATCACCGATCATACGCACCATTAGCTATGACCTACATCATTGCTTGTCTGTTATTAAATTAGTGAATTAAAATATGTGTATGTGTGTTTTAATGTATTTTTATTAAAGATTTTCTAGGTTTACAAAAGTATGTGCAATGTCTCTCTTTTTTCAAGTAACATTTTTTTACAGATCAGTTTCATTTGTTGAGACATTAGGAAGAAAAGGGGGGAAGAGGTGGAGGGGGGAAGGTGAGTGGAGGTGGAGTGGGGTGGCAATGTTTCTATTTTATTTAATATATGTGGGGTTTTGTGTCAGGGTCGCTTGTGCAGGTTCTCTGCTATTGACTTGTGTTCCTTTGGTGGTGAGAGAGGTTAGGGTTGGCCTAGGGTGTGGTTGTTTGTTTTGTGGTTGGCTGTGGTGGTCTTTGTTTCGTTTGTGAGTGGGGTGGGTGGGTGTTTTGGGTCAGGTTAGCCATATTGATTTGCATGCTGTTGGTGGATTTTTGTCATTGTCTTGTTGGGCTGTGTATGTGATAAAGGGAAGCCATACCGGGGTGAAGGTGTCTTCTTCTATTTGTCCCCTTGTCAGTTTCAGTTTATTGGTTAATTTTTCTAGTAAGGCTGTTTCCCATACTATTTGGTACCATTGGTCCATGCTTACTCCTGACCGGTCTCTCCAGTGTCTGGTTTGTTTCTGGCTGCTGAAAGTAGGTGGGTTATGAGTTCTTTGTGGTGTAAATGGGCATTATTGTCTTGGAAAATGTTTAGTAGGGCCAATTCTGGGGTGATTTCTAATACTTGCTTAGTTATTGAAATATTTCTCGTATGGCTGTTGTCCAGAATGGTTGGAATTTGGGGTACTCCCACCACATGTGGAGGTATGCACCCTCTCTAGCATTTTGGTGAGGTTCCTGGGCATATTAGCGCTAGTTTTCTTGGTGTTAGGTACCAACTGTAGGTGAGTTTCCGAGTCAGTTCTTTTATTTTTGTTGATATGGATTTAAAGGGAGGTTTATACCACATTCTGGTCCATTGAGTGGGTTTAATCTCATAGCCTATGTCATCCTCCTATTGTTTTTTAATTGCATCTAGGGGGTTCGTGGGATTTTGGAGTAGTATTTTGTATATTGCGGATGCCATCCCTTTACCGTGTCCCTTTGTAGTTAGGAGAACATTTTCAAAGGTTGTTAGGGGCCTACCTGTAGTTGCTGCTGATTTTACTGCTGGATAGTTTAAGATGGCATGCAATTGGTGTTGTGCTAACCAGGGCATTTGGGTGTCTTCTAGTTTATCCTGTATTTCTTGTGTTGACAAAGGTTTGTTATTTTTATAAAAGTCTATTAGGCGATATAAGCCTTTGTTTGCCAGGTTTTTATCTGGAGGTTTTGTGCTATATGGTGGAATAATGGGTGGTACGCCAGGGGAATTAGTGGGGATGGGGTTGCGGATAGTTTGCCTACAGTGATACCTCAACTTACGAACGACTCGACAACCGAATTTTATGACATATGAATGGGACTAATAGTCACACACTTACGAATGGAAACTGCGGCAGTTTTAGATAGGGATTTTTCGACTTACGAATTTTTAGATAGGGTTGCTTCAACTTACGAATTTTTCCGTTTCCAATGCATTCCTATGGGAAATCGCGTTTCCAATTGCATTTTTCAACTTACGAATTTTTCGATCTACAAAGGTGCCTTCGGAACAGATTAAATTCGTAAATCGAGGCACCACTGTATTTCTATTTTCCATGCTTTGAGCATGGTCTGTGTGTACCTGTTAAGTGTTGTGGGAATTTTCCTAAGTTTGTTTGGGAGGAGTGGGTATGCGCGGTGCAGGTATTTTCAATTGTGTCCCTCTCTAGGTGTATCCATTGTTTTGTCTCATCTTCTAGTATATATGGGATTATACGGCATATTTGGTTGGCAATGTAATATGCTTCTTTGTTAGGGATTCCCCATCCTCCTTCTGAGGTGGGGGGGGGTGCAGGTATTTGGGGCTTATTCTTGGTTTTTTATGTGAGAAGATAAAAGAGTGTAGTTTTCTCTGCCATCTGCAGAGTTGAGTTGGGAGAATCCAGATTGGGAGGGTTTGTAATAGGTGGGTTAGTTTTGGGAGGGTGATCATGGCTATTTTGTCTGAGAGAGTGAAATTCATGATGTTCCATCTCTTTAGGTCTTTGTTAATTTGTTGCCACAGGGGCTTGTGGTTGTGGAGGTACAATTTATTGAGGTTTCTGGTTATTTGTACCCCTAGGTATCTGAACATGGTGTGGCAAAGTTTTATTTTGGTGACATTTGTGAGTTCTTTTTGAGTGTGAGGAGGGGTGTTGAAGCACATAGCTTCTGACTTTGCAAAATTTACCTGTAGGCCCAACACAGTTGCAAATGTGTTGAGTTCTCTGATTAGGGAGGTTGCTGTGCTTATGGGGTCTGGTGTTGTGACCATTAGGTCATGTGCAAAGAGCCCTAATTTATAGGTTCTGCCTTTTATTTCCACTCCCTTGGTGTCTGTGGCTGCTCGGATTCGGATTGCTAAGGGTTCCAGAGCCAGGATAAATAAGAAGGGAGACAGTGGGCATTCTTGTTTCATGCATATTTGGATTGCTATAGTATTGGAGTCCATATTGTTAGTTCTGCATTTTGCTGAGGCTTGGGAGCATATTTGTTTGAGGATTTGTAGGAAGTTGGGGCCAAATTTCATGTTAGCTAGTACTGCTAATATGTATTTTTACTCTAAGCAATCAAAAGCTTTGAGGATGTCTAGGGACATAATTGTCAGTGGGAATTTAGTTGCCTTGCTGTGTTCGATGAGGTCCAGTAATTTCCTGATGGGGTCTGTTATATTGCGGCCAGGGACAAAGCCAGTCTGGTCTGGGGCTATTAATTGTGTAGGAAGATTTTTAGGTGGTTGGCCAAGATTGATATGAATATCTTGTAGTCTTGGTTTATTAATGAGATTGGGCAGTATGATTCTACAGTACTTTGTGGCTGTCTTTCAGTGGTTTTGGGATGGAGACTATTTTGGAGTGGGTCCAGGTTTGGGGGGTGGGCCCCCCTTTTATGATGTCATTGAATAGGCGGGCCATGTAGGGCATCAGGGGTTCTTTGAATTTCCTATAGAATTCTGCAGTGAAGCCGTCTGTTAAAATATGTATTTAAAGAAATGATACCACAGGCTTATTTTTAAGGTTTATTTTTAATTAAAAAGGATGTCATATGGAAGAGGGTGAAAGGTTGTTTTCTGCTGCTCCAGAGAAGCAAACATGGAGCAATGGATTCAAGCTACAAAAAAGAAGATTCCACCTAAACTTTAGGAAGAACTTCCTGACACTCAGAGCTGTTTGCAGTGGAATTTGCTGCCAAGGAGTGTGGTGGAGTCTCCTTCTTTGGAGGTCTTTAAGCAGAGGCTTGACAGCCATCTTTCAGGAATGCTTTGATGGTGTTTCCTATTTGGCAGGGGATTGGACTGGATGGCCTTGTGGTCTCTTCCAACTCTATGATTCTATGATTCTAAGCCTATTTCAGGTGTTATTTTTCTATTTTTTTCTGCTGATATCCCAATATATAATCATGACAAGTCAGAAAATTAGCTGTCTGAGTAATATTTCTATGGAGTATTCCAATTCCTGTTTGGTGTTCATTTTTATTACATAGTATAACTGATTCAATAATGGAGACATTTCCCTAAAGCAAACTTGTAGTTGGCTGGGCAAGTTAATATGTCAACATGCAGAACTCTGAGAGAGGGTGGCAGCAACGGATAACAATTTCATTCGCCTTAAAACCTCCAATTTTACACTGAAGGAATGCTTGACAGCATGTTATTGACCATAGTTTCCTTTCAATGTAGTTCTAAAACACATCCAAAGTGCCATGTTTTTGTTTTGCATCTTTTTTAAAATAACCACTCATTACTTCTACTTTCCAAGTAACAATTCACAGAAAATGGTGTCATAGAGCTAGACGTTACCAACAGACCTAACCCAAGGCAGAATTAGTCACCCCACAACATCTCTTTCCAACCAACGATGCTTATGGGACAAATACCTTGAGATTACGGTATTAGTGCAAATGGATCAAACTTCAGAGGAAGGCAACAGCCCTACCATGACAATCTGCCTGAGTGAGACTTCCACCCTGACCACAAATGTGAGCAAAACACATCCACCAAGGCAAGGATGTGGGAACGGCTGTTGCCCTCCAGATATCGGACTGCAGCTTCCATCAATCCCAGCAAGCAGGGCCAGTGGTCAGGGATGATGGGAATTGGAGTAGAGCAATGTCTAGAGCAGGGGTAGGCAACCTAAGGCCCGTGGGCCGGATGCAGCCCAATTGCCTTCTCAATCCGGCCCATGGACAGCGTGTTTTTACATGAGCAGAATGTGTGGTTTTATTTAAAATGCATCTCTGGGTTATTTGTGGGGCATAGGAATTTGTTCATCCCCCCCCCCCAAAAAATATAGTCCGGCCCACCATATGGTCTGAGGGATGGTGGACCGGCCCATGACTGAAAAAGGTTGCTGATCCCTGGTCTAGAGGGTCACAGGTTATTCATTCCAGCATTTAAGGACCACTTCAGATGTGATGCCAACAATATGGCTGCCACCCAAAGCAGCCCCCAGGTGTGAAGGTTTCACATTTGGTCTTGGGATTTGTAAGCAGTTCGATATGGAGAAATTCACTATCATGTGGAAACTTTCCATGTGTCACAGGCTGTTTTGGGAGCTGATGGCACCACCATGCAATTGGAGCTGTCCAACAGGCATTCTCAATTGTTACTACTACAAATCTTGCTGGAGCCTACACCACATCTGACCAAAATTATTGGGAGGGGGTGCTACTATTATTTAATTGCTGTCACAAACCACTTTCTTCTTTCTCTATGCTTTTGATAATTTCCTTAGAATTCTATTTTTTAAAAAAAAATCAATGGGACAAGTTAATTGCAACGAACCTGAGTTACATTGATTTCAATAGGATTAAACCAGGACTAACTTAAACTTGACCCAACCCATGTATTGGTAATTGTTTTGGAAGATTGTGCAGGGCAGGTAGTATATCAGTACACCGTAACTATTGATCAGGAATGATAGCTTACGCAAGTGATAGATTTCCCTACTTTCTTAAGTCTGTATATTTTTTAATTTCTACCGGATAACATCCACTTACTCTTCCACCATCACCAGCCCACAATCAATTAACTACTAATAAAAATACAGCACTAAACTGGTATCTTGAAATCTGTTCCTTTCAGTGGATGCCTGCAAACACCAGGCATATCTTAAGTGAAAATCAGCCGACTATTGCTCTAATTGCCACAGCTGAATATAACCCTAATTTGAAAACTAATCTCAAACTTATCAAGAGTACAAGCACAGAGCTTCTTTGTGCCGTATTGAGTTAGGCAATCATATGATGTATTGTAAACAGGTTTTAATGAGGAGCAGCCCACATATGCCAGTTGCACTGACTCCTAAAAACTATGCAGCAGCTAAAGCAAATAAATAAAAGCCTCTTTAGCCACTGTGGAATCCTACGCTAAGACTTTAATCCTAAACACACGTACTAGGTAAACCCCACTGAACACGGAGGGGTTTACTTCCAAGTGAATATGCATAGGATTGCACCAGAACAGATTTATAAAGGAATTTAAAATGTAAAATGTAACTATTCTGCTATGAGAAACTAATGCAAAAGGGTAGAAAACACAGAGACACAAATCTCTGAGCTTTGGTCCTAGTGATTTCCACTAAAATAAGGGCGTTTCATTTCAATGTATCTGAAGAAGTGTGCATGCACACGAAAGCTCACACTAAGAACAAACTTAGTTGGTCTCTAAGGTGCTACATATATATATATATATATATATATATATATATATATATATATATATATATATATATATATATCAACAATAATCATATTTTTTATTTTAAAAAATTCCCAATGTTATTCATATTGTTCCATAGCAGCAGGGCAGCCACTACAGTCAGCTGGCTTGGGGTGTCGTGATATGCACCCCAACAGTATTTTTACGTGCACCCCAATCTCTGAGCAAACTGCTAGTATTTTTACTTGCACCCCAGCCTCTGAACGACGAGGCTCCAAGTTCAGTTTCCTTGGAATGTATTTCACTGGAGACTGCAGCAGCAATGACTTTGTAGTGATGTAGAAAAATAGCTGAAGAAGCCGAAAACCAAGACCAAATAAACCCAATGAAGATGACCTAAGAGATTTACTGTATGAACCTTTTTCTTAATTTTGCCTTTTAGTCTGCTCTCCCTTTAAATAATTTCTCTCATTATTCCCCTCCTTCTTTCCTCTTCTTTCCTTTCTGTCAAATAAAGCATTTTTCTTTCTTCCCTGAACTTCTTATTACCCTATTTCCTGAATTTAACCTATTTTTATAATTGTATCCAAGTATTTTCTTGTAATTGTATCCAGGTATTTTAAAATTGTATCTAGGTATTTGTTGTAATTGTGTATTTACTACTTGTAAATGTGTATCCCTAAGGTGGCCCTTATGCAATTGTTACATTTGGCGTCTTTGCAAAGGAATCGACCCCTTTGTATCCTTGTGCCTTATCAGTGTTTGTTCAACTTCTCAATAATTGCAAAGGAAAACAAGATTTGGAAACCATGTATTCAAATGCATCACTTTTTTGTAACCATGAAAGTATAAATTTTATTTTTAGCCTCAACCAACTTCCACTCTGCTCCCCTTCCTTCTTCCGTAAAGTGCCAGACGACCATTTCCTTTGACCCTGTAGGGAGAGGAATTCGGCTGTTAAATAAAAACTCTCATCCCTATTGTTATTCTAGAAAACCGGATTACCATATCATTTGCCATTTCCCCCCAGATTTCTAGGTATTACCTTACTTATATAAAGATAGGGTTTGAACTCCACCTTGTATCTTGCACCCAAACCTCCCTTTTGTACCCTGCACCCATGTACCTCCCTGTTAACATGTAAGTTGACAAACCTGTGATGAATAAGACCACCCACAATTGTGACTGTATAAATTTCTGGATTTAACTTTGGGCAGGGTTCCTCATATATTTTGCCACCTTTGAACCCAGTTGCTACCAAATAAAGGATCTTTGCTTTTTTTAAAAAAAAGCCACTTGCGTCTTTCTCTTTGGATGGACATCACCCGTCTTCTCCGACCGTAGCAGACCCTTTGGGGGCCCCAACCCAAATTATCTCTGTTTTACATCAGTGGTATACCGTATGATTTATTTATTTTATTTTTTGGCAATGCTGAACAAAGATGAAGGGGCTCCAACAGATCTTACTCCGCTGTTAGGTTTCTAGGTAAAGGTAAAGTGACCCCTGACAATTAAGTCCGGTCGTTTATATTAAACCTTTCTCCATCCTAAAATGCTTCTTTTTGGGAGGTTCAAAAGTCTAGCATGAATAGGGTTGTCATATTTTTAAAAGTTGTCCAGCTTTTTTTTATATAGAAAACCTCCCAAATTGTTGAGCACTTTTTTTTTACCACAAACAAAATGTGATTTGTCAATTGTTTGACTAAGATCTAGGACAAAGCCCCGCCTTCCAGAAATTCCCCCCATACATTAAAATCCTTCTTTAAAATCCCGATAATGTCCGGGAAACTGCAGGCGTATGGCAGCCCTAAGCATGAAGCACCATCAAAAGCATGTCTACATGGTCACACTTGTGAAGGCACAATGAAAAAGTACATTATGAGTCTGCTACACTTTTAAAGTGAACTCGAGGTGACATTGCAACTGTTCGGCAAGACATATTGTTTTTATCTGTGCTATTGTGGGCTCTTAAGTTATAAACTGGTAATGTCTCCATGTTGGGATTTACTGGTTACATGACAGATTTATAGCTAGAAGCAGATGTTCTTCCTCCATAATAGCTATGCAAGAGTTATGGTTACCGTAGCACTGCGAAATTATCTCGCAGAGTGGAAATAGGATACCTTATTATTAGAAATAGACACAAACCAAGTTATCCGCTTTGTTTTGTTTCACAAAGCATGTGCTGATGAAAGTCACTTTCAATTTTGGAAACTTTTGCTTGAAATAGAACATCACTTTGGCAAGGCAATCGCTCAAGTTTTTCCTCCTCAACTTGTCCATCCCACCCTCCATTTTTACGAGCTCGTCTTTTAACAACCATCCACAGACAAGAAATAATTTAAGCCCCAGAACTGGAGTTATTTCACTCCCCGATCCATTGTGAAAATGCAGCGGCAGGTAAAATGATGGAACTCTCATTTTATTTTGCCAGGGGGAACCATGCTCCATGTGATAAAACTATTTCACCAAGTTGACAGAAAGGAGAGTATTTGTTTTGCGGACTCGGGCAGAATTCTGAAACACTGACCTATTGCATTAGTAAAAAGATGATGGTGGTCATGATAAAATGGGCATTAGATTTTGGGCATAATATTGAGTTTGATTCATGGATAATTTTGTGGAATGAAAATTTGATGTAATGTAATGAAGATGATGCATAGATTGTATTTGACACCAGTAAAGTTAGCTAAAATGTATAGAACGAGAGATAAAACATGCTGGAAATGTAAAGAATCAGACGGTGACTTTTACCATATGTGGTGGACCTGTGATGAAGTAAAAAACATTGTGGGAATTGATCCGCCAAAAACCGGAAGCATTTTTGCTAGGTTTGATGGGAAGGGAAATTGTGAAGATAGATCAAAGATTGTTTATGTACCTCACAGTTGCAGCGAGAACTTTATTGGCCCAAAAGTGGAAGTTACAAGAAATACCTAACATTGCAGAGTGGCAGACGAAGATGATGGACTTCGCGGAATTGGCCAGACTGACTTGCAGGATTCGAGACCAGGATGATCAGAAATTCCAAAGGGACTGGACTAAATTTATTGTATATTTGAATGATAATTGCAAAAATTTGAAGACACTAGCAGGGTTGAAATAAATCCTACAATGTGGACAATAGGTTGAAGATTTAAATTGTGCGATTGGATTTGAAATGGAATACCTGCTGGAGGGAAGGAGGGAAGTTATATGCTCGGCAGAGCAGAGAGTTTTACTGTTTGGTATTGTAATGTTGAAATGTTGTTTAAGGGGGGAAATAATAAACATTTATTTAAAAAAGAAGAAGTAAAAAGATGGTGATGATAATCAACATGATCAGCATAATCAGATTGATTACCTACCATCTCAGGGTAGAGAGAGGCCCACCTCTATAGAATCTGATGTACAGTGGTACCTCTGGTTACGAACTTAATTCATTCCAGAGGTCCGTTCTTAACCTGAAACCATTATTAATTTGAGGTACAGTGGTACCTTGGTTTAAGTACACAATTGGTTCCAGAGGTCTGTACTTAACCTGAAGCGTACTTAACCTGAAGCAAACTTTCCCATTGAAAGTAATGGAAAGTGGATCAATCCGTTCCAGACGGGTCCGCGGAATACTCAACCTGAAGCGTACTTAACCCGAAATATGAGTGTAATTGGTCCTGGAAGTCCGTACTTAACCTGAAGCGTACTTAACCTGAAGCGAACTTTCCCATTGAAAGTAATGGAAAGTGGATTAATCCATTCCAGATGAGTCCGCGGAGTACTTAAACTGAAAATACTCAAACCGAAGTGTACTTAAACCGAGGTATGACTGTACTACTTTAGCTAATGGGGCCTCCCACCTCCAGCGCGCGATTTCTGTTCTCATCCTGCGGTAAAGTTCTTAACCCGAGGTACTACTTCTAGGTTAGCGGAGTCTGTAACCCGAAGCGTTTGTAACCCGAGGTACCACTCTACTTGGACATTGCAGACAACCTGATCACATTAATTGGCTTGATCTTGGACTCCTAGTCTAGATGACCTAAGGTTCCAAAACTTACAAATTTCCATAGAGGCTAAAAAAAGTAAAGAGCTCACAGTTTCTACTTTATAAAATGCACAGCAATTAATGAATTGATACTATAAAGCGCATCTCAATTTATGGAGGCTAAAAATTACACATTTCATGGGAGCATGATCAAAACATCACCTCTTCATCAACCCTTGATGGGAGCCACCCTTCTGTAAATAACAGATAGTTTCATTTTTTCCTTCACTGTGGCCTCCTACCCCAGTTTCACATTAAAGCCATCAGATAACCTAACCCCCCCCCCAAAAAACCTTGCAACAATATTCAATATGCCACAAATCCATGAGATACCAGCACACCACAGAACAAGGGATTAGATTAAAATGGGCTATGTGTTGTGCTACACACAAACACAAATACTGTTCATGTGTTAACCAACAACTGACAACAAATAAGAGGGAGTTAACAATATTTCTAAATGACCAATCATTCAAAAATGAACAAGGGCAGGTTGAGTAGGTCTTCCTCAATCTTAAGGACACACAACTATTTCCTCATTTTTTTAAAAAAATCACGTCACAGTACTATTTATTTATTTATTTATTTATTTATTTATTTGCTATTCCATCAATTAATTAATTAATTAATTAATTAATTTTTTAATATGATAGAAGCCGCACCGAGTGGCTGGAACAACCCAGTCAGATGGGGGCGGTTATAAGTAATAAATTATTATTATTATTATTATTATTATTATTATTATTATTATTATGGAATAGGACATCCCTATTTTCATTGGAGAAGTGTTAAAAGGTATGTTTGTAGGTCTTTTAAACATCTGTTGACATCCTGAGATTGGTAGGCAGTGAAATGAGATGGTAAAACTGATTCTTTCCAACTACATATTGAGGATTTCATTTATGAAGGCTTTAATCAGAATACAAAACATCCTGCAGTAATGATAATAATAATAATAATAATAATAATAATAATAATAATAATAATATTATACCCCGCCCATCTGGCCGGGTCCCCCCAGCCACTTTGGGCGGCTTCCAACAAAATATTAAAATACAAAAATTCATCAAACATTAAAAGCTTCCCTAAACAGGGCTGCCTTGAGATGCCTTCTAAAGGTCCGGTAATTGTTGTTCTCTTTGATCTCTGGTGGGAGGGCATTCCACAGGGTGGGTGCCACTACCGAGAAGGCCCTCTTCCTGGTTCCCTGTAACTTGGCTTCTCGTAGCGAGGGAACCGCCAGAAGGCCCTCAGTGGCAGAACGATGGGGGTGGAGACGCTCCTTCAGGTATACTGGGCCGAGGCCGTTTAGGGCTTTAAAGGTCAACACCAACACTTTGAATTGTGCTCGGAAACGTACTAAGTAGTAGATAGTGGAAGAATGGCTCCTGCTCAGCTTCTATTGAGGTCCTTCCAAGAAATTTACAAAGGAGAAAATTCAAAAAATGATACCTGAAGATGCAGAGTCCATTCTGCTAACTTAACACTCTGGTATTTCCATTCATCCTACCCAATTTCCCAAAGCTGTCCAGTGTAAAACCAGTTCTGTGGGCTTATTCCATGATGCACCATGACATAGCAGAGGCAATAAAACAAAGCAAAGCACAACACTCTGGACTCAGCGACATTAATAAAAAAATGACGTTTTGAATTTGTTATAAACATGCAGCACCAGATGGCGCTAAGGAGCAAAAAAAAAGTTCTAAGCGATTTTTACATAGCATTCCCCCCCCTTTTGTTATAACAATTCGATTTCTGACTTATTTATAGCATTTTTTCCCCCTGTGTGTAGATCCACACTCCATTGCTCCTTTCTTGGTACAGCTTCCTGGCCCTGAACAGAGATTATGTAGCAAGGTCCAACACAGACATGCTCCTAAGTTTTTAAGCATGGTTCCTTTGAAATGAATGGGATAGACTGGAAAAGCAAACTGGTGTTCACAATTTCTGTAAATAACATGAATTAAAGCTCAAATGATTAATTAGCAAGTCCAAATACTATCAAATCATTATCCTTAGGACAGGGCGGGAATATAAAAAATACTCTGAAGAGCATTTTTGACAGCACAAAGTCTAGCACAGAAATGTATTTAGACTAGCAGGCCATGAATAATATATTGATGAATAGCATCCTTGAGGATACATGGATAAACAATGCAAAAACAGTCATAAGGCACCTACTTAACTTGCCAATTCAGGAGGAATGTGTTGTCCGTATGCAGTTTAATGAAGGAATGCTCTATAAATGATACATGAGAAAGGGGATCTGACAAAGAGCAAGAAAAAGGGGTCCTTTTGAAATTGCTGAACTGCCATTTACATAACTGGAGGGCAGAATGCCTGTGTGGGTGGGGGAGGGCATTTTGACTGCCAATAGCCCATTCCAGAAATACTCAGTCCAGGACACAATTTGAACAATTCCTACACGACACAAATAGCTGCCTGTTTGTCAATCTGATAGGCAAATGGCTTTGCTGTTTTAGGTCTAAGAAAACCACCCCGGAGAAGTACAACTTGACTCCGCTTCCTTTGCTGCTAAAAGTTAGGTGAACATACCCTCCTCATTTCTCCGATGAAAATAGGGATTCTTTATTCAACAACACCCCTTCATGGATCACTGCCTTGTCGTGGCGAAGGGGCTTGAATAACTCCAAGAAGCTATGAGCTATGCTGTACAGGGCCACCCAAGATGGAGAGGTCATAGCCGAGAGTTTAGACTAAATGTGATCCACCTGGAGAAGGAACTGGCAAACCACTCCAGTATTTTGCCAAGAAAACTCCACGGACATAAAAAAGGAGAAGCTTTGAGACGGAAGTGAGAGTTTCCAAGGCATGCTCTGGTTCATGGGGTCACGGAGAGTCAAACACAACTAAGACGACTAAACAACAGAACAACAATTTAACAACAGCAACAACATTTTTTTATTTATACCCCGCCCATCTGACTGGCTTGCCCCAGCCACTCTGGGAAGCTTCCAACATGTATAAAAACAAAATAATGCATTGAACATTTTAAAACTTCCCTTCAGATGTCTTCTAAAGGTTGTATAGTCACTTATCTCCATATCCTCACATAACTTCATATCCTCCAACATTTTTCTGATGAAAATAGGGACGGCCTAAGGAAAAAACAGGACATTCCAGGATCAAATCAGAAACCAGGACAGTGTGTGTAAATCCAGGACTGTCCCTGGAAAATATAGGGGCATTTGGAGGGTCTTCACAAAGGTATGTCCCATAGCTAACACATCACAACAAGAGGAGCAAGGCTACCCAAGTTGGTTCTAATAAAACCTGGGTTAATAAAAAAAAATGACCACAGATAAAAACAGAAACAAGGGGACTGGAAAGCAAACCACACCGTTTAGAAGCAGCATATGTCTTCTACATTTGATTAATTTAGCAACATCTGTCCATTGAAAAGCAGGTGAAGTACAGCTACCATTTTTATGCAAGTGAATTAAAAAATATATATGAGTCAGCTGTCCCATGTCAATCAGGAGCAAGCTTTTATCAGGGAAAGCAATGGTTTTGCCATTAGCTTTCAACTCTTCACCACAATCTGATACTGATATACACCCTCTCAACTATTAAAATTGTCTATAAGCTTCATCGAATTTAGCTGCAAGGCCCCTAATGTTACCTCGCTGGCTAACTCCCCAGCTGTCCGTGCCATCTGTCTGAAATTCAACCCAATGGAAGAAGAAGATTGCGAAAAGAGGCATCCACTTTTTGTATTTTAAGTTGTTTGTCGTATTATTAGCTAACAGGTCCATAAACGGAATACCAAGAGGGCCTGAGCAACAGAAAACGACAGTGCTTGGAAAGCAGCTAGAGGGAGGCTGCAGTAAATTCCTGAGGTGCCTAGATATCTGTTTTAAAAATGTGATCTGACCATTTCAAATTTAAAAAAGCTATTGGGTTTGCTCTTCAGAGACTTACAGGGCTAACATTTGTGCTTAGCAATACTCCAAGTGATATTTTGTATGTCTGTATTGCAGCCATATTCAGGCAACTGCTAAAGACTTTCATATTTGGACCCTGAGGTAAATATTTTGGGGGTGAAATCCTACAGATTAATACTTTTTCCTGCCCAGGTGCTTAATATCCTGTGGAGGAGGGGGGTTAAATTTTCTCAAACTGAGTTTCATCTACAGGTTTATATTTCCCATCTTTATAGCATTGCATGGCTGGGTTTTTCCTGTTTATTTGTCTGGTATTGCTCAGCCTCCTTATGACCAGATCTTTGGAAGATGCTGTGACAGTCACAACTTAAATCACTTCATCTGTAGCCGCTTAACTAAATCATTGGCAAAAATAGCGGTTTGAGCTTTATGCACACTTTTTCCAATCCATTGCTATCTGCCTACAGCCAGAGGAGAATACGATTTGTGGGCTTGAAATTATTGATTATGTATATTGTGACAGGAAATAATTTTTAAAAAATATTAGAAAATTCTGTAAGTTTTGCAAGTTTAGCAGTAATAAATATACCTTCAGAAAGTCATACCCCAATGTGATTCCTTATTTATTATTCCCTTGTTAGAAAAATTTATCCTCCAGTCAAGGAGGAGAGGAAAACATTATGTGGCTTAGGTGACCAAGCGCTCATCATAAATAGCAAATGCAATGGGAAGAATTTGCAAACATCTTGTAATGTGAAAATTATTCACCTCAAATTCTGAAGAATAACTCAAAAAAGAAAAAAATGCACAGAAGACCTACTCAGTATACATTTCCTAAGCAAAATGAGAACATAAATATATCTAGCAGTTTGCTCATTTTCCCACTGAATAGTTTTTCTTTCAGAAGCAAATCATGTAAAATATAACCATCGCTTTCCTCTCCAGACTACATTTCTACCACCTGTTAAAAAAATGTGAGTGAAAATACAAAAGTGTACATGAAAGAATAAGTTGTGTTTCTAAAACTTTACACATTAGGGTGCAATGTGAACTACATTTCAGAACAGTTTCAGAAACTACACCATTTCCAGCCAATGAGTGATGCTTACTATAGCTTTTCATGTTTTGACCTTTCAATCTTAGCATCCAACATTTTTTATTTTTACTTTTTAGAATTGCATATTTAGGATTTACAAAAATGAATTCCAAATATCTTTAAATTTGTCCACGGCAAGTCTACATTTGTACACAACTTGATCATGTGTACCGAGTTTGCACATATCTTCAAGCCAATCCTTTAAAGGAGATGCATTTTTTTATTTTTCCAGTTCATCAGTATCAGTCTTTTTGCCATAGGAAGGGCACGGAAGGTCCATTCATATTGTCCCTTTCTTAGATTCCATGTTTTGGGTATACAGTTCAAAATTATGTTTTCCTCCGCAAATTTAAAATTGTTCCAAATTGTTTCTGCCAGAAATTTTTCAGTGTAGGACATTGTATGGACATAATGTTTTAGGGAAGCATTATTCATGTCACATCTCCAGCAGCTAGATGTCTTAGATAGCCCTTTCATAAACAAGCGTACTGGAGTCCAGTATGTTCTAAATATTATTTTTTGATGTACTGTATGATTCTTAATTTGAGATCCAGAGACACTCTTATCTTAGCAACCAACATGTTTATCCTGAGCACTAACATATTACACCGATATTACTGCTCCTATGGTCAAAACGTAAGGCTTTTAAGCAGAGATTGGATGGCCATCTGTCATGGATGCTTTCGTTGAGAGTCCTGCATTGTAGACTAGATGACCCTTCCAACTCTATGGTTGTCTTCTTCTTTAGTGATCACTCATAGCCGAGTAAGATTGTCTTCCATAACAAGACTGTATTCTGCTCTGGTCAGACCTCACCTGGAGTACTGTGTCCAGTTCTAGGCACCACAGTTCAAGAAGGATACTGACAAGCTGGAACGTGTCCAGAAGAGGGCAACCAAAATGGTCAAAGGCCTGGAAACGATGCCTTATGAGGAACAGCGTAGGGAGCTGGGTATGTTTAGCCTGGAGAAGAGAAGGTTAAGGGGTGATATGATAGCCATGTTCAAATATATAAAAGGATGTCATATAGAGGAGGGAGAAAGGTTGTTTTCTGCTGCTCCAGAGAAGCGGACACGGAGCAATGGATTCAAACTACAAGAAAGAAGATTCCACCTAAACATTAGGAAGAACTTCCTGACAGTAAGAGCTGTTCGGCAGTGGAATTTGCTACCAAGGAGTGTGGTGGAGTCTCCTTCTTTGGAGGTCTTTAAGCAGAGGCTTGACAGGCATGTGTCAAGAATGCTTTGATGGTGTTTCCTGGTTGGCAGGGGGTTGGACTGGATGGCCCTTGTGGTCTCTTCCAACTCTATGATTCTATGATTCTATTATTAGATTATTGCTCCCATCAAACCTGACCATCAGCCATGTTGACTGGAGGCTGATGGGAGCCGGACTCTAGCACCATACAGAGGGCCACATATTTCCCATCAGTGTGTGTGTGTGTGTGTGTGTGTGTGTGTGTGTGTGTGTGTGTAACAGAATAAGCAGGAATAACCAGTGATATAAGTAGGGTTCCTTCTCCCCTTCACTCTGCTCACATGACATCCCCATCATATTTTCAAAAGCAGAAGCCACCCCATACTTTTCATAATGCAGAGTTTACCCCAAGCTGCAGAAGGAGAGATAAATCAATAGCTGAATAACTACATAGTTACAAATAAATCTCAAAGCCCAGCCTACACAGTTAAATAATTTTATACTAGTTTGACAAGAATGACCTTTCACTGTGACACTTTCTCAACAAGCAGGCATTTGGAATTAGGCTCGTCGCCTTGGGTGTGAATGAAATCAATGTGCTCATTTTGATGAATGTCTTATTGATTTTGGTTGTTAAATAGGTACATTTCCCTCCACTTTCATTAAGTAAGATGATCACATTTGGAGTTAGATGAGATTGTGGATAATGCTTTCAGGGCCCATCAGCCCCAGTGGCAGGTGCATCGGAGGGAGGCAATGACAAAAGACACAACGAAAAGGGTAAGAAAGAGAGAGCGCTGGGAGGGAAGAAAAAAAAGGTGAATCATAGTCTCATCAAAGGCACCACAAAGGTCATCGAGCCCAACTTCCAGTCAAGTCAGGAAATCCACTGCATTCCTGATAGGTGACCACCGGGCCTCTGGATTAAAGTGATTGAAAGGCTACTTCCCTTCTAGGGTTCCTTAAACTAGGAATTCCTTTGCAGGGTTTGGTTGCACCAGAAAAGAACTGTTTTCTCACAATTGCCAAACATACTTGGAAAGTAGCCATACTGTTTCACCTCTCTGTTCATGAAGGATGAATTATTATTTTTTTCAGTCTGAGGGTTTCATTCCCTCATGGACAACCTTGCAGGAAGCACATGCTAGAAATGGGCAGAGCCAGAGGAAAAAGTGAGTCTTCTGTAAGTAAATAATAATCATTTATTTATTTATGCCCCGCCCATCTGGCTGGGTTTCCACAGCCACTCTGGGCGGTTTCCAACAGGATATTAAAACACAACAAAACATTAAAAGTCAGATAGTTGTTCATTTCCTTGACATCTGATGGGAGGGAGGGCATTCCACAGGGCGGGTGCCACCACCAAGAAGGCCCTCTGCCTGGTTCCCTGTAACCTCACTTCTTGCAGTGAGGGAACTGCCAGAAGTCCCTCAGAGCTGGACCTCAGTGTCTGGGCTGAACGATGGGGGTGATACGGTCCTTCAGGTATGCAGCTCAAAGCACTCACGAAGGGTATGGAGCAGCACTAGGAAGTGGACAGGGAGAGAGAGAGAGAGAGAGAGAGAGAGAGAGAGAGAGAGAGAGAGAGAGAGAGAGAGAGAGACTTGGATTCAACCCCTGGGCACATGGTTCCCCAGCCCTGCTTTACAAAGTTTCATTTAAATAAAAGAATGGTCTAATTGAACTGAGTTTATTTAAGCTGCTTGTTGCAACTAGGCAAGATTCCAATGCCAAAATAACTCCTGGTATTTCTTCCACCAGTGATTTCGTATCTCAGGCATGTCAACCTCCCCCCCCCCCCATGTTTCACCATCTCATAGCTACGATAGCTGCTTAGCAATGGAGGAGCGTGGAGTGACTGCCTTTTCTCTAGAATTGCCACTTAAAGGGACCCCTGACCATTTGGTCCAGTCGTGACCGACTCTGGGGTTGCGCGCTCATCTCGCATTATTGGCCGAGGGAGCCGGCTTATAGCTTCCAGGTCATGTGGCCAGCATGACAAAGCCGCTTCTGGCAAACCAGAGCAGCACATGGAAATGCCGTTTACCTTCCCGCTGTAGCGGTTCCTATTTATCTACTTGCACTTTGATGTGCTTTCGAACTTTGAGTGCACACATTTTTTTTATTTTGCATGGTAACTTAGGAGTGAGGAAAAGGCAATTGGCGCAATTTATGAAAATCAAAAAGCTAATTTGTTAATAAATGGGAAATTTACAGATAATATAAACATTACAAGAGGCACCAGGCAGGGGTGCCCTCTTTCGCCACTGCTTTTCATAATTACATTGGAATCGCTATTGAAAACAATAAGGGAAGATGAAAAAATAAAAGGCATAATAATTGGCAATAGAAATTATAAAGTCAGGGCTTTCGCTGATGATTTAGTGATAACAACAGAAGACCCCCCAGGTAGCGTCCCCCAAGCGCTATTAAGAATTACAGAATATGGCAAATTAGCAGGATTAAAACTAAACTACGATAAAACGAATATGTTAACGAGAAATTTGGAAAATGATGAAAAAGGCAACTTGCAGGAAATAACTGGATTAAAAATAAATAAAAAAATGAAATACTTAGGAATAAGGATGACCAATAAAAATATTGATTTAATACAGGAGAATTATATAGCCACATGGAAGGAAATAAAAAAGAAAATGGAAGCCTGGGAAAAATTAAAGATATCTTTTATGGGCAGAATATCTTTAATCAAGATGTGTGTCATCCCAAAAATGAATTATCTATTCCAGAATTTGCCGATTCTAGGCAAAGAAAAACACTTTAAGGATTGGAGAAAGGATATATCAAATTTCATCTGGAATGGGAGAAAACCAAGAATAAGGTATAAAATCATGATAGATCATAGGAAGAGAGGGGGGGTCGGATTACCAGATATTGAGCTATACCATGACGCGGCAGCCCTGACCTGGCTTAAAGATTGGATGGATCTAGAAAACAATGATTTGTTGGACTTGGAAGGAGAAGGAATACGCTCCGGGTGGCATTGGTACCTTTTGAGAGACAATGTAAGTAAAAAAAACATCTTTATGTTCAATATCATAAGAAAATCTCTATACAAAGTGTGGCAAAAATACAGAAGACACTTCGAACCCAGAACTCCCTGGTGGGTATCCCCACTAGAAATCGTGGCTGTTAAAAGACGCAACACGGAAGGTAGGTGGCCAACCTATAGAACCCTCCTAGAGGAAAAAGGAGGAGTATTAAAATTAAAGGAATATGCAGAAGTCAAAAGTTATTTTAGCAGTTGGTTACAATATTTTCAAGTAAATCAAAGGTTTCAACAAGATAAAAAAATTGGATTCGAGAAAGAAAAATCAAAATTGGAGGAAATATTATTGGGGTCGAAAGAGAATCATATAAAAAATCTATACCAAATTTTATTGACATGGGAAACGGAAGAAGAATTGACAAAAAATTCAATGATTAGATGGGGCCAAGATTTGGGGAAGACAATAATGATGAACAAATGGGAAAACTTATGGGACAGAGACTCTAAATTTACCCCCAACTATGATATAAAAGAAAATTTGCTAAAAATGCAGAATAGATGGCACCTAACGCCGGAGAAGCTGGCAAAGATGTATCCGGACGTTAGCAACCAATGCTGGAGATGCCAAAATGAGATAGGCACCTATATCCATATGTGGTGGGGATGTAAACACATCAGGGTGTTCTGGGAGGAAGTGTACAGGGAACTGAAAAAAATGGTGAAATATTCATTTAAGAAAAAACCAGAGATCTTCCTACTAGGAATGTTAGGGGAAGATATAAAGCCACAGGACAGATGTCTGATAAGCTACGCCACAGCAGCAGCAAGATTACTGATCGCAAAAGAATGGAAGTCCCAAAAGGTACCAACTAAGGAGGAATGGCAAATTAAGGTGTTGAACTATTGCAATCTGGCTAAGAAATATGAGGAAGTAAAGGGAATAAAGAAAGAGGATAGTGTGAAAAATTGGAAATTATTTATGGATTATATTAAGTGCCAAGCGGAAAAACCAAACCTATTACAGGATATTTAAACGCTCAAATGGAAACATAGTAAGAGAAAGAGGAAAAAGAGAAGTGTAAGAAACAGGATACAAAAGGAAAAGAAATAGGAAAACAGGAAAGAAAAAACGTATAAGAAATTGTTAAAAGCACAATAAAATAAATGGTATATTGTTAGAAAAGGTGCAGTCGTAGCTAAGAAGAAAAATTGACAAGACAGTTTAGTGAAGGTTGAGAAGAGGGGAAACGGGTTGGGGGGAGGGGGGGAGAGCAAATCGATGTATGTATATTTGTTTGTTTGTTTGTTTGTTTGTTTGTTCGTCTTTCTTTTGTTTTGTGTTTTCTCCGTTTTTAGATCTGTGTGATGAATTGTAAATAACCAATAAAGAATTTTTATATATATAAAAAAAAAAGGAGTGAGGAATTAGATCCTGCCATTTGGCCAGATCCTTATTTCCCGCCCACCCCGTAGGGCCAAGTGTCACAAGTGAGATGGGTCGCCCACCTGTCTATCACCTGATGTTACAAGAAACCACTTTTGCCCATGTACCTTGAAATCAAACTGCAGGACAGGCAGAAGCACAAGCTCCAAGGAATAAATGATAATTAGGGCTTCAGCTGATCATTGCACTTCCGAAAAAAACAACAACCTTGTACTGTGCTTTACAAGTCACACCTTTGCCTGCGCCACAGCTGACATCGTGTATGGCAACAGCTGTATGGGTGTGTCTTCCTTGGTTCAGAATATAAGGAAAGGGCTCTACTCTAAGTGCAACTTTACTTTCTCATTTCTCTATAGCAAAATCAACCCATTTGCCAAGAAAATGGACGCAAATGCATTTCAACATCTATCTAGAGAAACAAATCATGGAAAGGCAAGCAATGGTGTCCATAAGAGCGAGAATGACCATTTGGATTAACAAGGATCACAATAATAGCAATAAAACTAAAAATGTCAGAGCTTGAACACTGACTTGTCATGTAACAACATTAAACTTTACCACAGTACATCCGTTTGTTACGTAATCTTGCAGAAATGCCATTCCAGTGTCACATTTTGACACAATGCATTGTACATCTGCTCTAAGCAGTCATGTAGTAATCTGCAATTTGATAGGTTAGCTATTAGTGAGCTATCCATTCTGTAATTTTGTAAGCTTGATTTTTTGGGGGGAGGGGGACCTGTATTACATCGCGACCTATTTGCAGTAATGAGACTGACCGGTTTGTATTGATGGTTAAGTATAAATAGTCAGAAGGGGTTAAATGGTCTCTCTCTCTCTCTCTGTCTCTCTCACACACACTCTCTCTCTCTCTGTGTGTGTGTGTGTGTGTGTGTGTGTGTGTTGCATTTGCAAATCAACCTGCTATATTAATGAACTCTTCAGCTTATTAATATAGCATTAGTTAAGTCAAATGTAGATATCTGCACCCACATCTTTCCATATCTATATGTTAATGCAGGCTCACTATCACTAAAAATAGCCTAATCTGAAATGCAATGCAATTTGCTTCCAGCCGAAAATTAGTTGGAAGACATGGATGAGGAGCCTGATTTATCTCTGCTGAAATGCTATTGATGCATCCAATAGATTTTTTTTTTGGCTGTACCTTAGTTCTATCCATTCTGGAGTTATTCCAAAAATTACTAACATTTCTTGAAATTAAAATTTCTTTTAAAGCTAGGAACTTTGCCATATATAATCACTTTACTTTTTTGTTGTTTCAACATTTAGTATGTACTCTATTAATGGAATGCCAGTCTGGCTCTTTTCATACATTTTATCATTTGGCAGGCAACGTTCCCGTAAAAAGGATAAGCAGTTCATTTTATCCATCCTGAATTTGGAAGAGAAAGCTCAGAACCCCGTCCACAAAAAGAGTTAAGCAAGCACTATGAACTATATTAAACCATAGCACTATTCATGAGACAATATTGCACATATGGAACACTCTTCTAGCTGAGATGTAGACCACGTACTTGTCGTGCAAAAAAATCCCAGGTTCAATCCGTGACTTCCCAAGGGAAGGGCTGGGCTGGGTAAGACCCCACCTGAAACTCTGAAAAGTATATAGACACTAATGAGCAAGACACACCAAAGCTCTGACATTGAACTAAAGCAGTTTTTATGTAAGCCCTATCCACTGACGTACATGTTTTCCCTAGTTCAGGACTGGGGGACCTGTTGCCTTCCAGATTTTGTTGAACTACAAATCCCATCAGCAGTGGCGGAGGAAGGAGGTGGGGGTGGGGCAGTTCGCCTTGGGTGCCATCTCTGAGAGGGGGGAGAAAAAGGCACCCCCATGGGGGGCTCGCCATGCCGCCCCTGGGCACAGTGGCGAAAGCCGCCCCATTTGTGCCGCCGCAGCTGTGTGCAGAGGATTCTGCCGCCATCCGTATGGTGCCCGAGCAGCGCCATCGGCAAACCGCCCGGTGGCGCATGCGTGGCACTGCTACGTACAGCACATGCACGTGCGTCGTACATAGCGGCGCTGCACATGTGCCGCTGGGTGCTTTACCCCAGTGTTTCTCAACCTTTTTTGGGCCACGGCACACTTGTTCCGTGAAAAAAATCACGAGGCACACCACCATTAAAAAAGTTTAAAAAATTAACTCTGTGCCGCCCTATATTATAATTATGACTGTAAGAAACACTTGCCAAATATTGCTTTCCGGTGGGTCAGCGCTGCCGAGTTCTTAAAAGATCCGGGTTTCTGATCCACCCCACCCGACCCCGCCGTCCCGTATCTTACCCTGTGCGTGTTCTCGGACTTGTGAGAGGACGATTCGGTCTTCATGCCTCCGTGAATTAGCAACAAACTACCTTTTGAATGATGGAGATTGAATATTTTAAAAGTAGCTACTTGAAGTCCGCTCGATTTTCCAAAAAAGAGACACACGTGTGGCACTATTAGCTGCTGGGGGCTGCTATCTTGGCTAAAGGATTCTGGGACGATCCTGTCACGTGAGGCATGGGGAAAATGGAAATAATGAAAGCTGATTGGTCTGTGGAAACTAGAAGGGGCGAAGAAATAGGACGCCCAGGGAGGTGGAGTTTGCAGCTGCAAAATCGCCCTTCTCGTCACCGCATGTCGCGGCACACCAGCCAGCGTCTCGCGGCACACTAGTGTGCCGCGGAACAGCGGTTGAGAAACGCTGCTTTACCCCACCCCTCAGCACCCCACACCAGGTGCCAGTTAGTCTTCCTTCGCCCCTGCCCATTACCGTGTTTCTCCGAAAATAAGACACAGTATTATATTTATTTTTCCTGAAAAAAAACACACTATGGCTTGTATTTTCAGGGGATGTCTTATTTTTTTCCCCTCCTGCTGCTGCAGCAGGCATTGCTGCTGCGCCTATCACTATGTCTTATTTTCAGGGTATGGCTTATATTCCTTGAATGCTTAGAAATCCTGCTACGGCATATTTCATGGCTACGTCTTATTTTTGGAGAAGCAGGGTAGGCCCAGTCTGCATGGCCAGGAATGTTTCTGCCTCCTGCACATGTGTATGTTTAACATGGCATGGATAACTGCAAAATTGATGCATGCCAGAGACTATGTCTTTTCTTCCGCACCACTTCAATTATGAAACTACCTCCATCTTTGTACTTTTAAGGGCCCTTTGGAAATTTGGGGGACAGCAATCTGATTCTTCTAGAGCAGGCATCCCTAACCTTCAGCCCTCCAGATGTTTTGGACTACAATTCCCATCATCCCTGACCACTGGTCCTGTTTGCTAGGGATCATGGGAGTTGTAGGCCAAAACATCTGGAGGGCTGCAGGTTGGGGATGCCTGTTCTAGAGCATCCTCAAACACTTCAACAGGACTACTCTGGTGCATAGCTGTCAATTTCTCCCTTTTTTAAAGGGAGAAATTCCCTTATGCTGAATAGGCTTCCTCGCGAGAAAAGGGAAAACGTGACAGCTATGCTCTGGTGTTGTGTCACCTCTGTAATTTCTCACCCCCGTACTAAGAATGCTGAAATGAACAATTAGTCTTCTTTCTATGCATTGTCAAGGTTCTGAAGCCTATTCAAGGTCCTGCCAATTCAAGATCATAGTACTAATGCTCAAATTAAACAAACAAGGTAATTGACAGTGTAACCAAGGTCAAATGAAATTTCAAAAAAGTGGAGAACTGCAGCGTTAATTGTGTGCTCAATATTTCCACCCTTGTACATCAAGCTTCCAATTAGAAATGATGTAATGTTTTTTTTTCTTCCAGTCAGGAACCAGCAGTATTGCTGTCTGAAACAAGGTTTTAAAACTAGAGGATTTGATCATTGTCCCCACTTGCAAATGCCCCTGGAAATGCTATTTTCAAGTCTACTGGGAAGATTTGAAGCTAATAAGGATTGTTTGCTTACAATATGTATAATCAAAATATAATAGGAGCTGTGCATTTTTGTAGTGTGATGAGACTCCATGAGAAAACGGTCTCTGCACGAAGGACACTAACTAAACACCATCGGTTACCACCAAAGAAAATGACACCAGGATATGAGATTAATAAATTGTCGGATACATTATGGGGGAATAGAGAAACACGGGAGAGAGAACTCAACAAAGGATTGCCATTTTGGGCAGTCATTCTGTGTGTTTATTTAGGGTAGTTCTGCCCTTGATCATAAATGGGGTTCTTTCTAATTATCGCTTTTTCTTGCAAATTAGAATATCAGAATATTCACACGGGAATTGAAGCGGGACATTCATAGAATAGAAGCTATGAAATAACTGTGTGCCACCCAATATGATAGGTGATGAGACAGACACAGAAGAACCACTGACAAAGTAAATAATAATCATAAATACTGTAATAATCAGCTAGATGGTCTGATACGGTATAAGTCAGCTTTCTTTGAAAGCATAATGCAGAAATAAAACATTTTTGTATTTCTGCATTATGTTTTATTCAGGGCCGGCACTAGCTATAGTCCCAGTGGTGCAGGGTGCCAGGGCGCTGCGTGGCAAAGCCACGCGGAAGCCATGCTGCAAGGGCGGGGCCGCCGGAGAGATCTCCGTGCCTCAGCACCAGGGCGGCCGACCTGCTTGAGACTGCCCTGGTTTTATTTCTGCATTATGTTTTGGGGACCAGAATGTACTGTGCTTTAGACTCTCTTCTGGCACTCAAAGGAAGCAATGAGACTGTTTAAATGTAGCATTATCCACTACATTCCAGGCTGCATTGCATCTTAATCTACGCTGCTGGTGCATACATTGTCTTCTGCATGAACCCTTTGGTTTTTCTCCATTTCCTTGCATTCCTCACAATAATACCATCACAAATTGCCTTCTATATGGCTTTGTTGTCTTTAGTCATGTGGCACTAGGATATATTCTATAGTTATGATGCTTACCGCCATGAGAGATGCCCATGAGTTGTACCAGTATGTAGTTTTCTGCACACCGTGCATAATTTTCTATACTTCTGTCACTAAAAAATCTTAAATGCTACAGCCTTTCTTTATAAGGGCGTTGCTCTATCCCTTTGATCATTTGAGTTGCCCTTTTCTGACCCATTCGTGGAAGACTCTGCTGGAACAAAAAGCCTTCTAAGAATGAACAGACCCAACTGGCTACAATCTCTACACACCACTTCATGTCTAACAGTTCAGGACCAATCTTGGCATTTTATCAGTAATCATACACACTCATTTCGTTAAAGTATTTTTAAAAGTGGAGAAGAAAGCCGGCTCTGAAGTTTCATGGAGGTACTTCCAACAAGGCCCTGACACACACTTTTCTTGTGTGATGTCTGAATGCCATCAAGTAATTTATTGGATGAATACATTTCACAATATCCATTCAGTTACAAAACTAACTGAGCTATGTCAACTGAAAATTTAATATTCATTAAATATATTTTCCAGAGAATGACTTATCCACTCTCTGCTCAGCACTTTGAAAGTATATAAATAACATACAGTGATAAACTCAAGGACAAAAATGTGAGTTTATAGGAATTGTGCAAGTCATTTTATATAAAATATTAGCATTAAAGTGTATATTTTACATGTACCCTAAGTTTAGAATTTTCTGAACTATTATTGTTGTTTATAAAAGCAAATTTACTGTCATATGAAAGTAATAACAGAATAAGCTCCATAAAAATAGACACAAAAGTAATTCAAAATTCCTCATTTACGTTTCTATAAACTTGTCAGCAAACTCCACTAAAGGGGCAATCCGCTTCAAAGTTTGCAGTTCTGACTTCCTTCAAATATTCTCCAACCTGTTTATGTGCCAAAGCCAACTGACAAGATTAAAAAACCAATTAAGACAAGAGTAATACAACATGCAAAAAAAAAAGACAACCAACTAAGCACATCAACTAATAAACCAGGAAGATGAAAATTAGTAGCTTAGCAACTCCAGTTTCCTGTGAAAGCTCTCTTCCTGAGTAGAAGCCTCTGAGTGCCAGTAGTAGTATATATAACACTTCACTTCCAGGATTGCATCCTATAAAGAGCCATTTACAGACATTCAAGGGATGCAAAGGGGGACTGATTTAGATGAGACTGCTCCATTCATCATTGAATATTGTTTTGAATATCAGTCATGTCCCTGGCAGATGTCTTCCCTTCTAAGGATAACCTGGAGCCTCTATAAACTCGGGAGCATCCCAGAGCAACAGCCAAGGAGCAGCCAGGAACCCCAGGGAAGAATAGCTATATGAGGAGGTTCAGACACACACTCTCCATGCATTGAAAAAATGGATGAAAAGTTCAAAGCTCCTCGGTGGGAAGAAGGTCCCTATACAAATGGCAGGGACGTGGCCATTGCATACACTGGTGTGTAGGGGAATAAGGATAGCCTGAAGGCCCCCTTTATGCACCACGAAAAGCTCCATAGCTAGACCTCTCCACTCCCACGTGCACCGTAAACTTATCTAGTCCACGTATAAAGCCATCTATGCATTTTTTGGCATTTTGTGTTGATATTGCCACTGTAATTAAGCTGTCTAGGGTGTGGCCTTCATATCCAGATTCACTGCTGCAGAGAAACTGAAGGAAGGAAACTTGTAGAAGGAGGACATTCAGCAATCAGGTCCTAAAATTAGTCTATGGCCCCAAAATTACACATGCAGACAAGGTAGCAAGTATCATTTGTTCCAGTCAATTACAGAGGAAGAGACAGCTTGATTTCCATATGGGTAGAGATGACCCCAGCTTCAGATTTCAATGTCCAATTCTTTTGATATCATTACATGGATAACTGATCAGATGACGACACAGTCCGTGCACTGAATGCACCTCAAATTAATGATAAAATCATGATATTATAATTTATCTTATTTCACTCATACCTCCAGTTTGACATAGTGCTATTGAATACATCAGCCTGTTTTCCAGACTTCCTATGCATGCAAAACAAAAAGCTTTCTATTGATGTATTGGAAAAATAATATTACATTGTTATAGGATAGAGCCATACCATATTCAAGTATATTTCTGATAGCAGTCTGGAGTCTTCATTTTGTCTTCGAATTACTAAGGGTTTCTTTAACAGCTATGCCTTCATGCTAGAACTTAATGTTTCAAACAAGTTTCAAAATGCCTAGTTTCAACCCAATCCCAAATTCCCACCACTCCTTGACAACCACCATAGATGTTTTGTTTTGTAGGATATTTTAACCACACTACTGCCTGAAAGATAATAACAGCCAAAAGCAGAAGGCAATCCTATTTATTCAAAAGAGTGGACCTTTTAGTCTGATCCATCAGGATTCTACTTCTGTTACCTAAAATATCTAAATAAACTCTTTTTTCCCTTTGATGTCCTCTGTTCTGGGTCTTTATTTAGGTTCAGGGGTTGTATTTTCTTCTTCTTCGTCTTCTTCTTCTTCTTCTTCTTCTTCTTCTTCTTCTTCTTCTTCTTCTTCTTCTTCTTCTTCTTCTTCTTTGGTGATCACTCATAGTTGAGTAAGATAATCTTCCAAAACAGGGTTTTAGCAGTGAGTCCAAAAGTGACTGTGGAGGCCAATTTTGGATCCACACATCCTTCCACAGTGGGGACAAAGGTTTCCAGGTGGGAGTTGATCATGGTGAGGGTTTGCCAAGCGTGCCATCCTCTTAGCACGTTTCTCCCTTTTGTCCTGAGTTTGAGCGTCTTCCAAACCCATGACACCTTTGGTAAAGGCTGTTCTCCATTTGGAGCACTCGCAGGCCACACCCTAGGCCAGTGTTTCCCAGTTGTCAGTGTTTATACTACATTTTTAAAGATTTGCCTTGAGATTTGCCCCTTTTGTTGACCAGCAACATTACGCTTTCCATTTTTAAGTTCGCAATACAGTAGTTCCTTTGGAAGACGATAATCAGGCATCCGCACAACATGACCAGTTCAACGAAGTTGATGTTGAAGAATCATTGCTTCAACACTGGTGATCTTTGCTTCTTCCAGTACACTGGCATTAGTTCACCTGTCTTCCCAAGTGATGTGTAAAAAATTTCGGAGACACCGTTGATGGAATATTTCGAGGATTTGGTGATGGTGTTCATAATTGGTCCATGTTTCACAAGCATACAGTAAGGTATTATGATTATTTATTTATTTATTTATACAACCCCGCCTATCTGGCTGGGTTTCCCCAGCCACTCTGGATGGCTCCTAATAGAATATTAAAAATACAATAAAACATCAGACATTAAAAACTTCCCTAAACAGGGCTGCCTTCAGATGTCTTCTAAAAGTTCGATGGTTGTTAATTTCCTTGACACCTGATGGGAGAGCGTTCCACAGGGCGGGCGCCACTACCAAGAACGCCCTCTGCCTGGTTCCCTGTAACCTCACTTCTCACAGTGAGGGAACCGTCAGAAGGCCCTCGGCACTAGACCTCAGTGTCCAGGCTGAATGATGGGGTGGAGATGCTCCTTCAGGTATACTGGACCGAGGTTGTTTAGGGCTTTAAAGGTCAGCTCCAGCACTCTGAATTGTGCTTGGAAACATACTGGGAGCCAATGTAGGTCTTTAAGGACCTACAATAGCTTTGTAAACAAGCATTTTGGTTTCCCTGCGAACGTCCCGGTTCTCAAACACTCAGCACTTCAATCGGGGGAAAGCTGCACATTCATGTGGTGGTAGATGGTTGATCGTGGATCCTGGGTGTGGTGCGGAGAAATGTTGGTCGCCAAGGTGAGAGGTTGGGAGGTGAAAGAAAAGGTCCCAGGTGAGAGCTGGGAGGGGCTACTACCTTCTGTGGGTTGTAAGGGTCAAGAACTGCCTTTAAAAGAGGACTCTATATTCTACTTATTTTACTTGTATTTTTGTAGATGTTTTTGTTTTTATTTAGCTTAGTCTTCTATATTTTATTACATTATGGAAAAACTGCAATAAAAATCTTATATCCGTAAAATACCCGAATAAAGCAGACATTCCAATGGGTAGAATTATATATAAAAGTCTATGTGGTCCCAGTATCTTCGCAGGGTTTCAGTGTCCCACAGATATCTGTATCCGTGTGGGCTGATGTGTCCTCTTTTTAAAAGCATATTGGCCAATTTCAAGTCCTATTTTGTTTTCGAGATCTTCTTTAAAAACATATTATCGTGGATCTTTTTAATACCAGCATTGGGTCATGTAAAGTACAAAGCTTTTCTTAAAAGAAAAGGAAAAGGGAAATAAGAACATTGTTGCAGAAACGATATCCAATTTAAATTTCAAATGTATGGGTCATATAAACATTTAGAGTGCTGAACAGATGTTCATATCAGCTTTGCTTAGTTGTTGTGAGGACATGATAAAAGCCTGTATGAGAGGCATGTTAAAATTGAAAACTACCGAAGAAGAGCAGAGGGATTTGATCAATATCTCAATGTATGACCCCAATGCAAATGTGTTATTTGACTTCCACCATCTCACACTATATCCCCTTTCTTGCCCCGTTCCCTTTCAACATACAGTTTTGAATGTAGAAGCAGTGATGAAGATGCCCTTTTCTAAAGTAATTTACAATAGATATATAAAGCAGGAATATGTATAATACTGCACAGACATGATGCGGGAATCCTTTGTGGAATGCATGTAATGTTGTCCTTCAGACATTGTCCTCCCTTCAGCCATGCTAAAATATGACACATCAATATTCTATTCAACCCAGTGCATACCTGTTTATGCTGGTCAATGAGAGTTTATGTAAGAACAGGAGATGTTTTTATTCCCCAACATTAAATAGAAGATTTGTATTTGATGTTGCTAGAAAGAGGGATGAGACATTCTAAGCACATGATTCACAAGCCGCTGATAGCAAGAGGACATCTGCACTGACTTACAGAGAAATCTTAGACCTGGAAGAATTCACATTGATTTTCATCAGGATTTTCCCATTCAATGACTATTTGCTGAAGCAAGCCCTAAATCCTCTCCCGAGTACTAATCCCTCTTATACTAAAAATGTCTTTATTACTATTAAGGTCATGGGATTTCATGATAAATTTATTTAATGTTCATGCTTCATTTACTTTCCAAGGAAAGCCCAACAAATAAAAACTGCTATAGTTGATAAACTATATTTATAACAGTCAAGAAAATAAGCAGGCTTCACCCGGATGCTCGGGCAAGACATTTGCCATAGAAAACACAGCCATAGGATTGTATAAAACAAGTGCCACCACACCACCGCTGTGTGTGAAAATGGATGGCGAATTGTCCTCAGAAGAATCCATGAAATCATCTCCAGACATTTTGTTCTGGTACTGAAAGTCAAAATGGCACTGCTTTTATGAAGGTTCATCTCCAGCCCTATTCAGGCACTATTTCCTGGAACCTTCTAGGAAAGAAGATGGCTGCCCATGCTAGTTCCACCCTCAGCATCACCTTGCATGCTGGATTCACCCCCAGGCTTTCTACTCTGAGCAGGAAGATCTGAAGGCAGATTTGGGCAAAAATGCACGAAAAGGGTCAAATCAGCCTCACCCAATGCTTGAAGTGGAAATCAAAGGCCATTGCACAGCCCAGGAAACCCTAGAGCAAGGGGTTCCAAACTAAGGCCCGGGGGCCGGATGCGGCCCAATCGCCTTCTAAATCTGGCCCGCGGATGGCCCGGGAATCAGCATGTTTTTACATGAGTAGAATGTGTTCTTTTATTTAAAATGCATCTCTGGGTTATTTGTGGGGCATAAGAATGCGTTCATATTTTTTTCCAAAATATAGTCCGGCCCCCCACAAGGTCCTGAGGGGCAGTGGACCGGCCCCCTGCTGGAAAAGTTTGCTGGCCCCTGCCCTAGAGGGAAGCCCCCACCATTTCTTCCCTAGGGGTGGAAGGAGGCCAGCAGTGACTCCTACTTGCCAAAGAGGCCGCCGTAGAGGCGGCACGTTGGGTGTTGCTGAGGAGACACCATATCCAGCCTCAAGGATCATGCTGCAGCCATCCCTGTTATTGTAGTAGCGGCAGCAGCAGCAGCATTCTTTGGAGGCTGAATCTATTGCCTCTGTGGATCCTGTCACCCGTGTTGGTCGCCTCTCCTTGCCTCATGGGTGGGCCAGGCCTGATTGCACTGGCTATCAATTAGTTTCCAGGCTCAATTCAAAGTACTAGAAGCCTTATGTGGCTCAGGTCCCAAAACCTCAATCATAGCCCACCGCCCTAACCAAAGAGTGTGATGCTTTTACATATCCTCCAACATTTCTCCAATGAAAATAGGGACATCCCATTCCATAATGATGATTTTACTATTTATACCCCACACATCTTACTGGGTTGCCCCAGCCACTCTGGGTATCTTTCAGCATACTGGTACATAAAAACATAATAAAACATCAAACATTTTTTTTAAAAAAACTGGCCTATACAGGATTGCCTTCAGACGACTCGGGGTTGGATAACTCTATACCTTCCAATATTTCTCCAATGAAAATAGGGACACCTTACCATACCCTCCAACATTTATCTGATGAAAATAGGGACATCTTAAGCAGGGCCGTCTTAAGCATATCTGGCGCCCTGGCGCCGTGGTGCGAAAATCCCTCCGCCCCCCCCCCCGCCCCGTTTCCCAGCACGGCTGTCTGGCGGGCGCAGCAGCGCAGCGGCACCCTGCCGCCTTGCGCCACCCAGCCTTGCCTTAGAGCTGGCCCGGAGCTTAAGGAAAGGTGGAATATTCCAGGATCAAGTCAGAAACCAGGATGGCTTCTCTAAATCAGGGACATCCCTGGAAAATAGGGACACTTGGAGGGTCTGCTTTTGTATGACTCTGATTGTTTTTATTTTGTATTTCAAATATTGGATCATTCTTCAGGGCTCCACTGATTACATCCTGTTATCTAGCCTGAAAAGTATGTATTTTTGTGCATTAACAACTGGGTTATTTATTTTGCCCTGTGTTGGCAGTCTTAACAGCTTCTCTTGACATCCTTTTTCATATGACAGCCGTGACAGTAAAATACAATTCCATGGGACATATTAGGCTGCCCTTTATAAAATGCAGTCATCACAATGCCTTCATAAGATGCCAATTACTTCAACCAAAGTTCACTCTAATTAATTCCATATATATGTTATGATAACAAAGAATCATTTAGAATTAGAGTTGCAGAGCCAGACTGATACCCAGAGAGAACTTGCTGCAAGACAGACCCAAAAAACAAAATAACAGAACACCACTAGTAATCACATACAGCTCCCAAGTTAAAACAGTTCAACGCATCATCAGAGCTCTACAACCTCTCCTAGACAATGACAGTTCTCTTTCTCAAGCTCTGGGAGGAAGACCTTTCATTGCCTACAGACAGCCACCCAATCTTAAACAACTCCTCACCCACAATAATACAGCCACCAGACTTAACATGGACACTGGTACCAGAGCCTGCAATAAACCCAGATGCCAACTTTGCTGCCGGACAACACCATTACTGGCCCCAACAACATCAAACATACTACGGTATCTCAGGACTATTAATTGTGTATGCCATCAAATGCCAAGTGCCCTTCAGCTCTCTATATTGGACAAACAGGCCAAACCCTACGATAAATGGACATAAATCTGACACCAGGAATCACAAGACAGAGAAACCAGTAGGAGAACACTTCAATCTCCCAGGAGATATACAAGATCTCAAAGTAGCTGTCTTATTACAAAAGAATTCAGAAATAGACTGGAAAGAGAAGTTGCTGAATTGCAACTTATTACCAAACTTAATGGTTGGACAGTGTTCTCGAAGCTACGAACATGAGTTTGACCAAACTACGGGAGGCAGTGCAAGACAGGAGTGCCTGGCGTGCTATGGTCCATGGGGTCACGAATAGTCGGACACGACTAAACGACTAAACAACAACAACAACAACCAAACTTAAAACCATGGAGAGACCTGGTCTGAATACAGACATTGGATTCTTATCTCATTATACATGATAAAGCTATTTTAAGCCATCTCACCCCTTGCTTTTTCCTGTAAGACCAGGGCAGGTGCTGGGGTTTTTTGCGCCCTAGGCGAGATCACCTTCTGGTGCCCCCCCCCGGCCTAGATGGCGGTTTTGCGAGAGGTGGGTGGCGGGGGGACCTTTCTCGCACTCGTCCCTCTCCCACCACCTCTGCAGCTGACAGCAAATACAGGACCCGGGGTTTGGAGAGGAGCAGCGCAGCGCTTCTCCGAACCCTGGGTGACAAGCAGCAGGCTGTGGAGCTGGAGGCGTGCAGCTGAGCCTGTCGCATCCACCACAGAGCCCCCCGCGCTGCACCTCTGCCCGGCCGCCTCGTGCACCCTTGCAGGGCTTTCTCTGGCAAGAGGGCGAGGCTGCTCTCGGAGGACCCCCGGCCCGTCATCGCCACCTTGGTGACTGGGGAGGGAGGGTCCACCGCCCCCCCTCGTCTTGCCTCCTCTCGGCGTAAGCCTCAGAGCCCGGGAGCATTGTGCCGTGTGCGGGGTTCACCCCATTGGGGAGCGGGCTCATGGCATTCGGGCGGGCGGCGCCATCACTGCTGCGCTGGGCGCGCGCGCTCAAGTTTCCTCACCTGCTCCGTCATACGGCGCGGCCCTGCGGCCCCTGCAGGGCATTGCAGGGAAGCTGCTCTGCAGCAAGCAGCAGCAGGGAAAGCGGCGAGCAGAGGGCAAGCGGAGGACGGTGGGCGGGGGCAGGCTGGCAGCGCCCCCCCCATGACGGCACTCTAGGTAGCTGCCTAGCTCGCCTCTATGGATGCTCCGGCCCTGTGTAAGAGCAATTGCAGTCATTAACAGTCATCCACAGGTTTACCACACCTATCAGTCAATCACCCATTCCCACCACCCTTCTAATTCATTCTGATTAATACGATCTGAAGAGAAACCAGAGTATTAGAACTCAATTCATTCTGGAGGTCCGTTCTTAACCTGAAACTGTTTTAACCTGAGGTACCACTTTAGCTAATGGGGCCTCCTGCCACTGCACTGCCGCCACCGTGTGATTTCTGTTCTCATCCTGAAGCAAAGTTCTTAACCTGAAGTACTATTTCTGGGTTAGTGGAGTCTGTAACCTGAAGCGTCTGTAACTCGAGGTACCACTGTATGGAAACCTGGGTATGGAAAATTGTCTATATATAAACTGTATAGTCTGGTTCCCTTATTAAGGATTGCAAATATTTAAAAGTATACATATGGCAATTAACACAGTGCAAATAAACATAAAATGTATTTAAAAACCTATTCACTCCTGAAAAAATCAATAGTGGCCCTTTGTGGGGCAGTTATATTGACTGTTTAAACTAGAAAATGAAACACGTAATTTTCTCCCATACACTTTGATGAAATATATCTATATAAATTTTAATTTTGAATTGATGAATGGTTTCTCGTAATTTTTTTTTGGCAAAATCTTTTAAGGATCAAAGAACCAGTTCTTCCTCTTCCAGTTCATGGAAGTTGTCTTACTATTTTTAGCCCACCCTGTGGAACGCCCTCCCATCAGAAGTCAGACAGATAAACAATGATTTGTCTTTTAGACAGATAAACAATGATTTGTCATTTAGGGAAGTTTTTTTAATGATTGACGTTCTATTGTGCTTTTAATATTGGGAGCCACCCAGAGTGGCAGGGGCAACCCAGTCAGATGGATGGCATATACAGTGGCGTAGTAATAGGGGCGGGGGGGGGCGTGCTGCCCCGGGCAGCAGGCTGGATGGGGCTGACCACCTCTGACGGCCGCTGCTGCTGCTGCCACGCGACGCAGCCGCCGCCATGGAGGAGAAGCCCTGATTCAACTGAGACTGCCTCACCCTGCGGCTTGCTCGCTGGGTTTGCTGCGGTACCACGCCACATGCCTCCTGTGCACGCATGGGCCACATGCCGCGATGCATGTGTCGTGCGTCGTGACGCGTGCGTCGTGATGCATGTGTCATGCGTCGTGCATCGTGACACATGCATTGTGATGCACGATGCATGCACGCGATGGACACCCCGCCCCCCGGCAGGGTGCCTTCGGGTTTGCTGCCCCGGGCAGCCAGGCGGCTAGCTACGCCGCTGGGCATATAAATATCATCATCGTCATAGCTCGGTCAGCTTGAAGCAAACAGCTTAATATTTGGCTAACAAAGCAGCATGGTTCACCAGGCTTCCTCAAACTTGGCCCTCCAGATGTTGTTGGCCTACAACTCCCATGGTCCCTAGCTAGCAGGACCGGTGGTCAGGGATGATGGAAATTGTAGTCTCAAAACATCTGGAGGGCCGAGGTTGAGGAAGCCTGGCTCAGACCTTTAAGATAAATTATCAGAACTCATGAAAGTACATTTACCATCCTAGCATGCATTTCAATTATCAGGTTTTTCAATCCTCTTGCAATGATATTTGTATGGAGAAGAGCAATTTACACCCCATCTTTGAGTTTCGGACAAAGAGTTGCATGGAGTATTTCTCTTAAAGAGAGACAGCCTTGTGCAGAATTGATCTGAACAGAAGCCTAATACTGTGCCATCTTTCTGGGCTTTGTTTCATCCACCATCTATGCTGATCCTAGAGAAACTATGCTCACGCCACACTTCCCAATAGCCCTTTATCTCCGTTTGTTTCTTAGCTTGCGATAGAGCTCCTCGCTATGGGATTTCCCCCCTTTAGATAAATCATCATATAAGCTCAATCACTGCAGACAACCTTATCCTACTTGATCACAAGCCAACACAAACCCGGACTTCCGACTCTTGTGATGCAGATGCAAACATTTCAATCTGAAAGGGAACCCACTTATCTTGACAGTAGTAATTGCTGAAGTGCAAAAAGGAGACTCAGTCATGGGCAATCAACAAATCATCAGTGTGATTTCATGGCAATTTATGAAGCCTGTGTAACCAAAGCAGGCTAATTCATTAGCATGTCAAGCCGCTGCTCAGAAAAGGATGTGAAGTGAAAGGAAATAGAAATCACATGTCGGGGAGAAAAGAGATAGGCCAAAGAGTCAACACACCCCCAAGAGGCAACTAAAGGGTTAAGGCCCAATATATAGCCAAAGATTCTAGAATTGGATTCTACTGCCAACCAAACAATGAAAAGGTCCTTTGAAGTATTCACACTTTAAATATGGTGTCCTCTCAATCCAGCAGCCCAAATAATCACCCCGTTAATAAAATGTCTCAAGCCAGGAAATTAATTGAGTTGAGAGAGTATGCAGAGCAATCAAAGGCAGGACATTGTATGCATCCTTTGTACAGGGACAGGACAGACCAAGAGACCAGAGGACATAGAATGAACCCAGACCTCCAAGTGTCCCTATTTTCCAGGGACAGTCCCAGATTTACAGAAGCCGTCCCAGTTTCTGATTTGATTGCAGAATGTCCGTCTTTTCCTTAGGACGCCCCGATTTTCATCGGAGGAATGTTGGAGGATATGTGGAAACCCATCCCCTCCCATTCACTGCTTCTTTTTCTCATGCTCTCTCACAGCTGCCCATGGAGGCGCAGGTCAATTCTGTGTCCAGGGCTGCTGTCTGCCAGCTCCATCTGGTACGCAGGCTGAGACCCTACCTGCCCGCAGACTGTTTCACTAGAGTGGTACATGCTCTGGTTACCTACCAGGCAGAGGGCCTTCTCGGTAGTGGCGCCCTCCTTGTGGAACGCCTTCCCACCAGATGTCAAGGAAATAAACAACTACCTGACTTTCAGAAAACTTCTGAAGGCAGCCCTGTTTAGGGAAGTTTTTAATATTTGACGTTTTATCGTGTTTTTAATAGTCTGCTGGGAGCCGGCCAGAGTGGCTGGGGTAACCCAGCCAGATGGGCGGGGTATAAATAATAAATTATTATTATTACTACAAGCAAAAAGACAGGGCCTGACTGGCAGATTTATTGGCTGGTTCCTAGTAACTCCCTCTGACCATCAGCATCTATTTTCTTCAGCTGGGATGGGGAATGCATCCCTCTAGGTCTCTCTGTTCAAGCCTTAGGGCTCTGCACTGACCTTGAGTCCTTTTGCCAGGATGGATTTTGTCTCCGAGTTGTCCCAATGCTTCTTGGTGGCCTGGATATGTAAGTGTGGAAATCTCTGAGTTTTGCACAGCTGGGACGTAGCAACCCAGGCCTACTTTTTTGCAGAAGAGCAATTATTTTGCCGTCTATATTTCAAGGCAGCAGATTGATTTTTTATTTTGATGGGAAATTGAATTGATTGCACCCGTATGGAGGAACCAATGCCTGCTCAGCAAGTGCCCCCCATATAGTCCAGTCATTATAGTGCAACTTAGCGTTAATCTGTATTGGTATTAACTCAGCGAGGGGACATAAGCAAAGGACTCCCTGCTGGCGAGACTCTGCTCTTTAGAGATAATAACAGGGACTTGAGTGTCTCTCTGAAAGCCACTGCAAACCTGAAGATCATTTTAATATTGCACTTCAGGGATTAATCAAATCTTTGGAATTATTTTTAGCTGAGCTTCAAGGAAGAAGCAAAAATGTTCTGGTCTCACTAATGCTAATATATGTCATTATTTGTACTTTTCCAAGGCATTAGCAATTCAGAAGGGAGTTTGTCCAGGAAACAATTGTTTCACGGATTTTACATTGAATCTGGAAAAGTTTTACACCCACCCCTTTCTACATTAGAGGCTCCAACCATATTAGGCACTTCCATACGCTCCAACAGTTCTCCGATGAAAATAGGGATGTTCTATACCATGATGATGATGATGATGATGATTAAAATGCCCCACCCATCTGATTGGGTTGCCCCAGCCACTCAGGACAGTTTCCAACATGTATAAAAACATAACAAAACACTTAAGATTAAGAAGCTTCCCTATACACTGCTGCTTTCAGATGTCTTCTAACAGTTGTATAGTTACTTATCTCCTTGGCTCATGGGTCTCCATACCCTCCAACATTTCTCTGATGAAAATAGGGAAGTCCCAAGAAGAAGCAGGGCATTCTGGGACCCAATCAGAAACTGGAACAGCTTCTGTAAATCTGGGACTGTTCCTGGAAAATAGGAACACTTGGAGGGTTTGTACTTACCAAGGAGTAAATTCCATTGACCCCACTAGGATTTATTTCTGAGTAGACCTCCATATGATTGTGCTGCATATTTGTCTTATGGCAGCTTATGTACCCCCAAAAACCATGATGTACAGAGTGCTTAAACCAAAGCATCCCAGTTTGGACATCATGGGGAAACCATGGTTTAACAAACTAGAAGACCTCCCCTAAACTTAGTTTAGTCTCTAAAACTTAGTTGGTCTCTAAGGTGCTACTGGAAGGAATTTTTTTTATTTTATTTTCCCCTAAACCAGGCATATAAGAAAAGGAGAGGGGAGTGGACAAGAGTGTGTGTGTGCTGCATACTCCTGTTCCTACAAACCATCGTTTGTTGGACTAGGAACATCTAGGTCAAATCAGGGGAGGTGGTTTTTTTTTTTTTTTGCAGTGTTCAAATGGCTGAAGAATTCAACTTCTGCATTAATCTGTATAACTCATGGGAATTCTTCCTTTAAGCAGAACTACTTACCAAAATGTTGTTGTTGTTGTTGTTGTTGTTGTTGTTGTTTTAATGTACTGGTCAGAGAACAACAACTATGCTGAAACATCAGTCATTCTGTTTTCAAGGGACAATATGCAGATGAGTCAATAGCTCCAAAGAGGGCTGTTTAACATCTCAAGGCAAATTTGAAATCTCTGTGTACCAGTAATAAAGCTGTAAATTTAATTCATTAGTTAAAACTGCAGCATTCCTAAACTAATGATACAACTGGGGGACCGTCACCTTGCAGAAGGAACAAAAATATAACACGATTTGTGCTTCCACACAATGTTTTGATAGCCTGGAATTAGCAGAATTAAGTATGGTAATAATCTACTAATTAACAGCAATTTCTTTTATAGCTACAGAAATGGCACAACACAAACTGCACTGACCTATAATTTACGTTGCGCAAGTCCCGCATCTGTTAGCTCTGTACTTGTCATCACCCCTGCGCTCACCAAAATATTGCTTATCAGTATACTCATGCAATGGGAAGGTGGGGAGGGTGCCAAACGTTTATAGGATGATCAATTCTTTTTCTTATTCCGCTGAATTAAAGGTCAGCTCTGCGGAAAAAGGCTAACTCAAAGTGGCAAGTGCATTGAAACAGCAATTAGTTCTATCGTCTCCCCTTTGATAAGCATTGGGTAATAGAAATATATGTAAATGAAAATAATTAAAAGCATTAAAGCTAATTTTGCCCTTGTGCTTTCATTCTTTCGCAGTATAATTAAATAGCAGAAGAGGGAAAATGTTGAACAACGTAAACAGCCTCTCATCTTCTCCCCTAAATGTGCAACAAGTTCCATTAGCGTTAGCAGAATTATGCATAAACTTCAATATAGATCATTGATAATATCATTTGCAATCTTAAAGGATTCGCCGCATGCTTCTGTCCTTAAGTTATGCCTGCTGGGCAGGATGAGATTGCTCCTGAATCTCTTGCAGGGGCAGACCAAAATGATTTGCCCATGAAATCAGTCTATAATTGTAGCAATAATGTTTCACCAGCAGCCAGCTACTGCAAGTCAATCATTTGCTGTCAGGGAGAAAAACTGGGCAAGAAGAGGAAAAAATCAGGCAAACAAGTGGGAAGTCTGCGGCTGACAAATTTGGTGAAAAGGAAGACGGCACGCAAAATAGCACTTCACACAAATGGCGAACAGTGATTGCTAAGAACAAATAAAGGAAAGGCAGATGAATACTTATGTTCCCAGAATCATACAAGTACTAGGCTACCAGATTCCAGGCGCAAATACCCAGCATAAATCTCTGGTTCTACAACTTGTGGGGGCTACAAGTAAGGTTGCCAGATCTCCAGATTTGACCTCAATTCTCCAGGTTTTCCTGACTCTCTCCAGGTAGCAGATAAAAGGTAAAGGTAAAGGTTAGGATCTCCTACTCATGAGTAGGACCCTGGCAGAGACACATGCCCGACTGGCATGTTCCGTCCCTCCTGGTTGATCATTCGGGAGCTTCAAAAGCTTTATTCAGCCCGAACATCACAGCGACTGATGCCAAGAAACATCAGCACACTTACGGACCCGCAGAGTTTGCGCAGTTGCGTACAGAACTCAGCAACTCAGCATTTTGGCTAATCTACTTTTATTTACATATAAACACACACGGAACACTGCAACATGGCTCCCTCTCTCTCTAGCATCAGCAGCAAAGAGAAAGAACAAAGGACAATAGTCCCACTTCATGGAACAGAGTAACACAAAAATCCTGTCTTCGTCACTTCCCACTCTGTGGAATGAAAACATACACAGTCATGTGACAACAATCCCATGACAGCAGACAGAGGGAATGAATCTTCAACAAAGGGACGCCTGACTGTTAAGTCCAGTCGCGGATGACTCTGGGGTTGCAGCGCTCATCTCACTTTACTGGCCAAGGGAACCGGCGTTTGTCCACAGACAGCTTCCAGGTCATGTGGCCAGTATGACTAAGCCACTTCTGCCAAATCAGAGCAGCACACGGAAACGCCATTTATCTTCCCACCGGAGTGGTACCTATTTATCTACTTGCACTTTGATGTGCTTTCGAACTGCTAGGTTGGCAGGAGCTGGGACCAAGCAACTGGAGCTCACCCCATCGCGGGGATTCGAACCGCCGACCTTCTGATTGGCAAGTCCTAGGCTCAGTGGTTTAACCCACAGCGCCACCTGCATCCCACTGCTGGGTGAGAGTACCTTTAATTACAGTAATACTAAAAAAATAGAATAATAGAGCTGCTGAGTTGAAAGGCACCATGAGGAACATCTAGTGCTGCAACCCCCTGCAGTGCAGGAATGCATGTTGTGCAGCTACAGAAATGACTACCAACTAAATACAAGTCTGCTTACCCCCTTTTAGGGGCACAGAGGCTTTGTGGGACGGCCAACGGTGTAGGGCTGCGGGTCGGGGACTGATCCTTGCTGGATTGTGAGCTCCTGGCTTGAAATCCTCCACTGGACCAAACACCATTTCAGGCAACTTTTCTTCTTCTCTCCTTGCCCATTGATTCGGAGAGCCACCAGCCTCGATTTCAATTCCGAAGATGACTACATCAGAACAGCCAGTTCGATGCTGCCTACAAAAGCATCTGTCACAAGCATTGATGGAAAGCAGTCTGTATCATTAAATCATGTGTGGATTCGATAGCATATATTTTGTATATGCCAGCTTCCAGGGGGGAATATTTTAGGTTGATCTATATCACATTAAATGCAGTTATACATGGACTGTTTTACATCGGCTTTCACCACAGCTGCCAGCCAACTCTCCACAGGCCACAACCAATTACCACTGCGTGGAAATTAGAAAGCAAGCACCAAATATACCAAGTCAAATACAAGCCAGCTGCAGATCAGTGATCACCCCTATTTACTGTGACAGCCTGCATTTCTGATGCTTTGATCAATATTTGGGGGTAGGAACTCTGTAATGCTACAAAGCAGGAATCCAAGATTTGACACCACAAATTTGGCTAGAATCAGATCACATCAGTCTCTACACAGCATGATACAGACATTTTCAAAAAGTGATAACTTAGGATCAAGGTATCCTGGTAATTAAGTGCCATTAAGAGTTAAAGCAATATTATATCATTATTTACAATTGCACCAGGGTAGCCAATGTGTTGCTGGACTATGGCTGCAATCAGATGTGGGATTTATTGCATTAGTTTGCTGGTTATAATGTTAGCACTTCAGTCCCAAATTTCTAACATTATTTTTACACAGCAGTACCTGTTGAGTTATGGAGCTAGGTTTTGTTTTCTTTTATCTATATACCTCCAAGTTGTACTAAATTGTGGGAAATAACAGCATGCTAGGATACCACCCCAAATTTCATCCTGATCATGGCTTGATCATGAGAACCATGGGGGAATTAGAACACAAAGCTTCCACTATTTTCCAAATTAATGGGTTTTTTTTCCTTTCTGGAAGAAATTAACAAAGAAATGAGCAAAGTGTTGGTGCTGACCTTTAAAGCCCTAAATGGCCTCGGCCCAGTATACCTGAAGGAGCATCCCCACCCCATCATTCAGCCCTCACACTGAGGTCCACTTCCGAGGGACTTCTAGTGGTTCCCTCACTACGAGAAGTGAGGTTACAGGGAACCAGGCAGAGGGCCTTCTCGGTAGTGGCGCCCACCCTGTGGAACATCCTCCCATCAGATGTCAAGGAAATAAACAACTATGTGACTTTTAGATGACATCTGAAGGCAGCCCTGTTTAGGGAAGTTTTTAATGTTTGATGATTTATTGTGTTTTTAATATTCTGTTGAGAACTGGCCAGAGTGGCTGGGGAAACCCAGCCAGATGGGCGGGGTATAAATAATAAGTTGTTGTTGTTGTTTGTTGTTATATTTAAACTTCTGCTAAATTCCACTAGGTTTCCAGAAGTTGCTTTTACTTCATGTGAAAGATCACATTCTGAAGACTAAGACTCCTTAAGGATAAAGATAAAGAACTCTTAAAAGGCAGGACAGGAGTCTTAAAGGTGCTCATCAACAGTTAGACTCTGAGTAGATGACCTGCGTGCCAGTTTTCTAACTATGGTGAAATGTATTCCATTCCTATTCAAATTACAGTATGTAGTTCCAAATTTGCATCTATACATATCAATCAGTGTGTGCAAATTTTATGCAGATTTGTGTTAGGGAAGGAATACATTTCCACTTTCCGATGTTTATTTATTGATTTGGTAATCTTTTCATCCTTCATCAGAATATACAATTATTGAACAAATAAAACATCTAAACACAAGCGAATCCTGCCCACAGAGCCTTCAAATAAAAATGCTACTGGAACACAACTGCAAACTAGCTTGTCATTACATTACCACCACCACAATCCAACTTTGTTGCTTCTATTTATTTAAAAGTATATCTATACTTCTCTTTATATCAAAAGATACCCAAAGCAAGTTACAACAATGAAACATAATAAAACAATAAGAAGTATAAAACTCTTAATACAACAATTTTTTTTAAAAACCCCTTCAAATTAGAAATACTGTACTGTACATCAAAATCCTAATACAGTCAAACCTCGGATCCCGAACGCCTCTGTTTTGAAACGTTTTGGCTCCCGTACGTCGAAAACCGGGAAGTGCTCTGGTTTTTAAACGTTTTTCGGAAGCCAAACATCCAATGCATATTCCTCTGAGTGCACGAAGCTCCTGTAATCAACCAGAAGCCGAAATTCGGTTGTCAAACATTTCAGGCTTCCGGAATGGATTACGTTCGACAACCGAGTTTTGACTAAATGGTTAATGCTTGTTTAGCTTCTAGGAGGAAGTTGTTCCATAGGACTGGTGCCATTACCATTAAGACCATCTTCCTGGTGGCCACGAGGTGGATCTCCAAGACCTTTGGCTTCTGCTGCTCACTGCAGTGAACAGGAAATCTATATGGGGGTAATCCATCATCTTCTCAGGTAAATTTTTGACAGCTAAAGAGGTAAGTAGGTGAAACATACCCACTCATGGTATCTATATACCAGAGAAACTTCCTCCTGCTTAAGTTAGCTTGTCAGGAGAAAAGTTGGCAAACCTATTCATTTTATACCACCAGTCGTTCTGATGACCAGTAGCGTTGACCCTATGGGATGACCATATGGGTTTCCAGTTGTGTGGTTTGTTGTTGTTTAGTCGTTTGGTCGTGTCCGACTCTTCGTGACCCCATGGACCAGAGCTCGCCAGGCACTCCTGTCTTCCACTGCCTCCCGCAGTTTGGTCAGACTCACGTTGGTAGCTTCGAGAACACTGTCCAACCATCTCGTCCTCTGTCGTCCCCTTCTCCTTGTGCCCTCCATCTTTCCCAACATCAGGGTCTTTTCCAGAGAGTCTTCTCTTCTCATGAGGTGGCCAAAGTATTGGAGCCTCAGCTTCAAGATCTGTCCTGCTAATGAGCACTCAGGGCTGATTTCCTTCAGAATGGATAAGTTTGATCTTCTTGCAGTCCATGGGACTCTCAAGAGTCTCCTCCAGCACCATAATTCAAAAGCATCAATTCTTCGGCGATCAGCCTTCTTCACGGTCCAGCTCTCACTTCCATACATCACTAGCTTTAACTATGGTTTAGGCTGATTAAACCCAGTAACTGAGACTGAGCCCTGTTGAGCTCATTGGGATTTACTTCTGAGAAAGCAGGTATAAGATTGCACTGTTAAATTTCTTCCTTTTAATAATCCTGTATCCGAAAGGAAACGAGCAACAATCATTCCTGGGGTTTACGTTTGCCACTTCATCCTACTAGCAACCAGTGTGAACCAGAATGTTTTTTCCCTCATTTCTGCCAAAGAACAACTTGATGCTTTGAAGAGCTGCAAAGTGAAAACCTATCTGGACCTCCTTCCCCTCCTGAGCCGATACTTGAATTCTGTTGTTCAGACAGAATGGGCTACACTGGGCAAAATTCATTCTCATTTACATAGGGAATAGCTCTGAGGAAGCCAATAGAATTACAGCGCAGAGAGAAAGAGTTGGACTTGGGGCTAATTGCAGCTCCAGCTGACCCATTTTATGCAGATAAGTGGCATGAGCGAGCCTGAAGATAATTCTTTGATTTCCTTTTCCCCCTTCTACACAAGATCTATAATAATAAGCAGAATAGGCACCAATCTCACAAAAGATCTGCATTGCCTCCTGGTACAAGGAACCATAATTTGGCGAGCCAACCCCTCCACCCCCGGTGAATCATGCTTAAACATTTTGTTGTTTAGTCACACCGATAATGAGGGGACATAAGAATCACTCGGAAAGGAGATAAACACACATCTGCGGGCTAAGAATGGCTCTCTCTCACACACACACACAGCTTACCTCAGCTTTTCTCTCTACATATCCTCCCAAGTACCTCTGCTTTTTTTAAAAAAAGTTAGGTTACTGCAGCTTTTAAGAAATAAATAAATTGCAGAAATGGGAAATATGGACAGCCCCTGCTAGTTGGAAAGTGTGGTTTTTTATTTTAAAAAATATCCTTTTTTTAAAAGGATATTTTTATCCTATTTTTTATTTAAAAAATTATCCTACTGATTCTGGAGATAACACCTTTTTAATACCCTGTTGGAGGTCAGCACATAACAGGTCCATGGTTTCCGTAACTGTCTGATAATTGGCAATTATATTGTATTTGCTTTTCTGGAAGGAACGCCACTTGGATGACGCCATTTTCTGCAGCTGTTATCGCTGCATAATTGATTGCAGGTTTAGTCTAGAGAACCATGCAAAACCCTGGGCGCTAATAAAGCCAGCCTTGCTGCAGCATGCAGAAGAAGACAGAGAGCTCCTCCATGTGTGATGCTCATGGCACTGGAAATAGCAGGTGCAGTAGACCAGTTGTCAGGGATTGGCTGGATGAGGAAGAGTGGTGGGAGCTGCCCGCCCAAGAGCCCCTCAGGGAGGGCACAGAAGATGACGACTTAGATCCCGGATCCTGGTGGTGGGATACTGGCCACACCTCAGAGAAGGGGAGAAACTGGGAGGTACTAGAAGCAGAAAGCTTGAGGCATCATGGACAAGCAGAAGCAGGCAGGTGGCCCACCACAAGGAAGGGTAATGGTGTTTCTAGTTTGGATGCTGGCTCCCACAGAAACGACAGAAAGGAGCCAGACCCTGCAGCTCTCCCACAGCACCAAGAGGACAGCCCCTCTGCTGAAGGTTCTCCAGCCCCACTGACTCCCAGAACACGAAGGATTGGAATGATTCTAGATCTAAGCCATATTTCAGGGATGATTCCATATTTGTTGATAAGAGTAAATAGTCATAACTGCCAAATCTCCCGTATACCCCGGGAAACCCCCGTTTTTCCAGCTGTTCACAGCTGAAAAAATTGGGTTTTTTTTGCTTTTTCCAGGTTTATTCTGGCACGGCGGCCATTTTGGAACTGGGCAGAGCATGCTCAGAAGCGACTTTTGATGCAGCTCTGCCCAGTTCCAAAATGGCTGCAGTGCAACTTCTGGCCCGGCGGCCATTTTGGAACTGGGCAAAGCAGCATCAAAAGTCGCTTCTGAGCATGCTCCGCCCAGTTCCAAAATGGTGACAGCGCTACTTCCGGTCTGCTACTTCCGGTCTGATCCCTTATTTCTCTGACAGGAACTTGGCAGAAATAGTTGAGCTAAGAAGTTCTGCACACCAGTCTATGAATGTCTTAAATAATTCTGTTGGTAAACCATGAAGGATATTACGTGTTGCTGAGCAATGAACCAGACAGGCAGAGAGAGAGGGGTGCCTTCTGCTCACCGTAGCAGAAGATTCCAGGAGAGGAGCCCTGACTCAGAAGGCAAGAGAGCGACGGAGGGACTGCACACCAGTCTGAGTAACTTCTTCATGGGGTGCGGGTTGCCTTTATGACCTTCCTTGTATTTTTTCCCTTCCCTTAATAAAGAAACTAGCTGCATGCTAGTTTCAGGAAGTGCAAATGAGGCAAGCTCACCTTTAAATGAGAACTGATTCAAATTTCTCCTCCATCCCTCACTGCAGGGCTCACTTGGATGAATGTTTGAAAACACTAATGTTCTGGTTGTTTACTTCCCCATGTGGTGTCCTTTATGTCAGCCTTATCTGGACGAAAGATGAGGGAGTCAGCAGTAAATTAGTGGGGAGACTCCTCTTGCTCTAAACAGTACTTAAGCCAGGCTGCTGAGGCTCCTTGGAGTGCAGTTAAGGCCAGCAGCTGGAACTTTATTGCCTGTTAACTTTCTTTTTTCTCCGTGCTTATGCATTTAAGTCTAGATTGTTTCTTTTTAAAAAAAATACCGGATTTATGGCTGCCTTGTTGAGTTGTGCCCTATTTGATATGTCAATATGCCTTGTGAACTGGTTCTTCTTGCATCCCCACCCCACCATTTTGTATTTTGAGAATGGGTGGATAATGGCTTTGGACACAAATCATTGCAGATAAATAACCCCAGCCAACCAGCCAAGGGTGGATCTACACACAAGGGGGGGAACCCACTATAAATAAGCCAGAAATTAAATTGTTATAACAAAATAATTAAAAAACGCTATGTAAAAGCACATCGAAAAGTTTTGTGCTCTACATCGCCATCTGGTGTTGCATGTTTATAATGCATCCCAAGTCCTGGTTTATTTTTACTAATGTAACTGAGCCCAAGTTACAGTAGTTGGGGGTGGGAGCCACTTTTATGTGGCTTCAAGCTACTGTAATGTTAAAAGACTCAGCAATCCAAAACAGGCTCATTCAAGTGAGGCCATCATTTAGGCCCCATGCACACTAGTGCTGAGAGTTACCTGGTTTTCAACATTATCACCAGCTAAGCATTGTGATGCCTGTTGTCTTTGTCCATGGAGTTTTCTTGGATACTGGAGTGGCTTGCCAGTTCCTGCTCCAGGTGGATCACGTTTAGTCAAAACTCTCCACTATGACCTGTCCATCTTGGGTGGCCCTGCACAGTGGCCCTGCACGGCATAGCTCATAGCTTCTCTGAGTTATTCAAGCCCCTTCACCATGACAAGGCAGTGATCAATGAAAGACACTGATGTTGGGAAAGATTGAGGGCACAAGGAGAAGGGGACGACAGAGGACGAGATGGTTGGACAGGAGTGCCTGGCGTGCTCTGGTCCATGGGATCACGGAGAGTTGGACATGACTAAACAACCAAACAACAACAAGCATTGTGATATACTGATATATGTAGAGACATTGACTGGCTTCAAACATCTCTCCACACACACACACACACACACACACACACACACACACACACACACCATAATTCGTGATATATTGCCAGGTCAAAAATTATGGAACCGATATCATGGTTGCCACATCTGCTTCTAGAGAAGCTGCCAACAGACAAAAATCAGAAGGCAGAGCCCAGTGTCCTCCTCTGGTTCTGCTTGTGTCAAGAAAAAGATGACAAGCTTTGCTTTAGGGAAAATTTACCAGTAACTAATGGGCTATGTCAGTGCCTGTGATACTGAACTTTACAATCCCTGCAGAGAAGAACGGATCAAAAATAGAATGGTGATAAAGTGTAAAAAAGAAAAGAAAAGAACAAACTGAGGAAATCTTGAAGAAGAATTAAATGAGTTATTCAGTTGGAGAATAATGCAAAAGAATAAGATCCTCGGTTAGTGAAAGTCAGGGATGAAAATCCCCGGTCCTCTAAATGCTCTTGGATTCCAACTCCCATCAGCCCCAGCACTGATAATGATGGTGGTTAATGTTGTGGTTCAACATTGGGGAAAGGGGCATATTACCTATCTCTGGTGTAAGTCACTAGAATTACACACACACACACACACACACACACACACACACACACACACACACTTCACCTGGGGCCACATCAGGGCCGGCTCTAGGTAGAGTCCTGGTGGCGCGGGGCGCCAGGGCACCGGGCCAGTAGGCGGGGTGCCGCGCAGCAAAGCCGCGTGGAAGCCATGCTGCGCCCTGCGAGGGCGGGGGCGCCGGAGCGATCTCCGACCCTCAGCGCCAGGGCGCCCGACCTGCTCGAGACTGCCCTGGGCCACATCTTTTTGAAATCATTCCTATGCCCTTGTCTGGTACCTTGGCACACAGGCCTAATGGTGGGAAGCAGGAATAAGAAACCATGCTATTCAGAAAAAGAAGCAACCGAGTATAGCGTTGCTCAAACCACCACTGCACCTTCTTCCAGTGTATGGTGTAGGGCCCAAGTAATGTCTTGAGGAACATAGAAAGCTGCTTTATACTGGGTCCATCTAGCTCAGTGTTGTAGACTTTTCACTAACTGGGAGTAGGTCACCAGGCTTTCAGATGTGGCTCTCCCCATCCTACTTGGAGATGTGGGAGATTGAACCAGGACCTTCTGGATGCAAAGCAGATGCTCTCCAACTGAGCTATGGTCCTTCCCCCAAGGAAGTCCTACAGCCAGATTCCATTTTGTTTGCAAGGAATCAGGACAGCAGGCAAGACTTAGGTATATAATTTGTATAGCCATAGCTTTTTGTGAGGTTATGAATGACAGTGGTTGAAAGCTTGTATGGCTTGCCCAAAAAGGTCTGGGATGAAGGTCCACCACAAACCACAAACTCTCCTACTTAGTGCTTCCTTTGAAGGTTGCTGCCATTGTCACAGATCTGAATGCTGCATGTGCTGTGTTTGTTTGTTGTTGTTCATTCTGCATGTGCTGTGTTTGTTTGTTTGTTGTTGTTGTTTAGTCATTTAGTTGTTTCCGACTCTTCGTGACCCCATGGACCAGAGCACACCAGGCACTCCTGTCTTGCACTGCCTCCCGCAGTTTGGTCAGACTCACGTTGGTAGCTTCGAGAACACTGTCCAACCATCTCATCCTCTGTTGTCCCCTTCTCCTTGTGCCATCAGTCTTTCCCAACATCAGGGTCTTTTCCAGGGAGTCTTCTCTTCTCATGAGGTGGCCAAAGTATTGGAGCCTCAGCTTCAGGATCGGTCCTTCCAGTGAGCACTCAGGGCTGATTTCCTTCAGAATGGATAGGTTTGATCTTCTTGCAGTCCATGGGACTCTCAAGAGTCTCCTCCATGTAACATTGCAACTATCATTGAAAGTCCCTTGTGTTTTGAGGTGGAACAGATCGGTGTTCAATGGTCAAAATAGTGAACATGTATAACTTTTTAACTACAGTACTATTGCCCAATTCACCACCAACAGAGAGCTATGAGAGTTTGTGTGTATGCACGCACAGATCATCTTGTCCATAAGATCTGCATTTTTAAAAAATTTCCACTATACAATCAGGAAAAAACCTGAGTCAATAATGTTATTGCTATAATATCAAACTGTCAATATCAGCGTCTGTGCTAGGAAAAGAAAAATGTTGCCTTCACTCTGCCATTTTGTTCCTTAGCCTTTCCTTAGACTGTTTGTGGCAGCCAATAATAATGTGAGATAGTATTGTGAGCCTACCCCCATTGGAAAAGGGGGCAGGACAGCTATAGGGGAAGGGAAATAACTCAGTAGTAGAGCATCTGCTTTGCAAACACAATGTTCCAGCTTCAGTTGCTGGCATCTCTAGGTAGGGCTGAGAAAGACTCTTCTATTAAACCCTGAGAGTCGCTGCTGGGCAGTGTAGACAATAATAAACTATATAGATTAATGGTCTGGTTCAGCATAAGGCAGCACCCCATTTTCCTATGTACTATTTCATAATATCTGGAATGGGACACAGGTGACGCTGTGGGTTAAACCACAGAGCCTAGGGCTTGCCGATCAGAATGTCGGCGGTTCAAATCCCCGCAACGGGGTGAGCTCCTGTTGCTCAGTCCCAGCTCCTGCCAACCTAGCAGTTCGAAAGCACGTCAAAGTGAAAGTAGATAAATAGGTACCACTACAGCGGGAAGGTAAACGCCATTTCTGTGTGCTGCTCTGGTTTGCCAGAAGCAGCTTACTCATGCTGGCCACATGACCTGGAAGCTGTACGCCAGTTCCCTCGGCCAGAAAAGCGAGATGAGCGCCTCAACCCCAGAGTGGTTCGTGACTGGACTTAACTGTCAGGGGTCCTTTACCTTTTATTTCATAGTGTCTGGAATCCACTGCTGTGTACTGTGGCTCAACAAGTGGATGCATGTAATAAAAGAATGAGCAATGGACTGCTATGTCTGAAGAAACCTGAAAAGCAGGGGAGTTTAAGTCAGGTGCTAACTACCCACTTCCCTTCATTGTTTACTGCAAACGAAAGTCAAGCGGGATGGACCAGAATGTCAGACTAATGGTTTTACTCAGTACAATGCAGCTTCCTAGGTTCCCATGATGCAGCTGGAGATCAACAAGCATCTCCTCTCATTGGACAAGGCTTTGGGCGTGAATATTTTGCCTAGCTTTTTTTTTTTTACTCAGCACCCAGACCAAAGCGAAACGGTGATTGAAATTTTTAAGGCCTCCAAGGCTGAGTCATAATAAGGTAATAAATAAAAGACAGCTTCAATAGGTAGAGAGACAAGTCTGATTCTTCATTCTCCTGAAAATGAAAGGTTCATAATTTCTAGTTTGTTAGCATGCATTCACTAAGAAGATTCTAGATGCACAGACTCTAGTGCAGAATTATTCATATCATGTCCAGAAACCTGATAGATTCACAGTTCTGATTGGGTGTCTTGTAATTCTAAGTATGCACCGGCAGCCTACTATAATTTTCTGTTGTATTTCAAATACTTCTAAGGCATGTTTTACATTTTCTCCCCTATACATTTGACTTTGAAATTGGGGAAGGGAAACGATGCTAAAATGTGGTGTTTTCTTCACTTTCTGTTGGGTTGATGCACGTTATTCATGAAGCTTAATTTTGATGAATGACTTAAATACACTTTGGAAATTACCATTGCTTTCGCCTTGCCTAGCTAAGAGCTTGCTTGACTCTAAAGCATTTCTCAAAACATTTGCAAAACTGTGATTCTAGCTGTCTCGAGAACTTGAATAAATGATCCAAACGACTTATGAATAGTCAGTGCAAACATCCAAATATGCCATTTTGCTCTGCTCATTTGCTGTTCTCTCTTGTGTCTTGGCATATCTGGCAGCCTGCTTCTCTGCTGCAAATGCTTCAGACGAAATGCTTCCAGCGCTTAGTGCCAGTTCTTCTTAATGGTTGCAGTATCTTTACAATACAGGGACGCACATCATAGGCGTGTGTTCTATTTTTAAGCCCTGCAGATTTCAGCCACGCTGCAAATAGCACAATGGATTAAAAAAAATGCCGCCATTGATACAGTTAATTATATGAGCTATTCTAAAACAGAATCTACGACTCGTATAAAATATTCGTGGGCCTGTGTCTCATTTTCATCATACTCTTTATCGGCTCACTGCTGCCTCACTGCTGTTGACTGCTTCCACAGGTCGGTGTCCCAGAATCTCTACTGATTGGGAGGGAACCTGGAGCTAATCCAAAAAGGAACCGTTTTGCTAATTGATCCTTATCTTGCCAAGCCTTGCAGATCCCCCAAAATGCCAGAAGTACATAACACAGTGGTCCTGGTCCAGAACCGTGCAGCACTTGGGAACTGATCTCTGCCAAGTCATTTTGAGGGGAGAAGGAGTGGGATGGATAAACTTTGTTTAGAGCACTTCTCCCTCTTCAGCATCACAAAGTGATCAGCTCCCAGGGTTGACTGTGCATTCAGAAGTTACTCCTTGGGTGGAAGAAATATGTATTCTCCCGCCATGGTAGCATCTTTTTTGTACTGACAGCATGACATTGCTTGCTGTAGATGGGAGTGTCTTCCCTGTGCCTAGGATTGATTGATTGATTTTTAATGACGTCATTACCTATTACACCATGAATATAACTTGTAGCCAATGTGGAATATTTTCCCCAAGACCTACAAGACCTTCTCTGGGTAAACAGGTTTCCTGCACCATCTCCCTATGGAAAAGTATTATATGCTTGATAGTAAAACGATTTTAATCAGTTAAAAAGCAAGTTGGTTAATTGCCTACATTAATTCTCCACCCTAAACCAAACACATGCTCATGGGGAAAATAAAGATTCAGCAAGAAGCATCATCATAACTTTCATAAATTTCATGAACAAGCAATTGCTCATGTTTCTTCATTCTAGATCCAAGACAAATTCTCACAAATTCTTTGCTAATGAATAATAATAATAATAATAATAATAATAATAATAATAATAATTTATTATTTATACCCCGCCCGTCTGGCTGGGTTTCCCCAGCCACTCTGGGCGGCTTCCAACAGAAAAATAAAATAAAATAACCAATTAAACATTAAAAGCCTCCCTAAACAGGGCGGCCTTCAGATGCCTTCTAAAAATCTGGTAGCTGTTTTTCTCTTTGACATCTGATGGGAGGGCGTTCCACAGGGCGGGCGCCACCACCGAGAAGGCCCTCAGCCTGGTTCCCTGCAACTTGGCTTCTCACAACGAGGGAACCACCAGAAGGCCCTCGGTACTGGACCTCCGTGTCCAGGCAGAACAATGGGGGTGGAGACGCTCCTTCAGCTAACTCCACTACTGGGCAATTGTGTCCCTTGTTTGTGATTATGACTGTGTTTCAGGACAGCATTTTCTTGTATCTGAGGGCAGAGCTAGAGTTCACTGGCAGAGCACATGTAGAAGGTCATAAATTCAATCCTAGGCACATCTAGATAGGGCTGAGAAACTCTGAAATTCTTGAGACCTTCATCCAGTCATTGTAGACCAAGGTTCCCACACTGTGGTCCATTGTCAACCAGTGGTCCACAAGCTTCATTTGGGTGATTTGTAGCATTTCTCTAAAAATACAGAAAATTTGTAAAGCATAGTGAATTACGAATGCTACAACTGGCAGAAAAATCATGAAGTGGTCCACCAAGACCCTCAGCAACTTTTCAAGTGGTCCATGGGAAGTTTGGGAGCCACTGGTGTAAACAATACTGAAGGAGGTCTGGTGAGTGACACAACCATGGCACACTGTACACTGTGTGACACACCAAGTACAGTGGTCCCTCGGTTTACAAACACAATTGGTTCCGGAAGTCTGTACTTAACCTGAAGCGTACTCAACCTGAAGCGTACTTAACCCGAGGTATGAGTGTAATTGGTTCCGGAAGTCCCTACTTAACCTGAAGCGTACTTAAGCCGAAGCGAACTTTCCCATTGAAAGTAATGGAAAGTGGATTAATCTGTTCCAGACGGGTTCGTGGAGTACTTAAACTGAAAATACTCAAACCGAGGCGTACTTAAACCGAGGTATGACTATACTTGCTTGATCGACTTTCTAATTTTTGCATCATTAGTAGGATTAAATGGTAGGGAGCACTCTCCTAAACTCAGTTCCTTCCCCCATGTTCTAAGTTTAATACACTGAGGAGATTTCTTCATGAAAATTTTAATAATAATAGCATTGTGGGCTTTTCACAATATACCTCCATCTTGAGATGGCCACATAATTCATCTTTAAAATAAGTCAATTGGTGAAGGCTGAAGGAGTTTCTCATAGCCCCCACAGCCTTGCCCCCCCCCAAGGAGCTCTGTTGATCCTTTCTGTACCAGAATCAGCTGACAGCCAGAGCATAATAAGCTGACTTCAGTCTCTGACTTTGCCGCACAGTATGGTAAAGCTTGAAATCTCATTATCATCTCACTCATTTACCAGAGAAAGAAGAGCTGTCAATTAGCCTGTGTCATCGCTCATGCTCTGGGGGTTGGGAAGCCCCCACTGTGCTCGCCTGCATTTCCCCTCCACTAAAACACTAGAAGTAGGGTTGTCTCCTGATTAAATGGACAGCCCTACTTTTCTGATGTCATCTGACTGAAAAATTCTTGGATTAATTAGATGGGTTGGAATTGGTTGATGGATTAACCAAAGCTTGCATATATAGCACAGGAGGGGGAAATCATTATAAATCTTGAAATAGGTATACTTTTAGTAGAAGCATTCTTCCTTCTCTCAGATGTAGAGAGAATGTTTCTTGTGTTTGACATCAGGAATTTTTATAAGTATGTGTATTTTAATATGTTGCTGCCTGATACATCAGGGACATGTTTTGAGTTGATCACAGTGTTCCCATCCATTTATAAAGCATTAATCAACTAAACATTACAGACCTCATTAAAAGGGATCAAGGCTATGTTATTTGTAAAAATCACATATTTTGATCCAGCATATCTAGTCCTTGAGAAACATCACAGAGTTGATCCAATACAGGGCTAGCCAGTGTAAAGTCCTTGAAGTTCACAGATTCCATCATTCCTGGTCATTGGCTGGCTGGGGAAGCTGGGAGCTGGCATCTACCACATCCACATTGACTACAGTGTGTGTGTGTGTGTGTGTGTGTGTGTGTGTGTGTGTGTGTGTGCGCGCGCGCGTGTGTGCATTTGTGTGTGTGTGTGTGTGTGTGTGTGTGTGTGTGTGTGTGTGTATACACTGATGATTCCTCAGTACATTGCTGAGTAAATAATAACTTCTGCAGAAGCTACATGAATCCTTGTCAGCTGAGAAAACAATTTCATAATTTCTACCCTGATTTCTGGATATAAAAAATTGCATGACATCACCCTGAATATCAAGTCCTGTGTTTCTCAATTCATTTGCTCTTGGGAGGGATGTACTAATGCAAGATGACAGTTTGCCAATAAGATTGAATACTGCAGCTGTGTATAGTCTAGGGACAAAAAAAGAAGCATTTTTCTAACACCCATTTTGAAATCCCAATTTTGTTGTAGGCTGTGTGCTTTTTCTCACTCATTGACACTATTCAGCACCCTCCAGCACCGTTGTGATGTAAATCACATCATTTACAGGCAGAAGGATACCACTACAAATCCACTGTGAGTAAATGAATTCAGATTGTGGGTTTAGAGCAGAGGTTTCATTCTGGTCAGGTTCTCATCATTCTTCGGATGGTGCTGAGCTGCTTCTACCCTTTGGAAAGGGAAGAGAGCCATATGCCTCAGCACCCCCTAACTGTTGGCTGTTGTTTCCGCTACCGAAACCTAAATGACTACCTGAAAGAAAAAGCATCCAAAGGTTTCAAAGATGTCCCTAGGCACTTTCCTGCAAGAAATTAATTCCTAGTTTTAATGAAAATAAACTGTAATGTTCTAATGGGAGGTTTTAATTAGAAAACATGCACATTCTTTCACTTTATTCCCCAAGAACCATGTGTGGCTGAAAAAGAAGAGTGCAGAATGAGAGCAATCACTTATGAATACATTCTTCTTCTTCTTCTTCTTCTTCTTCTTCTTCTTCTTCTTCTTCTTCTTCTTCGATCAGTTGTAGCCAAGTAAGATTGTCTTGCATAAACAATGAGTCCGTAAGTGACTGTGGAGGCCAATTCTGGATCCACACGTCCTTCCACAGTGGGGACATTGGCTTCCGGGTGAGAGTTGATCACGGTGTGGATTCGCCAAGCGTGCCTTCCTCTTAGCACGTTTCTCCCTTGCGTCCTGAGTTTGAGTGTCTTCAAAGCCCATGACACCTTTGGTAAAGGCTGTTCTCCAACTGGAGCGCTCACAGGCCAGTGTTTCCCAGTTGTCAGTGTTTATGCTACATTTTTAAAGATTTGCCTTGATACAGTCTTTAAAGCTCTTTTGTTGACCACCAGCATTACACTTTCCATTTTTAAGTTTGGAATAGAGTAGTTGCTTTGGGAGACAGTCTTCAGGCATCCGCACAACATGACCAGTCCAACAAAGTTGATGTTGAAGAATCATTGCTTCAACACTGGTGATCTTTGCTTCTTCCAGTACACTGGTATTAGTTCGCCTGTCTTCCCAAGTGATGTGTAAAATTTTTCGGAGACACTGTTGATGGACTTGACTTATGAATGACTTACGAATACAAAGGAAGGCAAGAATCCAGACCAAATGATTACACAGCCTTACAATATATTGATGTTGATGTGGGTTTCATGTGTAGCAAGGACCCTGTCTCTAATGTTGCTACTCAAGACACATGAAATCTATGTTGACCTCAGTGTATTATAAATGGATAGTCAAAGTTTATGCCAGTATGAATTAAGGTTGATACACATAGAAGTATTTGCATTTGAGAAGAGAAGATAAAGGAGATTGTAGTCAATATTGACATGACCAGGGCCGGCGTGTCCATTTAGGCGAACTAGGCCATCGCCTAGGGCGCCAAAATGGAGGGGGCGCTGGCCAGCCTGTCCCCCAACCCCCCCCCCCCGAGCCACCGACCGCCACCTCCGCCCTCGCCTGTGGCTTCCTTTCTTATTTTTTTCTTCTCCTGACGTTGCCGGGCAAGGGGCAGGCTAGTGAGGCGCCACACTAGTGGCTGACTGGCGTGACACTCCTCCTCGCTGGCCCGCCCCTCGCCCGGCAACGTCGGGAGAAGAAGAAGTTAAAAAGGAAGCTGCCAGCTGAGTGAGGCTGCTGGCTGCAGCTTCCTTTCTTATTTTTTCTTCTCCCGATGTTGCCGGACGAGGGGCGGGCTAGCGAGCAGCCAATCAGAAGCTGCGGGCACCTCTGGGCTGAGCGGGAGGAAGCGGCCAGAAGCGGCCGAGAGCAGGAAGGAAGCGGCGCCAGAAGCGGCACGGAGACAGCGTCCGCTGCCCAGGCCAGCAACATGGGCTCTGTGCCCCTTTTCATCCCTCCTGCCATTCACACTGGGGGGGGGGCAGAAGGTGACCTCGCCTAGGGCGCCAAAAACCCTAGCACCGGCCCTGGACACGACAATGCTTCTCTTTGGTATTTGGTGTTTGTAACGGGGCAAGGCTTTTAAAATCCCATAGGGACACTAAATGGATTTTGAAGATTGGCATCAAAGAAGATGAAACTTACTCCTATAGTTGCAAACAGCAGTTAATGAGGAAGCAACTATCACACCATAGGTACTTCACAACCTGGGCACTGACTTTGCCTGCATCCTCTTGCCACAGGTGGGCAATAACACTCCACCAGATTCAGGGAGGTGGGGAAGAATTCATAAGATGCTGAGTAAGGAGCAGGTGCTGGTGGTCGTAGCAGCTTCCCATTTCTGAGCTATGATACGCAACAACAATACTGGTTCACCGGCAGGAGTTGTATAAGCCACTGAACTGAAGCTCTTGGAATGAGGAATACTTTCTCTAGGATTTGCTTGCATTTCAGCTCCAGAATGTTGATTTTAGACGTGTGGTGGCACTTGGACATATGAAAATATGTGTAGAGTGTGTAGAAACCTCAGGGATCGCTGAGACATTGATAAAACAAATAAGCAAGTCGGCAATGTGCGCTGCCAGACTGGTGCTCTTTTGCCTGTGTTCAATTTCATACTGGCAAATTCAGGCTGCACAATCAGAGAGCCGATTCACACCATAGGTTTAAAGCAGATCCAACGCACATCTAAAGCGCATGACTTCCCTCAAGGAACAGTGGGAGTTGCAATTTCCCTTCCACAGACCTATCATTCCCAGCACCCTTAACAAACTAGAGTTCTCTGGATTCTTTGAGAGAAGTCATTCACACTGGATGTGCTTTAAATGTATGGCATGGATCTGCCCAAAGTTGATTTGAAAGTCTTGTTCAACAATTCTTCTTTCCTACAGAATTGGACTTTCTGCAGTAAGGAAAGGGATGGAGAAATGCACCAGAAAAGTGTGAAAAAACCTTTCCTTGATGCAACATCGTCTAGCTTCCCTGCAAACAAATCAGAATGAATGCTCGGTAAATAGCCAACATTACCTAACTTCCCTTCAATTTTTGTACAAAGACATCCAGATGAATGCTCAATAAACTGGTTGTCTGGAAATGATTTATGTATGTGTAGACAAAGAGAGACATTTAAAAGGCACTGCTTCCCCCAAGGAATTTTGGGAACTGTAGTTTATCCCTCATAGAGCCACAATTCTCGGCATACTTAAACCACAATTCCCAAGAATCTCTGGGGCAAAGCAATGTTCTTTAAACTGTATTGTGTGGATGTGACTGCAAGTCACTGCTCAGTGTAGATGTCTGCATATAATGAGAAACCAGTTAGTTTATGATACTTGAAACACACTGAGGGAAGGGATCTCAATCTCTGTAATGTAGGTCTCTAAGCTAGATGTCTCCAAAGATTTAGCCCCCACATCAGCCATCAGCATGACACTAAATAATTCTTTGCTAGATATGGAGTTGTCTTAGCCTCCTCTGTCTTGCTTCACCATTCTGATTACTTCCAGAGCAAACAATGCCATATGGAGCTGAAAAGATAAAAACCATGAACCCCTCTTTCATTTTTCATCCTCTTTTTTCAGGATCTGCTATGCTGGGGTTGCAACAAAACTAATCAGCTCATGTTAAGTGGTCTACAACATACTGCTTCTTGTAAAAAGCAAAACAAAACCCCAGGCAGCCCTTGAAAACAGAAGTTTGGATTGGAGTGGGTTATTGTTATTCAGAACATAACCCTCTCCACACACACACACACACACACACACACACACAGTATAAACTTTCTGTAAAGTACATACTGAAGAGCACTCTCTAAACTTCCAAAGCTTACAGTCTCACTGGTGGGTTTCTTCCCCTCCTCCCCATCTGGATAAAATGAGAATTTTTGTTCGCATAAGATAAATAGAAATGGAGCATGATTAATGTTGCTGACCACACCAGGAATAGTGTGCAGATTTGTTAAGAGTAAGAGTAAAATGCATGCGGTCAGTCTAAAGAGATAGAGAAACTGTTCCCGGAGCCCAGCATGTTAAAAATCCATTTGATTTAGGATTTGAGGGTTGGGGGGGGGGGAGTCATGAGATTACTTTGAATCAATAGTCCCATTCTTTTGCTCCACACATAGGCTGGATAAGTGGAGGAGGGAATGGGGCCCTACTTCTTTGCCCTGTCCTCCAATGGGGCTCCAATGTATTTCTGGCTGTGATGCACACAGGCTCTTCCATCCAAACAGGAACCTGTGTGATCAGGGCTTTCAGCTGCATACAAACACACATGCATAGAATCCCCATCCAGACTTTCCACTGAATGTATGAAGGGTTGGCAGATGAAGCCAATGGACATGCAATGATCGGGGGCATGATCAGACCACTGAAGGAACATCTACAAAGGGCTCTAAATTATAAAACCCTCAACAACTTGGAGCCTGTTTACCTTTCCCACATGTGCACACTAAACCACTTTGATTAGCAGAATTGGAATAATAATAATAATATTAATAATAGGAGAGTGCAAAATATGGTCTGAAACTCAACATCAAAAAAACTAAGATCATGGCCACTGGTCCCATCACCTCCTGGCAAATAGAAGGGGAAGAAATGGAGGCAGTGAGAGATTTTACTTTTTTGGGTTCCATGATCACTGCAGATGGTGACAGCAGTCACGAAATCAAAAGACTCCTGCTTCTTGGGAGAAAAGCAATGACAAACCTAGACAGCATCTTAAAAAGCAGAGGCATCACCTTGCCTACAAAGGTCTGTATAGTTAAAGCTATGGTTTTCCCAGTAGTGATGTATGGAAGTGAGAGCTGGACCATAAAGAAGGCTGATCGCCAAAGAATTGATGCTTTTGAATTATGGTGCTGGAGGAAATTCTTGAGAGTCCCATGGACTGTAAAAAGATCAAACCTATGCATCCTGAAGGAAATCAGCCCTGAGTGCTCACTGGAAGGACAGATCGTGAAGCTGAGGCTCCAATACTTTGGCCACCTCATGAGAAGAGAAGACTCCCTGGAAAAGACCCTGATGTTGGGAAAGATGGAGGGCACAAGGAGAAGGAGACGACAGAAGACAAGATGGTTGGACAGTGTTCTCAAAGCTACCAACATGAGTTTGACCAAACTGCGGGAGGCAGTGGAAGACAGGAGTGCCTGGTGTGCTCTGGTCCATGGGTTCATGAAGAGTCGGACATGACTAAACAACAACAACAACAACAACAACCCTGCCCATCTGGCTGGATTTCCCCAGTCACTCTGGATGGCTCCCAACAGAATATTAAAAAAAACAATAAAACACCAAACATTAAAAATTGAATAGCCAATGTGACCGGCTGCCCTGTACTGCATGAATTTATTTAATCCCTTTTTAAAATGGCCCCTATTTATTCCATTATTTAATGTGCTTCTTTCATTCATTACTAGAATAGAACAGATCTGCTTTGAATGCAGAAGGTCTCAGGTTCAGTTCCCAACATCTCCCAGTAGGTCAAGGGAAAAACTTGGAAACCCACTGTAAGTCAGTGCACACAGTGCTGAGCTAGATGAACCATTGGTCTGATCCAATGCAAAGCAGCATCCCATCTTCATAAGCACTATTACATAATATCTGGCATTTCTGCTCCACCTTAAGGCTCATCAAGTGGATGCACATAATATAATAAAAAAGCAACTGACTGCTATGCCTGAAGAAACCTATCTCCTCCTTACCACCCAGAGAAGAGGGGATAAGGCCCTCAATGCCCTTCAATTTTCTGTGCAAAAGAAAGTTTTGTCAGTAATGGAATTAAGGTGTAGCTCTACTCCTGGCTGTTTCCTAAGGAATCATCTGGGATGAATCCAAGTACCATTTTCCCACCAAGATAGGCGAGATACCAACAAGGTGAGGGTTGCCCTTGAACCTAAAAGTCAATCACTGCTGCAACAGTACTGCCTCCTCACCCAGCCATTTTCCTTCTCTGCATACAGCCACTTGTGTCTCTAGGTCTAGGTCTTTTGTGCTGACACCTGAGCAGTTAGAATGTTCGTGATAATTCCAAAGCAGCTCAGCCAATGATTAAAGGAGGGCATGGACTAATGTCAACAGAGTGAAGTTCTGGGAACTCTGACATGTATGCCTCCATGACATCTCAAAAGGTCGGAAAAATGCTGGGGTGAGGTGGTCATTCCACTGCAACCTCCCAGATTTTATCCCTTTTCCCAGCCTCCTTTGATTTTTTTTTTGTTATTCCACTTCAAATCAATGTGTTCTTTGTTTTAATATGGCACCTCATTTGTATCTCTAAGCCCACTCTAATAGCTCATTAATGATTTCAACACTATGCTCGGTTTATACACTTTCCCCCTCTTCTTTTCACAGCTTAAGGTCTTGATGTTCCTCCTTGTCCTGCAGTTCCGAAATCTCTGTGTCTCACTGGGTCACCTCATCTACACCACCAACTCAATTTCCCCATTTAATGACCCTTGGGCACTCTCCCATCTGCAAGCCTGGGATTGGTGTTTCTCAAGAGCACATCCACATGCTTTCACAACGCTCACAAGACAATCTGGCGCTTCATTGTATTAAAGTGCTTCTCCATCTGTCTGTGTCAAAGAGCCATAGCACTGAAATAAATAATTCCTCAAAAAGGTTCCATTACAAAATGAGACTCATTTTGCGATCCCTACCTTTTGAACATGCTTGAAATGAAATTTGTGTGATTGGTTTACGGTCTCATTCAATGATCTGTGACCCGCTTTGAATTAAGAAACTCAACTTCTGGCTTTAGCCAGGATGAGTCAGATGATTGAAGCCACCCACTTGTCAGGTACAATATGTTCATATGTCATATAATCTAACACTGACGTTTGATTAAATTGAATTTGAGTTCTGTGTTTTTGAACAATAGCTAGAAGAATAAACATCATTATGTTGGCAATTTCTTCCTATGTAGCTGTACAAACATGAATTAGATTCAGATGATACCTGACAAGTAAATATCTTAAACAAAGTTTTCCAGATGATCCACACAGATCTCTTTCCTGAGCAAGAAACCAAAACATTATCTTTGAAGTCAAAGTGTCAGGCAAACAGGAGGTATACATTATAGACTAACTTTTCCAACATAGTTTCTCTTCCATCCTCGGATGGTTCAACTTGGGAGGTAAATAATTACGAGGAATCAAAGAAAAACCAAGATGAAACTTGGGTGGGGAATAGTCTTGTGCGAATTCTTTCTAGGTTTGGAAAGTTATTATGTTATTAACTTCGTAAAATATAGAAAATCAACACTTACCTTACAACATGAGATGTTCTTTCCTTGCAGCTATTTGACTGATTTGAAATAATTGACCTTCTCAATTTCAAGGGTCTTTATACTTTAAACGTCCTAATTAACTTCCTAGTATCTATGGCAATTGGCAGCATTTCCCCTCATTTTTTTCTCCATATTCCTTCCTATACAAATATAAACACTAATAGTGAGAGTAAGCTTTGCTCTTCATCTGTCACACATATGGTAATCATCTGTGGATTTATAAACATTAAGTTTTGGGGGCAAGTAGGACAGACACAATGCTGGACCGAATCTCCCCCCCCCCCCCCCCACTGCTTTCATTGAACCATTAATCACCCAATAAATTGTATATGTGTGTGTGGAGATATTGGACATCCTCACCAGTGAGCAAATTCTAAGAACTTTGCTTGGGGTGGGTGCACTTTTAAATGATGAGATTCCAGGGGACTTAAAAAAAACCATGAAGGAAGGAGGGAGGGAAGGAAGGAAGGAAGGAAGGAAGGAAGGAAGGAAGGAAGGAAGGAAGGAAGGAAGGAAGGAAGCTTCAGTACCACTTCAAGCAGTGGCTCAGACGTTCTTGCCAGCTCTACAAAAACCCCATTGTAAATTTTGGTCAGACTTTTCCAGAGTGGCATTCCCAGGGGCATTCTTGGGGCAAAAGAAACATATCCCTATTGACACATTTCAGAGCATTTAGAGCAGAACTTCAAAGCATTTTATAGAAGGCACATATTCTCTTAAAGCAATAGCTACTACACAACCCCTCCTTCTGAATACATACCTTTTGACATAAGTTCTCTGTGCTTTTTGTTCGTCTTGTTTCAGCTGATCCACACTCTTGTCCCTCATTGAGAAGCATATGGTGTAGTCATTATAGCACAGATGTTGGTCACCTGGAAGAGGCTGAATGTTGGCATCGATGGCAAATTCAAATGCACAAAGGTAGATATGGTATGGTTCCCCCACAAAATTTGGAAGAGTAGCTCTAAGAACAGCCTCCCAGGTCAAGATTACCGTACATATCCAAGAGATGTCTAGGACTTTTGCATCTCTCCGATGTTCCTTCACTGTTTGAGGAACAGCAGGCAAAATGTGTCTAATCCTTAGCACTATGCCATTGCTATGTGTTGTCAAAATCTTGTGCTGTAATAAAACGAAGTCCTAAAAATGGTAAAGTAAACTTTTATGTTTTAGTTGATCAAAGCACAATGGCCATTCTTATGTCAGTACATCAAATGTCTTCATTGTGATTTGCCCTATGGAAATTTAGAAATGATGCACAAATCCAGACTAAAGAGACCTATGTTCATACATTGACAGTTTTATGTGTTTTAAACAAAGTATTTCTTTATTCACAAGTTATCCCCAAAGCACGGTCATCTCTGTGCTTCCTGCTGTGGCTTGTTTGACAAATGTCAATAGATCTGCCTTTCAAGCTGTAGTCCTGTCAACATACTCAACAAGCCATTGGAATACATGAGAGATTACCAAATCTGGAACACATATCACATTCCACAATAGTTTTATTTTTTTTAAATACAGAAAATAGTTTTTAGATGTCTGTTGCCCACTGTGCAGAGATAGGTCAACATGTGGTTGTCGTGGGACATGCTGAAAACATGCACTTTTGGAGGGTGGGGAAGCTGAGGTGCAAGCAATCTGTGTTCATAAAGTGAGCTTTCAAATCAAGTGACTATTTACTCTGTAATTTACTGTCATTTGGACCCAACCTTTCTCCTTGCCAATAACAGTTGTCATCATTGGACCCCACCACTCACCTAATCTCTGGTTGTACACATCTCCAATGCTTACCAAGAGGGGAGAGGCAAGGTGGTGGTGAGGTTGGCACAGTGCAAACACACCAGCAGAAGTGCTGGATTGTATCTGTCGGCGTTTTTGCACCATACTAATCTTGTTACCATCTTGCCCCTGCACCTGTATCTCCCAGTAAGCAGCAGCAACACAACCAACTAGAGTTCAGGTGAGCAGCAGCAGCCCACCACACTGTCCATGTCTGCTCTTTTCCTCTGCCCAACCTTGTATAATGGCCAAAAGTCTCTGTGGAAGTTTGTCCCCAGAAATAATGCGAGTTGTGTGGTAGGAGGCTATTGCATGAAGGGGAAATCACCCCAAATCAGGCACAGAGACCTTGGAAGCATGCAATCTCTGTTGATTGGGTATGACTGATTGTACCAAATATTCCTGTCTTCTGAAAGGAGTATCCCTTCTGTCCAAGGACATTCTTTCTCTCCATGAATCAACAACCTTTGAACCCAACCCGATATGTGTATATCCTGTGGTCTGTCTGCACATAAAGAAGAACCTTAAGCAGTTGAATTTCTGGTCAAACAAAGTTATATGGTTTGGCTCTTTTCCCAACTGTTGATTGTGTAGCTATTTCATGAATCAACAGTGTTTTGGTTTTTTAAATTGAAGAGAACCAAGGGGGAAGGGAATGTTGTTGAACTCTAAGCTGTTCATTTCTTCCCCTTCAACTCTTGTGAATAGTCTCAGTGTTATCTCAGCTGTTCCTTCTTTGTCTAACATCTACTGTCAGTCCTTAGACATTTCACCACAGCTGACTGGACAGAAGTGAGAAGCAGGATCTTCAGCAGCTGGGGCAACAAGGCCACCTGCTTCTCCCATGGCTGCTTTCCATTGCCTATGAAACACTAAGGAGACTGTATCACAGATATCAGGACAGCCAAGCAGCCAATCTCATAGAGTGAGACACAGTACTGGGACTCTGATGAACAACTGTCATACAAAGTGTGAATCCCAACTTTTGTTGTGTTCCTCCAGAAAGTTTCATCTTACATGGCCTGGAATAGACACTTCATAGCAAAACGATTTGATAAATGGAGGATTGTAGCTAAATGAGGCTGTGCACAGAATACAAGCTTAAAAGGCAGCCAGGGAATCCCCCCCCCCAATTTGGATTGGATGCGGAGTAAATGGAAGTGTGTACAAATGGAAGTGAGAACTGGATTTGTGATCAGAAATTCTAGCTCAATATCTAACAAACTACTATACATAAGACAAAATGCTCCCCATTTTAACAAAAGATAAAGCAATACTTCACACAGCTGCAATTTCTAAGCAGGAATTTTAAAATAATCATGATTTTCACCTTTACCCAACACTCACTGAAGTCAGGGACACTTTCTCTATGGAAATGAGTGAAGGTATTAATAATTACGAATAACAGTACTTCCACTGCATCCATGGGATGAAACTATGAGAACAAGAGGTAGAGATGTGTCTCATTGGTGACATCTCAAGCCACCAAACTCTGACTGACCTCACTGAGTCATTTTACGTCAATATTTAAAAACATGAGAGAAATTTGACAATTACACCATCCCTAGTTTCAGACATCTTTAGTTTCAACGTTTTAGCTTGTGTGAGGTCAAAGCAGACATTTGCAGATGGCAAAAAATGCATCATTGCAAAAACTGCATAGTTGCTTTTTTTCAAAATATGCCCCCAAAAGTCCACCAGCAAAACGATAAATATAATGGTTCTCTGTGACAAGTCCAGCTGATGGATATATCTTTATATATATCTTCATTGACTAGCCTTGCCCAAAAAATTCCCTATGAACTGGAGTTACAGGAAGATCAAAGTTGTGCCTTATGAAATTATGTATCTCAAAAAATATGGCAAACAGATGATGTGTCATATACTATGGTGTGTTTTTAAATCAAGAAAGCCATTTAGCATGTTACCTTGACTATCAAACAAAATATGGAATTTTATTTCCATTTCTTTTGGCTTGCAGATCTAGATACATAATACCATTCCCATCTCTCTGAAGAGAGCAAATTTGCCCCAAGTGGAGAGGGGAATGCATGTGGCCAGTTGAACCAATCAAGTGAGTCTTCCTTTGGGGCTTCCTTCCAATGGCATCACTTATATAGCAGTAGTTGTGCAAACCAACATTAGAAGGCAGTAAATCAGTTGGCAACACTGGGCATGCATACAGTGGGCGGTAGATGGTCTCTACACCAGGCACCCCCAAACTGCGGCCCTCCAGATGTTTTGGCCTACAACTCCCATGATCCCTAGCTAACAGGACCAGTGGTCGGGGAAGATGGGAATTGTCGTCCAAAACATCTGGAGGGCTGAAGTTTGGGGGTGCCTGCTCTACACATAAGGAAGCAAAGAAGTGGACATTCGAAGTCTTTGCTTGTGTGAGGTCATGGCAGGTTTAGTTTCAACAAAAACAGCCTTACAAAAAGAGCCTTGTCTTAGTAGCTGCCATACAGCTGCTGGAGGCAGGAGATATCCAACACTAGTTCTTTTCGTGTGTTATGTATCAATTAAGTGATGCCGAGTTTCAAGCATTACGAAAACGGTTCCTTGAGCTCTTTTGTTGTCATGCAAGTGGACAATTGGTGTACTACAAATGCCTAATTAACAAATAAATTAAACGAGAGAATATTTTTCTAACTTCCTGGCAAACTCACAAATCAAGCCTTGGATGCTGATAATTGTATGATTTCCCCCACAAATATTGGCTGACTATATTGACAGAGTAGCGAGGGCTTTGGCTTTTGGGATGCGATGAAGAATTTGTGGGTCAAAACTCACTTTCCTACTTTAAAGTACTGCCTATCCGTATTTTTTTATATACAGAGATTTCAGCGGCTTTCAGTGTGATAAATAAGCAAAGTATGAATGCCACCAAGTAAGTCGCACTAACCTTGAGTTTCCTAATGGGATTTTTAATAAGTGTCCCTTATGCGGCCCTTTTCTATTTCATTTCTGTTATACATTCTTACATAAAGGGCAAGGCGAGATTTTCATAAGAACAGAAGAAATTGCACAACCAACTCCTCCTGCCATTCCAATATAATTGAGTCTCCAAAGCCTTCCCTTCTTTGACAGTTTCACCTCTTAAAAGAAACTGAGCAGCTGGCTGTTACAAAAGATGAAACTAAAAATAAAAAGATGGTGGGGGGAACCCACAAACACATTAATAGTGGAGATGATACTAATGTGATTAAACAATATGAGAATTGCCACAAAATTCAGAAGAATCTACCCATGGAGACTGGATGGCTCTTAGATCACTAATGAAAATCTAAAATACAAATAGGTGCATAAGGGAGGGGCGGAGGGTAGGGAATTGCATATTAAAAGGTGAAGTGGAATCTATCGGCCATATACCTCTGTGATGCTGCTTCTACGAGGAGGTGCGAGGCAAGCTTATCCACACTATACTGGCAGAGCTACCTGGACGCTCGGATAATTTCTATATAGAGTGGCTTCTTTCCGACGCTATCCCTAATGTGTCAGCGAAGGTTGCCAAATTCTGTGCTAGAGCCATTAAAATTCGGTCCAATCTAATTAGCAGTGTCCAAATATTCTCAGAACATCTTCAGGACTAGCTAAAGAGGATCCAGTGATATTAACTGCTGTAGTCTACCCCCCTAAGTAGTAATACTCCTTTTAATTAGTTTTCTTTTAACCAGTTGTTAAAACTTATACTTATTGTCTACTTTTAGATACTCTTGTTTTCTTTTATTGTTTTTATGTATTGCATATTTATGTGTGCTGGTCAAGAACCGTAACAATAAATCAAATCAAAAGGTGAAGACATGTTTTAAGTCCAATGATTATAGTTCAGTTAGTTTATCTGCTGCTTTTCCATACTGGATAGTGCCCAAATCAGATGACGGCAAGGACAATGATAATGAGGATAAATAACAACTTATCAAAATGCAATGACACATCTGAAAAAAGACACATGGTTGCAGAATAGATCAATAAATTCAAATAAGACAAAAATGACAATTCAGTAAATATCACATATATTGGATATTAGAATGGTTGCAGGTAGAATGGATATTAGAATGTGTGGGACAGAAGTTGTTTGTTCATATCTATCCTGACCAGTAATAATCAGCCCAAATGACTGAACTACAGCTGGTTACGGGTGGTGCTGATAAAAATATAAGGCCAATGGCTGTTCTAGTCTAGCATCCTCTTCTCACAGTGGCCAGTCAGATGCCTATAGATAACCTGGTAGCAGAATCTGAGCACTCTCCCAGCAACTGGTATTCAGAGACCTAATGCCCCTCCAACAGTGAAGGTAGAACCTAGCCATCATGGCTAATATCAATTAATAGCCTTCTTCTCCATGAATTTGCCTAGTCGGCTTTTAAGAAGCTGGAAACTTGCAGACTCATGCTCCCAATGGCTTGTAAAAGAAGAGAAAGGCAGAGGCTGCTGTCAAAGGAAATAGGGTAGAATCCAACAAAGCCTTCATGCAGATCTGCTTTGGAGGGTTAGGAGAATGGGCAAATTAAACTGTTGGCCTCGGTCCAGTATACCTGAAGGAGTGTCTCCACCCCCATCGTTCTGCCCGGACACTGAGGTCCAGTACTGAGGGCCTTCTGGCAGTTCCCTCATTGCGAGAAGCCAAGTTGCAGGGAACCAGGCAGAGGGCCTTCTCGGTGGTGGTGCCCACCCTGTGGAACGCCCTCCCATCAGATGTCAAAGAGAAAAACAGCTACCAGATTTTTAGAAGACATCTGAAGACAGCCCTGTTTAGGGAGACTTTTAATGTTTAATTGATTGTTTTGTTTCATTTTTCTTTTGGAAGCCACCCAGAGTGGCTGGGGAAACCCTGCCAGATGGGCAGGGTATAAATAATAAATTTATTATTGTTATTGTTATTGTTATTAGACTATGGTAGCAAAACTGAGCAGAAAGCTCAGGAACCAAGAAGACCAAAACTTCAATCAGGAATGGGAAAAATTTATAATTGATCTTGGAGACCATTGTAAGCAGATGAAAACATTAGCATGATTGCAATAACACTTGTAATGTAACGATTACTATGGAGATGATGGAGTTATAAAAAGCATGGATTACTGAAAAAGATGCAGTAGAAAAGGTTTAAGAATAGAACTCATGGAGGGGAAGGTGGGAAGTCCACGGATCCAGAGGAATCTTTTAATTGTGGGTGTGGGTTGTGGTATTATTATAATTATATATTTGTATAAAACCATATATATGGATATATAGATATATATATATAGATTATAGAATATATATATATATTCCCAGAGCAGATTTTTGTGGGGAATGCATTGGTGCATGGAGGAAGGGGTATAAGGGAAGGTTCCATTGCACAAGTGCAAGTTGCCCAACAACTTCACTGGAGACAACTCATGGCTTCCCACCCTCCTTGTTGCCATGAAGGGAAAGTGCCAAATGGCCAGCAGAAGACAAATTATTGTAAGGCGGTTGGTTAAGAATGGAGCAGCACTATGGGGAATGAATACAGCAGGTGCAGATGACACATTGTGGATTTCCAAGTGCAGTATGTCTGGTGGTACTCAGTGCACCCTCCCCAGCTGGGATATCACAGCTGGTGTGTGGATGACGATGGGAACGTACAGAGCTCAGACTTTCCCCAGTCACCTCTGTAGCAGTGATGAACTTTGGGCTTTAAAATTAGTGGCACCCTGTGCAATGCCCATATTTTGTGTCTCCCTGCCTCTCACCATCCGTTGTTCATCATTGTTGTGGCACCCCCTGCAGTGCCCTCTCAGCTTGGCACCCAGTGCACAATCAAACCGGCCATGCTCCCCTAGATCCACCTCTGTCTGTAGTGTCAAAGAGGCACACTTGTTGCTGCTGCTACTGCCAACCTTTGCAAGGGCCCAGGATAGGGGCACCTAAATTTTCAAGGCATGACAGAGTGCTCATGTCACTTGTGAGCCGTGCAGCGTGCGTGCAACACGGCAACACATTGCATGGCATGCACAAGCGATGTCAGCATGGCATGCACACATCATGCGGTGCCAGCCCCCTCAATTGTGGGGGAAAGCTGGTGTCCCTGGCCCAGGGCCATGGGGTAGTAACCCATGTCAACTCACAATTTTCTGCCCTGGTCTAAATTATAGCATACTACTACCACATGAAGAGAACAAGGCAGACAATGTTGTAGCACCTCAGAATAGACTGGAAAAGCTGCAAGCCAAAGAGTTCAAGCATGAAAGCCATTGTATATAATATAGAGGCATGCTTAAATCAATCAATCAATCAATAAGGATCAGTCCAGTCTAATGTCTCCTAGTTCTTTAACGTGTGTATAAAAAGCATTCAATTGAATCTAGACTGTTTGAACAAAACTCCCCCGACAAAAGCTCAAGAGAAAGGCTTGTTTGTAATTTGGCCTCAGTCTAGCCTGTCTTCATTTGTCAAAGGAATCTTTGGATCAAGATGTTACTCCCTAAACAGAAGTTCATAGTTTTGCCATTGCACTAAATGCAGAAAACAGATGCTGATAGTTTTGTTCAACAGTGTTAAATTGGGGGAGAGGGGTATATTTCCAGGAGAGGAGGCAATTAAGAGGAGCACAGTGTAATTATTTCTCAAAAGCATGAAAAACTGCCATAATTTCGCACCCTTTCATCATGCTGCAAGCAAAGATCTATCAACATTTCTGAACTTCATGTTTTCACATTTTGCTTGGGGCTCATGCCTGAAATCCAAACGAATGTGTGGGAAAAGGATCTTTTGAGGCACACATGCGATTCCCAGCAGGAACGTGGATGAAGAAATATCGGAAGGTCTCTGGTCCAACACTGTCCACATCCTCACGCAGACTCAGGAAATGGGCTGTGTGGGATTTGCTGACCCAGTATTAGCTCTTAAGGAACATTAAGGCAAACGTGGAAAACTCTCTTCCAACCAACCTCATATTTGACATGTCGTTTAAATCTGTGCATATCAGAGAGAAAGAACTTACATCTGAAAGCATCTCATCATCTTGAAATATCATTTCACGTCAAAGCAAGTCTAGTGGGAGTAGCAAAAATATATCCTTAGGAGAAACTAAAACCCCAAGGTTTTGCTTTCAGGAATGACTTCTTCCTTCTATGCATTTTTATTTAATACAGTTTGACCTACTTGGAAACAGTTTTTTTCCCCTTCCAAAAAGTGATATCCCTAATTAAAGCTAACAGGCTTTGTCACCTTGAAAATCTATTATGATTAATAAAACTATTGAATCTAAGAAACCAGATGTTTTTCCCACTGACTTTTAAAAACATGTAACTGGAAACAGAAATTCAGTGCATGGATATAGGACATGTATAGGGCAACTTAAGAGCCAAAGTGGCATTGAATGAGTTATTGCACTTAACATGGCCTTTTTATGCAAATACCTGCTATAAGGAGCCCAAACAGGATTGGGAATGTAGGGGGGGGGGTCATCATTTGCTCCCTGCTACAATCCCAACTTTTATATGCCAGTTGTCTTTGTCCATGGAGTTTTCTTGGCAGGGATACTGGAGTGGTTTGCCAGTTCCTTCTCCAAGTGGATCACATTTAGTCTAAACTCTCCACTATGACCTGTCCATCTTGGGTGGCCCTGCACGGTATAGCTCATAGCTTCTCTGAGTTATTCAAGCCCCTTCACCATCACAAGGCAGTGATCCATGAAGGAGGGCACAAGGAGAAGGGGACGACAGAGGACGAGATGGTTGGACAGTGTTCTCGAAGCCACCAACATGAGTCTGGCCAAACTGCGGGAGGCAGTGGAAGACAGGAGTGCCTGGCGTGCGCTGGTCCATGGGGTCATGAAGAGTCAGACACAACTAAACTAACAACTAAACAACAACAACAATCCCAACAAAAGGGGCTAGCCAACTCTGCTTTTGGGAATGGCTGTATGTCAGCACTAGAGCATCTGCTTTGTGTACAAAAGGTCCCAGGTTCCATCTCTGGCATGTCCAGGTAGGTCTGGGTGAGATTCCTGCCTGAAACCTGGAGAGCCACTGTCAATCAATATAGACAGTACTGAGCTAGGTGGACCCAGGGGTCTGACTCGGTGTAAGGTAGCTCCCTATGTTCCTTAGTGATCCTGCCTTAAAGCACTAAAGGCAGCAGCTAATCCTTCCCAAGCCTTCAGGAGAAGGAATGCGGACAGCCTTATGTTCAACCCCCAGTTTCTCCAGTTAGGGTTGGGAGAGAACCTTGTCTGAAGTTCTGGAAAGTCACTGCCAGTCAATATAGCCAATACCAAGATAGATGAACCTTGGGTCTGACTCAATATCAGGCAATGCCCTATATTCCTATTTGTATTAAGACATAAGCTCCCATTAGTGCCAATTGGAGCTTTTCCAGCAAACTTCCATTCGTGTCCATGGGAGCTTTGTTCCCAATGCAATAAACAGATTGATGGAGACTGGTTTTTAACAGCATTTGGCGGTGGGGGGGGGGGAGGGTTAAAAAATCTTTCCCTCTCGCCATAGTTCTGATCCTACTCAGGGCTTCCTGCAACTGTGCACTCCCATGGTGCTTACGTAAAGTTCACTTACCAGTTTCAAACAGCCCATAGCTTAGCATCATCACACAAACAGTTGATGGTGACTCCTTTTTTTACTGCCTTCCAACTACATGTATACAGTAATTTGGGTTTAAAACGTGGTTAAGCATTATTAAACATGCAGTTGGGAGGGAGAAGAAGGAAACACAGGTTGGATGTCCTTTTGGCATTCCTGGATCACTCCAGGTAAAAGGCAAAGGACCCCTGGACGGTTAAGTCCAGTCAAAGGCGACTATGGAGTTGTGGCGCTCTTCTTGCTTCAGGCCGAGGGAGCTGGCGTTTGTTCACAGGCACCTTTTCCGGGTCATGTGCCCAGCATGACTAAACCGCTTCTGGCGCAATGGAACACCATGACGGAAGCCAGGCCACATGGAAACGCCGTTTAGCTTCCCGCCGCAGTGGTGCCTATTTATCTACTTGCATTGCTGTGCTTTCGGACTGCTAGGTTGGCAGGAGCTGGGACAGAGCAACGGGAGCTCACCCCGCCACGTGGATTTGAACCACTGACCTTCTGATTGGGAAGCCTAAGAGGCTCAGTGGTTTAGACCACAGCGCCACCCGTTCAAGGCAATTCCCAGCTAACTTAAATCCTGGGTCTGTGAACTATGGTTGCACAGCCCTAGTTCAGATCAGTAAGATGCTCAACTTTGGTATAGAAATAGATAAGTTTTCGTGAAAATGCATAATGTGTGATTTTATAGTAAGAAATCTCCTAATAGACATGGAACAAATACAGAATTGGGAGTGAGGGGGAGAGTCTGTAAGTTTGGGAAAGAATGGGTGACATTATCCTTTGTTTTGAAACTATCCAAATAAGGTCAGCCATGAGAATCATCTGGAAAGGTAAAAATAAATGGAAAACTCAATTATTCTTGTAGAACAGAAGGTTTGGTCTTGAAATTTAGAAGAAAAATATGTTACATTCACCTTCATTTCTCACGCTTCATGTGATTTTGTTCTAGAGTTCATTATATACATTATATATATTTGTAAAGAAGAAAGGGAAGATAAAGCTATACATTTGGATATTGTCCTCAGGTGGCCTGCTTGTATTAGCCTCACTTAAATTAACATAGATGAAACAGCTCAAAAGACCAATTGACATTTTGCTAATATATAAAATGATGGGAGGAAATGTGAAGCATTCACCTTTATAAACATATGAGCAAGTCATCTGTCAAAGAGGAGCTGGTGATACAGTTGGCTTGCCATCTGAAGGCAATGAGTTTATTCCAGCGTCATTGATTGAATTGCCGGTTTGGGACTGATTAGCCAGGGCAATACATTTGCAGGCAGAAATGAAATAAGTGATTTGTGACTTAGGCAGAGGGAGGGACATCAATAATGTAATTCCCTGCAGCTAAAGAAAATTAAAGTATAGAGAACTTATTCCAGACATACTCTACAGGCTCATCCAATGAATTGGAACCATGACTAATCTCTCCTACTCTTTGCATTTTGAGACCGGAGAGAGAGAGAGAGAAACACAGGAAAAAGCAAGCCATCAGAGGACTCTAAACAGCATAGTGGTGACATTTAATAAGGATGCCATGGCAGTGACATGAAATGCAATGGAGGTCCCTGCATTAAGCCGTGTGGGCGCACATGCATTTACCAGGCAAGAAATTTGTCAAATTTTTTGAATGTCAGAGAAGCACACTTGGTAAGTTATTAATGAATTAAGTACATCCCTCACAATGGGATGAAAAGGTGAAAGGCAATGATAAGCAAGGCGACATGTTAATTAATGGCACCTCGTCTTTGGGATATATTACTTTTCTGCATCAGCGTCATAAATAATTGAGTACCCTCTTGAGGCAATCATCCAGAGACTGTTTTAAACAACAGCAATTTAAAACAAGAAGAGAGAGGGGGAAATGAGGAAAATAAACTGTCTGAGTAACTGAATTGGGTATGAAACCAATAGGCTTACATGGAGAGACCTTCTCTGCAACTCTAAGAGAGGTGATATAATTATTCTGCTACTTGGAGATGTGGCAAAAGAGATTATTACTTATCTCCCTCTTGCTCCTCCCCATTAATTTAAAGTTTAAATGCCTAATTTCCCCCCTTGTGCTTACAGTGTCTATTTTGCCCAACACCGCACATTTCCTCGACTGAGCAGTTGATTGAATAGTAGGCACTCTTTTACGCAACTTTCTTCACGCTTGCATTTTGTAGTCATGAAAATAAATGTTCTTGGATTGGGACGAGGTGGGCAGAAACTTGACTGACTGACTCTACCTGGAGAGTGTACTATAGAAAAAGAAGTTATGGTATAATAGCCGGTCTTGTTGAAATGCAGAATGGGAGATAAACTCAGTTGGTATAATGATACAGAATATCAAACTGTGTGTCTGTCAGGCCCAGAATACAGACAGTTGGATACTACAAACAGAAAGCTGTTGGGAGGAAGATAATACCAAAGCAGAGACACTGATGGGCAGAAGTTGAGACAGAAGGCGACCTTCTTCTGAGCAGGTCATCTCTGTGTTCCAGTGGAACACAATAGAATGAGCAGCCTCCAAATGCAGTCATAGAAAATCTGGTAATCCTATTGCAGCTAAACCTCTCCTGCTGCTATTGCTATTTCCACTCTCTATTGGACAGCGTCCAGCAAATGACACACACACAGAAGAGCAGATTAGCAGTAGCAGTGGTTAGTTAACAATCTGAAAAACTACAGGAAGTGTGGAATAATAGAAGGGTGATACAGCGAATGAAGCCTTAATGTTCTAGCTCACTTTCTAGGTTTCACATATATGGATAGAGACATACACATAAACACACTTTTCCCTGAACTAAAATAAAAAACAAACAATAAAAAATTATGGCTTGATTTATTCTTCAGGTGATCCCTGATATAATCCAGAGGTGATAGGTAGAAGAAAATGATCTACTGGTGATAGAAATTATGTGTTCTCGCAGAAAAATAATAAAAAAAATGGTTTGAAACAGCTTTCTTTCACTTTCTGGACATTAAGGGCCCTCAACTAAATATACGTTTGTAGCCCTAGTTAAACATGTAAGTGATTAGATTTGCTTTATGTGATTTTATGTGATTCCTGAATGAATTAGGAACATTCAGGCAATTTTTTTTAAAAAAAAACAACCCTCATACTTTGTAGATTATGCACTCGCTGTGAAGAATTATTATTGGTTTCTATAGAGATAGTAACATGAAAAGGACAGAAAACTAAACAAATGATATGAAAATTTGAGATAAAATAAGACAATATTTCTATTGTGCATTTTTAAAAGAGAAACCAAAATTTGGATTTTGTTTTAGCTAGATACCCACTATCTATATATTCAGTTGTTGTGTTAAATAGCTTCATCTGTCATGTTGTTGTTGTTGTTGTTGTTGTTGTTGTTGTTGTTGTTGTTTAGTCGTTTAGTCGTGTCTGACTCTTCGTGACCCCATGGACCAGAGCACGCCAGGCACTCCTGTCTTGCACTGCCTCCCGCAGTTTGGTCAAACTCATGTTCGTAGCTTTGAGAACACTGTCCAACCATCTTGTCCTCTGTCGTCCCCTTCTCCTAGTGCCCTCAATCTTTCCAAACATCAGAATCTTTTCCAAGGATTCTTCTCTTCTCATGAGGTGGACAAAGTATTGGAGCCTCAGCTTCAGGATCTGTCCTTCCAGTGAGCACTCAGGGCTGATTTCCTTCAGAATGGATAGGTTTGATCTTCTTGCAGTCCATGGGACTCTCAAGAGTCTCCCCCAGCACCATAATTCAAAAGCATCAATTCTTCGGCGATCAGCCTTCTTTATGGTCCAGCTCTCACTTCCATACATCACTACTGGGAAAACCATAGCTTTAACTATACGGACCTTTGTCGGCAAGGTGATGCCTCTGCTTTTTAAGATGCTGTCTAGGTTTGCCATTGCTTTTCTCCCAAGAAGCAGGCGTCTTTTAATTTCGTGACTGCTGTCACCATCTGCAGTGATCAAAGAGCCCAAGAAAGTAAAATCTCTCACTGCCTCCATTTCTTCCCCTTCTATTTGCCAGGAGGTGATGGGACCAGTGGCCATGATCTTGGTTTTTTTGATGTTGAGCTTCAGACCATATTTTGCGCTCTCCTCTTTCACCCTCATTAAAAGGTTCTTTAATTCCTCCTCACTTTCTGCCATCAAGGTTGTGTCATCTGCATATCTGAGGTTGTTGATATTTCTTCTGGCAATCTTAATCCCGGTTTGGGATTCATCTAGTCCAGCCTTTCACATGATGAATTCTGCATATAAGTTAAATAAGCAGGGAGACAATATACAACCTTGTCCAATCCAATCCAATATACTTTATTCAACCGATAGTCAGAAACAAAAAACATTTCTCAATACAAAGATAAACATATAAAACTGAAGGCATCAGAGGGATACATAAAAATATAAAAATATAAAACTGAAGGCATCAGAGGGATACATAAATGGGGTATGACCGCGCTACTAAACCTCCTACAGATAACCCACATCAAGACATTCGATTATACGTTTCCGACACTTGAGCGCCAGGAAGAGGAATTTAGCCACTGAGAAGGTTATTTTCCCAGTGGGCTTGTTGAGCAAATATGCTACCTGACGTTCTCTTGGTCGGGAACTGAACTGAGATAAATACGGGTCTATAAGATATTGCCTTAAATCATTATAAAAGGGACAACTCAGTAGAATGTGTTCTGTGGACTCTACCTCACCCAAGGCACAGTGGCACATTCTCTGACTGTATGGGACTCCTCCAAAGCTTCCCCTCAAAACCGCCGAATCAAGGACATTCAGTCTAGCCGCAGTAATTAGTCTGCGGTATTCCACGTAGTGGATATCCGCCAGGTAACGGGCTGGTGCAGACCGATACACCTGCTCCCCTAAAAACATCCCAGATTTCACGCGGGCTATGTCCTCCTGTCTGGCGATATCCCCCAATCTCTGAGCGATAATCGCTTTAGCGCACAACCTTGTCGTACTCCTTTCCCAATTTTGAACCAATCAGTTGTTCCATATCCAGTTCTAACTGTAGCTTCTTGTCCCACATAGAGATTTCTCAGGAGACAGATGAGGTGATCAGGCACTCCCATTTCTTTAAGAACTTGCCACAGTTTGCTGTGGTTGACACAGTCAAAGGCTTTTGCATAGTCAATGAAGCAAAAGTAGACGTTTTTCTGGAACTCTCTAGCTTTCTCCATAATCCAGCGCATGTTTGCATGTCATCTGTCATATACTTATGTTAACAATAGTAGGGCAGAACAGGGATCCCTTAGCCAAAATTCCTTGATGAATTAATTCATTCTTTAATTATTATTTTAGTAACGTCAAGTTATGTGTGTAGCTTAAGGAGATTTTGCTTTGGCTAGAAAAATTGTCCGGCATACTGAATGCTTTAATGTGTTTTGCTTCAATTCCAGGAAGTCATGCTGAATCAACTGGTCTGAAATGTGAAATTGATGCAAAAAAAAGTGTATACTTGCACCCCCTGGTACGATTAAATTAAATTTTGTCATAAATTAGCCTGAGGGAGTTAGTGTGAAACATGTGTCTCTCATGATTTAAGCTGACTGAATTCTAGCAGAATTTCCCACCTTTTCAAATAACACGACGCTGCTTTTCACCCTCCATTGAAACTTCTACAGTACTAGAATAATGAAGCACAGAGGGTGCTACTAGAAATTTTTCACAAGCCAAGGAGATGAAGCCAATGGCATGCTTATTTTCAAAAGCCGCAAGGTTTTAAATGTAATGTCCTGATTTCAAGTCTATTCAGAAACAGGCTACCTATACACACTGCTTGAAGAATGGGGCTCTGTCATTAGGGTACAGCTAAGCCTTGCCCTTGCCCTTGTCATATCACAAAGCCTTACTTTGATGTGCCATCACTCTCTGCCACTTTGTGTGTAGCCCCACTTGTTCTTTCAAGTTACAAGAAAGTGGGAATAAGTCTGCTAACTAGCTCCAAACCCTATAATACCGTAGGTCACCAACAACCATTGGTGGAGGAAGCCGCTCGGGCGTTTGGGGAGGCGTGCCTGGGGCGAGCCGCCCATAGGGGTGGGACAAGGGTGGGGCAAGATGCCCAAAGGGGTGGGGCACACTGTGCGGCCTCCAGTGTCTGCCTGCCTCCTCCCACTCAGCCGCCCTACAGCTGGGGGGGGGAGGCAGTGGGCAGACGATTTGGGCAGCGCGGAGCCCAGGAGAGGTGTGTGGCTGGGGTGCGCTGCAGGCCCCGCGGTAAGTGCCACCTAGCATTTTGTCACCCCCCTCAGTAGTGACACCCAGGGCGGACCGCACCCACCACACCCCCTTCTTCCACCCCTGCCAACAACTGCACAAATCCTTATGTAGAGGTGGCGGAGTTCAAGCTAGTTCGCACATTCATTTTGTTGCAGTGACATCGCAAAAAAAGATCACAGTCACCACAACATGACATATGTGAGGGACATTTGTCATGATTGCTTCTCCTCTCCGTATGGAATAAGGCATGGTGTATTTTCTGAGGCACAATGGAGTCTATTATCTTGGGCCCTTTCTTTCCCTGTGGTTTCTTTGGAGATCAGACCTGCTGTTCAGCTGGGTAAGCAGGGAGGCTTCCGTGGAGAAATAGATCTTTGCAGCCTGTATTAGTAACTGCCAAGATTTCTGAAGACTGAAGCTGAGCACAGATGTCCCTTATCACACCTTTAAGGCCAGGGCTAATGAGAGTTGTGTGATCCAAAGCCCATTGATGGAAGCAGTGAGTGCTCATTACATACCCTCCAAGTGTCCTTATTTTCCAGGGACAGTCCCAGATTTACAGAAGCTGTCCTGGTTTCTGATTTGATCCTGGAATATCCCTCTTTTCCTTAGGACACCCCTATTTTCATTGGAGAAATGTTGCAGGATGTGGAGTTATGCAACCCCCGAGGCAAGGAGATAACTATACAACCTTTAGAAGACAACTGAAGGCAGCCCTGTATGGGGAATTTTTTTATGTTTAATGTTTTATTATTATTTTAATAAGTTGGAAGCTACCTAGAGTAGCTGGGGCAACTCAGTCAAATGGGTATGGTATAAACAGTGTTGTTGTTGTTGTTGTTGTTGTTGTTGTTGTTGTTGTTGTTGTTGTTGTTATAGTCATACCTCGTGTTGCATCTGCTACAGGTTGCGTTTTTCCGGGTTGTGGATGCGGTGGACCTGGAAGTGTTTACTTCCGGGTTCCACCTTGCGCACTTTCATGCATGTGCGAATGCTCTGCTTGGGTTGTGGACTTTTCAGGGTGTGAACGGCACCCCACAATGGATTGGGTCCGCAACCCGAGGTACCACTGTATTATTATTATTATTATTATTATTATTATTATTATTATTATTAAATAGGACATCCCTATTTTCATCAGAGACATGTTGGCGGATCTGTGTTTGGTGAGCCCCTACATACATCACTGTGTGATGAAAGCCGCCCTATGGAATGACCAAAAGCCATCCAGCAGGTGTAACTTGAAAACCAAGCTACAACATTTAGCACTGATTGCAAATCACTACCATGCTGGTTACCATACAGTTGTGGGGAGGGGTGCCATCGGTGGGAACAGCTTCTCCCAATAAGCGCATATGGAACAAGTAGACTGCACTGTATTTAGGACAGATAATTGCCCCCCCCCCTACTCATGATTAAGTGGTTAGCACAGTTTTCTCATGAAGAGAACATAAAGGGAGAATTGCTCTGGACTCCTCTGGACACTGTCCCACAGACACTCCCCTCTCGCTGCAGTGAAGATCAAGCCAGCTCGTAAAAAATGTTTAGCAAATTTGACTTTCTGGAAACCACAAAAAAACCAATAATGTGGTGTGCTGCAACCCTTAATCAGCAACTTGTAAATTTTACTCCTCTTTTCAAAAGAGCACTAAAAGCTACTGTCTCAAGCAACTTGTAAATTTTATTCCCCGGTGCAGCACAATTGGGGGAGGGAAACCTGCATTGAAAAGTACTGGAATGCAACCGACTGTAAATTTATCTTTGTATTGCAGGAAAATCCACTCCACAGTTCTTACACCTCAATGCACCTTCTATTTGAAATGTCACGTTTGAATGCCTTTAGGCCTAACAGTTGTCTCAGTTGTCAGAAATGCTAGGAGTGTTGACTGAAGGCCTCTTGGCAAGCAGGGCCAGGAGTATTATACTTTTACTTGCCTTGGGCAAGAGGGACAAAGGTTTTCTTGTTTCATTCTCAATGTCCGCCACTCAAGTTTGTATTTTTTTTCAAGGAGCTCATCATATGCAAGTATTACAAACAGTTAACATTGAAATCCCAGTAAGTCAAGCCCTTGCAGAATATGAGAGAGAGAGAGAGAGAGAGAGAGACGAAATACTCTTCTGTGTCTGGTGTTTTTCTCAATTTCTTATTTAATTGTCGTCATCACTACTTTACTTTAAAAGATAGGAGTTTTACCACTTCTGTATAAAGCTTCTGACAAAGATAAGATTTTTGTGAGAAGAAAAAAATCAACTGAAAGAAGGCATTAGTTGTAGGCAGGACGTGACCTACTTGCATATTTCCTTTTTGTGAGGAATAAAAGGCTCAAACCTAATCAAAATCTTCCACTGGAAAGTGGAAGCTGTCTCATATTGTTAATTCACAACTCTTTCTGCGGTAATTAAGCATCTAATGCTCCAGATGGCTAAGTGTTCAAAATTAGTAAATTTCAGCTCTGCTGAACATTTTATTTCAAAATATGCACAATACCAAACAACCAGCAGCTTTTAGCAACTTTGGGAGCGAATCTCTTGAACACTGGGAGGCTCCCATCTTGTTTGTCAAATGGGACATGGTTGCTGCAATCTGCCTGCTTCAGACTCCAAAAGAAAGCGTCAGGACGACAGTGGAAGAAAGCCAAAGAGACAGTACAATGAATGTTTAAAGGACAGAAGAGCACCAAGAAAGGAAATAGAGGGGGAGGGCTTTGTCAGTAAGGAGGGCTTAAAGAAATAATAAGTGTGTAGAGCTATATCCAAAGAAATCCAAAGCCCTATTCAGTCGTCATCCACATGAAGAAGGACCAGAACGATAGAGCATATGCTTTGCATTCCAGAGTCCCCAGTTTCATCCCCCAGCATCTCCAGATAGGAATGGGAATATCCACAGTCTGAAACCCTGAAGAGCTGTTGCCAGTCAGGGCAGACAATAATATGGAGGTAGGTGGACCAATGCTCTGACTGGGCTTCCAATGGTCATGAACACAGAGAGGCTGCAGGGTGGCACTTTTAACCCTGCTTATCAAGCAACTTATTCCAGCTTATCAGGCATTCAGGGCAAATCTTTGCCTGCTGTATATGTGCAGGATGCCTGTATGATTTAGAACTCAGGATTCTGATCCACGTTGCTTCTGGATATGTCAAGGTTGCATTCAAACGTGATGACTATTGCATTCCTTTTCCTGTTGCATATGTTAGGGGAATGCGTGCAAAACAATGTAGGTATTCTTTATTTGTTTATTTGATAAAAATTCCTATACTGTACTGCTTTGTTTGGAAACAACCCTCAAAGTGGTTTGTTAGTGAAAATAACATGCATTAATAGTAGGGGAAATTGCTTGCAGAAATGTGTACATTATACAAAACTGCATATAAAAATGTGATGATTTAATGCTGCTCAATTTTCATGCAGATTTTTTTTAAAGAATTGATGCAAAATATGTAGAGCTGAATTTAAGAGTGAACAAATGAGAAACTCAGAGAACCAAAATGCTCAGAGCCTCCCATCCCTAGATACACCCCACAGAGTTAAAGGCAGCTTAATAAAGTTCACATCCTAACAGTAGTCCAAAGACTACTGATATTAATCCCCAATGATTGAGGCTTTTCTGCATAGGGTCAGACCATAGATTGACATTGTCTATAAACTGTCCCATCATGTACATTCAGGAAAGCCTTTGGCATAGTCTGTATGCCATTCCCATCAATTAGCCACAGCAAAGAAGGTTAAATAAAGGAACCAAATATGAACAACTATTAATATAGAAGGTCAAACGCTAATTGGATCTCACATGTGTTGGTGGAGTACTTGAACAAAGGAAAATAATGCCATAACACATGCTATTTTAACAACAACAACAACAACCGGGGTTGGAATTCAAAGCAGCAGTGATGAATTTAATTATAACAAAATCAGTACAGTATAGGAAATCAGTACAGTTAAATTAAAGATTGATGTAACATATTGCATAAGGGACAAGGGGGAAGAACAAAACCATAAATACAATTTGAGGTTTACTGTCCTGTCAGAAACAATGATGAGAAGGATTTAAGTATCATAGCGTGAGCCTGAGTCAGGAAGCAAATTCAGTTTTAGGATGCATCGACAAAAACAATCTATTCAAGTCTATTCAAGGAATGATGAGATCTCAGTGGGAGTAGTGCATAAGAGTTTTGGTTGCTACACTTTCAGATGCAGGCAGAAAAGAGATGACACGGAGGAGATCAAGGCAGCTCATCTAAGATTTAGAATGGATTCATCTACTGTAAAATTGCATGAAACACAGTTAAGCTGCAATTTGAGATACGCTTCCTTGGGAGTAAGTCCCACTCTACTAGGTGAGCCTGACCCCTAAGGAGACATGTACAGGATTGCCCTGTTCAACTTTAAAGAGACTGGCAAGGATACCTGCAGCAGGGGGAAGGGAGGGCTCAGTGTATTTCATAGAATCATAGAATCGTAGACTTGGAAGAGACCACAAGGGCCATCCAGTCCAACCCCCTGCCGAGCAGGAAACACCATCAAAGAATTCTTGACATATGCCTGTCAAGCCTCTGCTTAAAGACCTCCATAGAAGGAGACATAGAATTTCAGTTATAGGATGCATTTTTACATCAAACATCAGCCTGCATAAATCAGAAACTAGTTTTTAAAAAACCACCCACACAAAAAAGGAACTTATGTACAGATTTTACTCTCCATATCTTCTGTGTGACAAATTCATATTCACATTTTCCATCTTTGCAACAATTTAAATGTTGATGCTCACAAAGAACCATTCTCTGCTGGTGAAATAACGGCACATATCACATTTGAAATGGGTGATTATGCAGAAATATGATCCCTGAATCTATCTGGGGGGGGGGGTACTCAGGTGTTAGCAGATGGACGAGGCAACACAGGGGCAAAGGGTTTCCCAAGCTCACAAGACTCTCCTGGTGCCTTTCATGTGGAGAGTGCCCTTCTGCAGCAGGAAGAGCAATGTTGTCAGTTGTGTGGAAACCTTCCATAGATACAAAGGGCTCCCTGCAACAGGACTCCCCTCTTGGCAATGTAGGACCAGCCCAAGACATTCTGGCACCTGAGGCAAACCACAAAATGCCCACCACAAACCAGGGAAGAAGGGCTGAGTGAAGATCTTCATCATAAAGAAAGGGTGAGAGGAGACCAGCAGTGCCTCCTATTCACCAAGAGGCCAGTGTAGAGGCCATTGGGGGGGGGGGGTGACAAGGAGGCAGCAGATCCAGCCTCCAAGGAGCATGCTGCAATTATTGCTGCTACCACAGCAGCAGCAGCAACTGGTGATGTATTCCTTGTCGTCCAGATTCGTGGACTGTGTGGATCCTTGCCGCCTGAGACGGTCAACTCACCTTGCCTCATGGGTGAGCTGGCCCCGAGGCCAAGGTGAGTTCCATTAGTTAGGACTAAATGCATGGTCCAACAGCTTTACAGTACTCACATTGCCTCTTCTGTCTGATAATGGCTGGAGAAAGGTAAAGGGACCCCTGACCATTAGGTCTAGTCGTGACCGACTCTGGGGTTGCGGTGCTCATCTCGTGTTATTGGCCGAGGGAACTGGTGTACAGCTTCCAGGTCATGTGGCCAGCATGGCAAAGCCACTTCTGGTGAAACAGACACACGGAAACGCCATTTACCTTCCCCCTATCAGGGCCGTCTTAAGCGCCCCTGGTGCCGTGGTGCGCCGGATCCCTTCCCAGCACGGTGGGCGGGCCGGCACCGTGGTGCCCTGCGCCACCCAGCCTGGCCGTAGGGCCGGCCCTGATACCTATTTATCTACTTGCACTTTGATGTGCTTTCGAACTGCTAGGTTGGCAGGAGCTGGGGCCAAGCAACGGGAGCTCACCCCATCGCAGGGATTCGAACCACCAACCTTCTGATCGGCAAGCCCTAGGCTCAGCGCCACCCGCATCCACAATAATGGCTGGATAGAGCTATACAATGAAGCATCAGTATTTTTTACTTGTGCAAGAGCTGGTCTCCCATTTATGCTGATTCCATCTTTCCACTGCAGCCACCCAGGTTGCATCTCATGCTCTTCCAGAACTTGTCCCAATCTTCTGAAGCAGCTTTTGGTGGTCTGAGGGAAAGCTGAAAGCCCCATTTCACCAGCAGAACTATTCTCACAATTTGTGGGATGCAAGTCGCCACTTGTAAACATCGCCAGGCCACCTTCATGCAGCGGCATGAATTCTGCTCTTGTTGAATGAAAACAAAAGTACTGATAAAGAGCCATGGTTAGGAGTGGGTGAGCTGTGAGAGATCAGATTCCCCCTCAGCCACAAACTCAGTGGGTAGCTTTAGGTAGGCCACTATCCCCTCAACCTCAACCCGTCACAACACTGATAACTTTGTAAGGATGACTGAGATAATACATGCAAAGCACTTTGAACACCTGAAACGTGCAAAAAGATGTTGAATAACTTACACCACTTTTTGGAAACAATTTATTGGATTTTTGCACTTTTAAGTATTTTGTTTATCCTATCCATTTTACATATCCTTTCTGTTGCAAATTACTAGCTATGCTAACAAAGGCTTTAAGACGTGGGTGTGGAACCTGTAACCCTTCAGAAGTTCTTCAGATCCCATGAACCCCAGCCAGCAGGTTCAAAGGTCAGGTCAAGGATGATGGGAACCACAGCCCGGAAATGTCTGGAAGGTCCCAGGTTCCCCAGCCCTGGTTTTAAACATTTAAAATATGCAAATAAAACATCGCTGCTGCTGTTTGGCTCTGAATGAGTGGTTTAGAGGAAGCATGGTGTTTGAGAAAGGGATCCATTTCACAGATACGCTTTATGAAATTATTCCATAATCATGGAAAGACTTCGTTTAAAAACATGTTTGCACACTTTTTTTTAATTGCTTTTGAGAAAAAGAACTGGCTGCTGCTGTTTCTGAACATAAAGCCTTTCTTATGGAAATTGTTTTCATGGAAATGGGCATGTGTCACCAGAAACATCTTCTCAATGGGGAGGGGCAGAATCTGAGGAAAGCACTTTACTAGCTAGAGGCTCCATCAGACAATATCCTTCTCCTATGGATTTGGATTTTAAAAATAAAAATAAAAATGCATGCTCACTTCTCTGCACCTGTGTCTCACTTTTAATTCTCTCTCAAGTGCACATCTCAAGGGCCAGTGATAAGGCTGTGCAGTTCTATATTTCAGGTGTGTGCTTAGCATTTAAAAAAGGGTTTAGAATTCTTTTGAGACTTCAGCCTTAAAAACCCTTTATTATGTAACATTTACAATAGCAGTGATTATCTCCTTGCGTTAACATGGTAACAGCTTGCTGAAGAAGAAATCAACAATCTAAACAGAAATCAGAGGCTGTAGGAACATTAAAACACCTTGAAAGATTGACTAAACATAGAATTCGGACCAATTTTAAAATTACTTTTCAGACACATTTCATGCCCTTTCCGACACATGGCGTCTACTCATGTTGAGTGGAAAGGACACTGCTGATTAAGACTGCATTCAGACATGAGGAATATTGCATTCATTTCCCTGTTTATAATGCTCACTCTTCTGTACAGTTTTCTAATGTTCCTTTCAGACTGCAGTACGTGTTATGTTATGGAACTGTGTCCTTTTGAGGGATATACTGGCAAGGGACACTAAATTTCATTAGACAAGGTCACTACACCTACCCCATGCTTTCCGCACATGTGTGGTTTTGTTCCCCCATGATTCCCACATGAAAACAGCAGGAAAGAACTGTATGTCAGTATACCACCCCAATTTTTTGTCATTTTACTCCAGCAATTTTCCAGGTTAGGTGGAAATTAGATTGTTTTTCTGAAATAAAATAACATGGAAATGACCTCTAAACATGCACTATATTCCATTAGTTTTCTAGAAGTGGGCTTCTCAGATATAATGCGGAAATTAACAGTGACGGAAACATCAGGGAAATGGAATAAACTGTTATGTGAATACAGCCATGGTTGAGCATCATAAATAAAGTTTTATTCTTAAATTAATAAGAATTTAAAATAGACCCACAATAATAGACATATTGCCCCCAACATTCTTTAAAAAATTAAATAAATCTCATTTTATAAACAGTAATCAAAGGCAACAAATTTTTTCATTTTATTCCAAGTCACAGATAACATTCAATTACAACATCACATTTTCATTTCTCTTTTTCATATCACAAAATAAACATTGAACTGAGACTTAGTAGCCTCCTGGGTAGCATTTCTCAGAAGTCAGTGCAAGTAAGGAATGGTAGGCACCAACAGCAATGCTTCTTTTTAGCATCTCTAGCTCAGTATGCTCTTACTGTCTTTAATTAAAGTCGGCTACAACTAAAGCTAGACCAATACTGAACTCTGTCTCTCATCCCAAACCATGAGCAATACTTACTTGTATCACATCATTATTTAATGAGATTCAGTTTTTGAACATTTTCAATACGAGTGTGCTTATTTTATTTTATTTTATTTTTGCCATTACTCAGACTTCCAGCAGTGACTTGAATACTGACCCAGAGAGAGAACTAGCATAATCAGCAGAACCGGTATCATAACCCACAGAGGCACTAAATATGTACTCTGACACCAATGAGCATACAGTAAGTCCAGTGATGAACCTGTGGTACCTGAGCCAAGACCCCCTGCCACTGCAGCCCCTGGGCCAAACCTAACCAAGGGGTCCAGCATCCTTATTTTTAAGATCCTACATGCCACTCTGTCTTTGCATTACCATATGCATTGTACTTGATAGGCATTAGAAGATATGGTAGACAAGGATGTAAGACTGCAGCCTTTTAAAGACCTCCTTTCCCCAGCAAAGGGTGGCATCTGGGAGAGGTAGGCAGGCTGAGCTCAGTCGGCACCCAGCACTTTTCAGACAGGGCATTTTGCCCATGGGATCTGTCCAAGGTCCTGAAGGACATATGTCCGACTACTCATTTCTTGACTTCAATTCCTACCATTTTGAACTGCTACACCCAGTTTCTGTTAGATCATTCCTTGGGACGTGGGTGGCGCTGTGGTCTAAACCACTGAGCCTCTTGGGCTTGTCAATCAGCAGGTCGGCGGTTCGAATCCCCGTGACGGGGTGAGCTCCCGTTGCTCTGCCCCAGCTCCTGCCAACCTAGCATTTCGAAAGTACGCCAGTGCAAATAAATAAATAGGTACCACTGCAGCGGCATTTCTGTGCGCTCTGGCTTCCATCACGGTGTTCCATTGTGCCAGAAGTGGTTTAGTCATGCTGGAAAGCTGTCTGTGGACAAACGCCGGCTCCCTGGGCCTGAAAGCAAGATGATGATGATGATTATGATGATGATGATGATGATATATTATTTATACCCTGCCCATCTGGCTGGGTTTCCCCAACCACTCTGGGCGGCTTCCAACAAAGTATTAAAATAAAACATTAAAAGCTTCCCTAAACATGAGCATCGCAACCCCAAAGTCGCCTTTGACTGGACTTAACTATTCAGGGGTCCTTTACCTTTTTACCTAGATCATTACTCTAGGCAACTCTGCTTCACTTGCTTCCACCATGGGCTCATCCTCATTAGGACTGGAATTTTTAACATCTACGCACAAACTTTTAGTAAGGATGAAAATCACTTGGGGATGGTTCAGGCAAGGTGAAGTACTCTTAACCAAAAGTTATCATAAGTATGAAATGTTGATAATGGTAGGACAAGCAGAATGAAGAATCTTTACTCAGCTGGCATACCTAACCTTAACTTAGCAGAAAAAAATCCAGGACTCTTCATAGGACCATATATGTTAATAGTGATCTCAGTTCTCCGAGTCTCAATTCCTGTAGCCAAAACAGCACCATCAAAGCACAAGGGGGAAGAATCTGCAAATCTGGAGGAAGCCCAAGGTTAGCAGACGCATAAAAATATCTTTAGGGGGAAGCCCAAGGGATTGGTATCCCAAAACAGCCCAATGTGGTCATGGAATGGTAGTCAATTGTTGGGGGCAAATTGAAAACTAGGAAGTGGGAGGGACAGAATGGAGTATCCTGGAATATCCTGGAAATAGTAGCACTCCACACATCTATGTTTTGTTGTTGATCCCACATGTTCCTTCTGTTTCTAAAGTTCAAACTATGAAGAATGGCAAATTAAGATGATGGACTTTATGGAAATGGCCGAGCTGACTGGGAGACTGTGTGACCAAGGAGAAGAGTTGGTGGAAGAAGACTGTAAGAATTTTAAAATATATTTTTTTAAAAATTGCAATATTTGATTTTATGGATTGTATTTGGAAGAAGATATAGGCTGTAGGTGTAGAAGTAGTGGTGAGTAAGAGAAGTTTATATAAATGATTTAAATAGATAAAGTAAGAAATTCTGTAAAGATAAGATATGCAATATGGTAAAAATATTATTTAGAAATTACTAAAGATGATTTACAGTGAAGAGCAGAAAGGGGGGATCTGAGGAAGTCACTTTACAATGTTAAGAAAAGAAAAGGATAAGTAAGAAATTTTTAGTATTGTTTATTGTTGTATTGTCTCTTTTTATTAGTGTTTATTTTATTGTAGTATGTTCTTATTTGTTCATGTTGTGTTATTATAAAATGAATAAAAAAATTGAAAAAAAACTAAAGTTCAATCTATGAGTGCCACTGATTATGTAGCAAAGATGCAACTTCTCATTCTCAAGAAGGAGGTATCAGTAGGTTGGGGGGGATCCCAATGTTGGCAGAAGTTAATAATAATAATAATAATAATAATAATAATACAGTAATAATAATAATAATACATCTTAATGTGACGGATTCATTTCATAAAATAGCCTTTAAAAATAGAATTGAATAGGCCATGGGATGGTGGCTTACAATGGTGGCAGCGGGGCAGGGAAACAGAATGGAATATTGTGGAGGGGAGCATGGCTTGAACAGTGAATGGGAACACTCTATGCTGCAACATTTTGTTGCTGCTTCCACTTTTTTAAAATTCTACCGTATTAACTACTCTTTCTACATGCTCTACATTCTACTTGCTTAACTTAACTTGCTACACATTAAAAAAATTCCTTCAGTAGCACCTTAAAGACCAACTAAGTTTATATTTTGGTATGAGCTTTCGTGTGCATGCACACTTCTTCAGATACCAAAATATAAACTTAGTTGGTCTTTAAGGTGCTACTGAAGGAATTTTTTTATTTTGCTTCGACTCAGACCAACACGGCTACCTACCTGTTGCTACACATTGTTTTTCTCTCAGTTATAATTGACTGGTGTGTAAATCTTGGCTGAAACATATTACCTTTGCTCCATAATTTGTTTGCTTTTTTTTTTTTACTATAAATAAGAGGAAATACTGTATCAAAGCTTTTCAACTTAACTACAGTCTCAGTGAAGCTAAATCTGAGAGAATATATTCTGTGACTCCTTTTCAAGTGTTTTCTTCACTTGATATAAAAGTTTCCTATTTCGGTACATAGATCATTGTTCAAAACTGAGTGTTGTTCTTCAAAGTGCCCTTTCAACCCACAATGATACAGGAAAGAGTCAGTTCTTGCACTTGATCCCATAGGCAAGTTGAATATCTAACAACTGTGAAATTTTTTGAAGTGGGAGCTTCTATCTCTGAGGATCACTTGTTTATGAAATATTAAAGTGAAAAATATAGATCCAGAGATGTTCAACTACACAAATCAAATAATAACTAAAACAATATTTTCTATTAGATTTAATTTGTCATTTCCATAATAGATTACCAAGGAGGTAATCTTTCACAGAGCAGTTATAGTAAAATAAAATGGGTCAATTTAAAATAGGCACATAACTGCTGACTGTAAAACACGAGTCTTAATGAGGAATTGTAAGCTAACAGAATAAAATCTGTATTCAAAAAAGTTACATAAATCACCAGTTCATAGTAAGACCAGCAAATCAGTCTCTTGCAAATAAAATCTAATAATCCTTTTTTAAAATTCAGATGACTTGGGGGGCATAGACACACTGTCACCAAAAAATGCATAAGACTAACAATGATACTATTTCTTAACACAGAATTTGGTTAGCATCTTTTAAAATTCTGATGGTAACAGAAACATACAGGCTCTGATCTAAAGGAATTCTTATTGTACATCACCTAGAACAGATATAGGTGACCTGCCAGGATGCTACTGAACTATAACTCCCATCATCCCCAACAAGCATGCCCAATGGCCTGGGGTTATGGGAGCTGTAGTTCAGCAATCTTTGGCAAGCTAAAGATTCCCCACACTCCTGGCCTTATTCAGCAATACTTTGCCCTTTACTCACTGACCTTTCTAAACCCTAACATAGTGAGTCTACATGTGGCCCAAATCCCCCTTTAAATCCATCTTAGCCAAAATAAAAGACTCTGAAACTCATAGATGGTACCTAACAGCATGGAAACTAGCACTGATATGCCAAGGAACCTCACCAAAATGCTGGAGAAGCTGCATTTCCACAGGCATATACCTCCACATGTGATGGAAATGTCCCCAAATCCAACTCTTCTAGACAGCAGTCATACAAGAAATATGAAAAATAACTAAACAGATATTAGAAGTCACCCCAGAACTGGCCCTACTGGACGTCTTCCTAGATAATAATGTCCACTCACAGTATAAAGAGCTCATAACCCACTCACTCTCAGCAGTCAGAAGCATCATAGCAAGACCCCGGAGAGACCTGTCAGGAGTAAGCATGGACCACTGGTATCAAATTGTATGGGAAACAGCCTTACGAGAATAGCTAACCAGTAGACTGACACCGACATGAGGACAAATAGAAGAAGACTCCAGTATGGCTCCCCTTTATCACAGCCCAACAAGACAACAACAAGAATCCACCGACAGCATATGCCTCAATATGGCTAACTTGACCCAACAATCACCTTCCTTCTTTCTTTCTCCTCTTTGGGAGGATGAAGGAAAAAAGAAGAAGCTTAGATTTAAAAAAATAACCTGAGCAAATTAGACTCTCTCTCTCTCTCTCTCTCACACACACACACACACACACACTCATCTAATTTTTATACATTTGGGGAAGCACTGGATATATATTTGTGATGAATAGTAACATACGGTAGGTTTATTTCCCCTATGGATTTAGCTCTTCCAAGACTTTTAGAAAAATAGCAGCTTTTAAAGTATGGAAATGTTATTTTGTAAAGAGGCTATGCAGATTCTACAAAGAGCAACAGAGGGTCTTTATCATATCCGACACTCTTTGCCTTCCACTGAGAGCATGTTCCATACCCCTTGGAAAACATCTGTCTATTGGAGAATGAGCTGTAATGAAGTAGATGTGTACCCTATAATTTGTGACATTGGCTTGATACAGTGTGTTCTGTTCTGCCAAAGGATTTCTTTTAACAAAAAGAGTACTGAGTATATTCCCCAGATATATAGAAAATGATGTTTCTGCATCTTAATGCAGAAGTGAAGTTCAGTTTTCTGCCCCCCTTTTTTAAAAAAAAGTGCAACGGATGGCTTTTAAAAATACTAAAGCCGCCATTCATTCAATCATTCCTTCCACTATCAATATTCTGCAAATATGATGTACAACTGGATGAGCACCTAATTAAAAATCAAACCCGGAGAGCTTGCTGTTCAAACAGAAATCACATCCACTAGCTCACACAAAAGTCTGCATGTGTGCAGGGTTTTTCTGGAAAATTTGATATGCGTTGATAAATCTATGATTTTTCTTCCTACTGGAATAGGAGTTATTCATACATGATTTCACCAACTTACAGTCAGAAGAGGGGGAAGCCATGGACCCACGTGTAAAATGTCAAGTACAAGAATTGCAACATCTATTTTCCTCCATGTTGGAAGCACATCAATTAGCTAACAAAAACAGTGAGCAGAATCACCACTACCGTGGAAAAGGGATCTTTCTTTAGCCTTGAATTCAGTCTCAGACAAGGTTTTGAAAAACACACACACATTTTTTTTAAAAAAAAAACCCTATTCTTCATTTCCCCCTGCTGTTCTCCATCAACTGAGAAAAGAAATTTCATTCTAAAATTATCTTAAGAAAGATGGTTATGCAGGGGTTTTGTTGCACTCATCTCAGTTTTCAGGTGGCCAAAGGGGTTTCTGAATGTCCTTTCTTTTTTATTCTATAAATCTTTATTTTTCCCACGGAAATAGGAGCTTGAATATTTTTACTAAAAACCAAATCCCAGTTCTCTTACAATTACATTAGGGGTTGTATCCAATGCTGACCAAATGGAGTTCTGCTCATGCAATGGGACTTCCTCTTCCCCTCATCTCCCCACACATCCCCAAAATCTTCTCTAGAGGTTCCCCAAACAGCAGAAGCAGAATTTTTAATGTGTGTGTTGATTAGCTTTTGAAAATATAATGGGGGGGAAGTCAATATAATGTACAAATCAATCAAAGTGGGGGGAAATTGTAACTGTAGCCATGACTGTGACTGAGTGAAGTACAGATTGTATATATCATCTTCTGCATCTACAATATTAAGAAATAAATATGAAGCAGAATTTGAGGGTGCATACAGATGCTGCCGAAGCAGAAGCCTGTTGCATAGTGTCAGGTACTGGGCAGAGGAGGAAAGGTGGAGACCACCCCCCCTCCTGGCCCTTCTAGGGAGGAGGAAGACAGTATAGATTTACAACAGGAGTTTAAGGGAGGCTGCAGCTCAGAGGCAAATGAGGGGAAAAGTTGGGAAATCATGGGAGAGGAGGAGCAGGCAGAGCCAGAGCAACAGCTGGCTGACACGATGTCATGTGAAAGCATTCCAGACTCCCCCTTTTCTAGAACCCGGCGAGCCTTGAAAGTAGGAGAGCAAAGAGCTCAAAGACAGAGGGCAGGTAGCAGCACCCGTAGAAGTGATGAAGGAGGAAATGGGAGAGACGGGGGGTGGAGGTTTACTCGGGACAATGCCACTATCCAAAAGGTTGGGTTCTATAGCCTCTCTCTGTGATTACTGAATAAAAAAGGATGGTAAGAATCCTTCCCTTGTCTTTCCTTTCCTGGGCCACTAGCCAGGAGCCGCTGCGAGCCTCCTGACACATAGGTAGAACAGCAGCTTTGGCTACAAACCTAGGTTTCATTAGAAATGATAACAAATTGAGGGTCTACCAAAAAAGGTGTGATTGCCCTTGACTCATATCCCACCCCATTCCCGGGTTCATGTCTCTCTAGTAATACTTGGTTACGAAAACTGTGGTGTGAATTCTTTGTGCTGAATCTAACCCTGCAAGTACTAATCTGCCGGTGATAACTGTGAGTGCTCAATGCAATGTTTAAAGCAGCAATGCCATCTTTTGTGTTTGTTTTTTACCAAATGTTATCAGGGAGATGGGTAATGGTGGCACATGCATGTCAACAGTAACCATGAAGCTTTGTGTGTTAACACGAGTATGTTAAGCCAATGAAGCTTTCTAGGCTTCTGAGAATCTCTGCGAAGGAATCGTGCCCTAAAACAGGTGTCTCTTTTTTGTTATATGAGGCTGACTAGGTTGCCCTGCCTGGTGCATTTTTACAGCAAGGTAGGGGCATATTAGCAATGCATGCTAAATCACACTTTCTACGTCTTGACTACAAATTAAAAATCAGAGATAATCAGAGAAATATTACACTACATTAGAAAAATGCAAAAGGGAAAGACACAACAAGGATGGGAACAGTGAAATGTAATTCTTGGTTCTGCTCAAAAGCAGTTTTCTGTGATTACTGACATGCTTTAAGGGTGCTTCATTCTCATTTTTGCATAGATTGTCCAATTATACCAGGAGGCTTCCTCTGCTAATCATCTTTGAGGTTTCAAACAAAAGACCATCACACTTCAGAGTAGTCTCACTGATTTCCATAAGAGTGGCTTGTGGCTTGCAGCCAGAATGAGTAACTACACTGGAAACAATGATCTAGCCTATATGGGACTCAATTGACATACCCCAGTTTCTGCACTTAACCGATTTATGGATTGGGTTCCTTGAGTCATGGTGCTCGCTCTTTGTGGCTAGAAACATAATGGTCACTCCAGTTTCAAATGAAGTAGAAATACAGCAGCTGAGTTCTATAAAGGAAGGAATTAAAGAATGTACAAACTGTGATAGCTTGCTGACAGCCAGAGTTAATTACCTGTGTTCATCAGGGAGGCCTATCATTTCATCGCTGAGGCTTCGTTTCAGAGCAGAACAATTGCACCCAGGTGATTTAGCAGTGGGTGAAATCTTCTTTCATAACATTTCCAATCCTAACCATGTTTACTCAGAAGTAAATCCTACTGAACTTAACAGGACTTAGTAAGTGCATATAGGATCACAGCCTTAGCCTAAATGTCTAGCCCAGGCCATAGCTGCCAAGTTTTCCCTTTTCTCGCGAGGAAGCCTATTCAGCATAAGGGAAAATCCCTTTAAAAAATGGATAACTTGGCAGCTATGGCCCAGGCATCCCCAAACTTCGGCCCTCCAGATGTTTTGGACTACAATTCCCATCTTCCCCGACCACTGGTCCTGTTAGCTATGGATCATGGGAGTTGTAGTCCAAAACCAGCTGGGGACCCAAGTTTGGGGAACACTGTTCTAGCCCCTAATTAAGTAAGCCTGTACTGCACACAGGTAGAATCACAATTCATTCCTCAACCAAGAGTGAGAAGCAATCACAATTCAGTCCTTTAAAAGTTAATGTGCAGCAGCAGGTGCTTCCATCACTTCTTGGAGTGTGCTGGGCTGCCATCCTGTTTTGTTGTTATTGTTTGCTTGGGTGACCTATAACCATCCCTCTTCTTTTCAGGTTCATGTAACTGAGCCTGGATGAATTACCCGACTTCATTTTTTTCCCTCCCACTTCAACAATGCAGGAGTTTATCCCCCATAGCGACACCTCCAAAAGGAGTCCAAACTGCAGGCAGCTGTGTATACACGCCCACACAGTATGACAGCAAAATACCCATTTATTAGGATCAGCTGACAATCACAGAATAGATGTTTACAGAACAAATTTAACTTGTAAAATACATCGTACTGTAGCAAAGGATCTCCAGCCAGCTGAAATGCAAGATTGGGCTTTTAATTGGAAATGCAAACCATATTTCAGAGGTGTATTGTCCTTTAACCTGGTGCAGTGAGGTAGGAACCCCAATAAAGAAAAGGATAAAACTATCCAGTAAATTTTCTTTTGATGCCAGCTGCCTTTAGAGTTTCTAACCAATACACAGTTTGAAAGGTTACAGTTTTACCTCATGGGTAAAACTCATGGGTAAAACCAAATGGCCTCTCCTTGCTCAAAGAAAATAGCCTGTGTAGGACATGAATCTTCTAAGCTGGTTCCCATCTCTCTTTCCCCACTCTTTTACTTCCAGCTGTTTATCATCAAAGAAATTGCATATGTTTTCAAGCAATACATTTCCTTTTAGCTGGCCCTGACATCCTCCAGGCCCCTATTTGATAGCCACCTTAATTTCTTCACAGCAGTGGCTGCCTCTAAAGGCTAATGTCTTTAATAAACTTTACATTGTGTCAACCCCAAGCTGATACCCCTCAGTCTTCCTGACAGAGTCTGGCTAAGCTATTTCCTCGCAGTCTCCATTTCTTCTAGCCCTCTCTTACTGTGAATTATTATTAATGCTCATGTTTCTATCTCATACAAAGACTCTCATCATAGTATTTTTCTTTAACAATCCTGGCTACCTGTAGCTGAGAGACTCTCCTCACCCAGCAGAGATGCTGAAAAGGAACTTCCATTGATGATAATGGTCAGCAATTTATCAAATCTTCTCAGGGTTACTTTGGTTCAGTTTATGTTTATTTCCTTGGTCATAAATGAATTTCAGAATCCTCTACATTAAGGAGGGTGGCATTACTAGAAGTTAATGGGCTTTCAGTTTATACTATTTGTAGGCAAAATGAGTTATGCCATACATAGGTTTCAGCATGGAGGAACTGGCCTAATTTACAACAGTAACTCTCAAAAAATAATTATTGTCCTTCCAAATCGGCACATTGGGGAATTGTGAAGAACAGTGGAGCAGAAATTACCAATGTTCGCTTATTCATCCCATACCTGGAACAGGAATCAATCCAGAGAATACAATCAGCATTTGCTGTTGTTGCTATCAATCCTCAAATGGTACAGTCCTCAAATTGATTACTTTCTCCCACCCCCCATTTACATTGTGTTTCCTTCTGATTGAAATGAATAGGATGGAATAACGCAATGGCAATGTAATATATTATTTATGTAAATTATGTAATTTCATCAGCACAGGCAAATATATATATTTTTTACTGCAGCTCCCATCCGCTCAGCCAGCATGGCCAACAGTCAAGGGTTGATGGGAGCTGTAGTTTGGCAATAGCTGGAGGACCACAGGTTTCTCCATTCATGTCTTAGCAGGGGCGGAGGAAGCCGCTGCGGCACCCGGGGCAGGGCGTCGCCGCGCAGCACACATGCGTGACGTCACCACGCATGCATGCACGCTACACACATGCATGCTGCATGGCGGCAGTGGCGGACTGCTCCAGCGCTGCACCAGGACGGCGCCAGGACTATCCGGTCACAGCGGCAGCCGCGAACACAGCACCTCAGCTCTGTCCCCATGTGGCGCTGGAGCGGGGATGCCGCCGGGACAGCGGGGGCGGCTTCAGGACCCTCTGGGACCCTGAAGGGGGCTGGCACTCGGCATGCCCCTCCACGACTCCCAAGCTGAGCGGCAGCCGCGAGCACAGGACTTCGGCGCCATCCCCGCATGGCGCTGGAGCGGCTTGCTGCCAGTGGACTGCTCCAGTGCCCACATGCACACACAGCACTCCCCCCCCCTCGGCGGATACTCCAAAGCTTCCTGCTGGGCAGAGCTGTGGAGGCCCTGGCTTGCCCCTTACCTCCGCCCGAGCAGGAAGAAACAAAGCGTGTGCCGGCCGAGCAAGTGAGCAAGCAGCCAGCCGCCGAGCAAAGCGTTTTACTGGGCTGCGGCTGGCTGCTCGCTCGTGGGGTGTGTGCTGAGTGTCACCCTCCCCAGAGTGGAACCCAGGGCGCCTCGCCCCCATTGCCTCCCCCTTGCTATGCCCCTGTGTCTTAGATCTTTCCTCATGTTGGTTCCATTGCCTCCTTTGGATGATAATTCAGTGCTTCAGTCTATTCCATCCCTACTTTGTCCTGTGCCCGCATCTCCAGCAGTCACGAAGACATAAACAGAACATGCACTTGAACAAGAGGCATTTATACGAGTAGAATTTGTGCCGGAGAGGTTCCTACTTGATTGTGCTCCATGTTTGCTTGACCTATTTCAGAAATGCCAATTCCTTTTAACATTGATGGCTGGCAACTTCTACTGCAGGCCAAACATTTTGTGTAGTTGTGTGGACCTTTTTTTCCAAATGGGAATTTAAAAAAGAAAAAAGAATCCATTGCTAAGGGAGTCTGGGATCTTGATGTAGAGACCAGCAGTGGGACGAAGAATTTGGCTTTTTTCACATGGCATAATTTCAATCCACAGGGACTTATTTAGGGAAAGCTCTGCAGGTCTTTCCTGTTCCTCCAAGGACACTGTGACCTAGTCATCATGGTGACTAGGGGCAGAAGTGTCTCATTTGGGTTTAGGGCCCAGGATTTAGGCTCCACGACTCAGAACCAGGGAGTGGATCTGTCTCCTCTTCCTTGGATCTGCTGTTCTAGGAGGGCTCTGCAATTGAGGACTGTTGGTCTGGGTCCATGAGTGGAAAGAAAAATAATTTGCAATGTGTCCACTTGGAAACTGCCCCAAGACCTAGTAGCTGTAGCAGCAATTTTGAGTAGCCAATGCAGGGTAGTGAAAGGGCAAAGCAGTCCCTTTCTCCACCAACCACCCCACTGGGATTTTTAAAAGTATTTTTTTTCTTCTTATAAAAACCCATTGAGGAACAAAATCACACACACAGCTCCATGTTAATATGTAGCTTGGCCTGACTTACTGAAAATTCCCCTGAAATTAAGACAGCTCAGCTTCTTTCAATCATAAGTGTTACAACATCCTGAATTCATGTCCATCTTCCATGTCCCAAAACTGTCAAGTTAATTGTACCATCAAAAGGTTTATAATGCGCCTGCCACATTGCGGCAGTTTATACCTAATCAATCAACTTGTCTGAATACTTTTCACACACTCAGGCTGTAGATTTTTAATTTGTTCTGCTGTGCTGTGTTTTTAAGCTCGAAGTAATAGGATTAAAAAGCAGCATGTCTTGTATGACCTTTGCGTTCCATAATGACAGCAGTAAACATATATTTACAGCGTAGGGGGCCAAGCAGCAATAAAGCATAAATGTGTTTATTGCAAATATAAGCAGCTTCAAAGCAGGCGGCTTCTGAAAAGCTTTGTGAAATGCTGTTACAGCAATATTTATGATCCTGCCTATCAACATCTTATTTATGGGGCTTATCTTCACTTTCAACTTACTCTTCGGTCTGGACAAATTGGTGTTTTGCTGATTCATTCAGTAACCCGAGTCTCAAAGCATTGCAGCATAGCAACCTCTTAACATTGGTTTCCTGCCGACCCTACATTTAAGCACAGATTTACAATATATAGTCAGGTGGTGCAAATAAACAAGAAGGTGAGAGTCCTGTGATTCAATCTCCTTGTTGGTGGTGGTGAGGGCAGTACGGTAGTTAAATGATCAATACATTATAGCCCTGGAGTGAGGGGTGCAAATTGGATCAAGACTGCAAAATCCCCCTACACTGCTTTCCTTGATCCTTCTCAGTACCTGAGGCTGCTATTGGCGTTGTTTTGGTTTCTTTGAATTAAAAGTTAACTTCACTAACCCTGGTGATATTATTGCTGAGATATTTCTGACTCTGGTTCCTGACAACCCTGGTGATGGTTGTACCTCACCATGGCTTTCAGGGAAGAACAAGGTTAGCTAACTAGTTACTGCTTTTAATAAGGAAATTGACCTTCAGAAGGCTACACATTTGAGTTGAGAATCCACAGGGGGAGAGGGCACCAGTCCTGCTTCCCCCCTGCCATTTTCCACTTCAGATCACCACACACCCAGAGGTTGGTGGTCCTCACCTCCAGAAGCTCCAGATGAATGCTTCTGAGAAGGGACGTTGCTAAGGGAAGACTATCTGAAGTGGAAAAGAACAGTGGCTGGAGGACCCAGTCTCTTCTTAGCTAAGAACCACAGCCTCCCAAAGCTGCTTTTCCTTATTAAGTGCATGAAACGTCTGGTTAAGTCCTCGTCCAATGTCATTTCAGCATAAGCAGAAACTTTCCATTAGCCTTAATGAGTAAGAATGATAATGCACCATTACTGTCTCAATGTCTTCAGAGGGTTTGGCAAATAGTGGGGATAATGAAGCTGTTTAACTCTAGAAGTGCAAGAGGCAGGACACAAATAATAACGGATCGTTTTACTGAGCACGGGACATTACTTGTGCAATACTGGAATGATAAGTATACACCCCCCATCTATCACTGTGCTCTATTTTATCTGCTATAATATGCATAAAAATTTGGCAGTCCAATTACATTTTGTGATGTATTTGTAATTTTGCACATGAAAACATTTTCAAGTGGTTTTCAGGAAACTGGAAAGAATTGGAGCTTTAGAAGAGAGATAGCTAACTTAAGGTTTTTAAAATTATTGTTCATATTAAATATATCAGCAAACTCTCTTGTGGTTTTACTGCATGCCCCCTACTTTTCTATCTCAGTTTTATTTATTCTCCCCCATCCTTGTTTTCTAGCTTAGGGCCAAAGTAGGGAAGTTTTTCGGTTGGATGCAAACATTGACAACAGGGGGCCTTGGATCCAAGGCACTGGGAACAGAGATTTAATCCATTCTCTTACACTATTTTTCTGATGAAAATCCCACACACAGCTGCCATTTACTGGATTAGCAAAGACATATTTGTACAAACTATGTACAGTGGTACCTCTACTTACGGATTTAATGCGTTCCGAACGCACATTCGTAAGTCAAAAAAAATTGTAAGTCGAATCCCATAGGAATGCATTGGGAGAAAAAATTCGTAAGTCAAAGCAACCCTATCTAAAAATTCGGAAGTAGAAAAAATCCTATCTAAACCGCATCCAAGATGGCGGACGGAGCTCCGTTCGTAAGTAGAAACATTCGTAAGTAGAGTTATTCGTAAGTAGAGGTACCACTGTATGTGTCAGTTTTACCTAAAAGGGCAAATGGCAACTTCAGGAATGGGGCGGCGGCGTTTTGATCAGGAAAAAAAGCCCTTTTCTCCAACACCTCATTTGCAAGTACAGTGTTGCCCCCCCCCCCAAAAAAGCAGGAGCCGCGCACATAATAAAATGCCCCACAAACAGAATATGAACAGGTGAAGCTTTCCCCATAGTTGAATAGTCATACTAGAAAATGCTTAACTTGTTAAATTTCTGGCCTGCCATACAACTGTTAATGGCACAAGAACCCAGTTTGGCTTCATGCTAACCCTAAAGCAAAATTTAGGCTATAATCCTGTACTCATTTACTCATTGCTAGGTTTTAACATGTTGTGATTGCCATGGAAACTTCTTTACCATCCACCTGCACTTATTGTGGAGTAGTATTTACGGAAAATAACTTCTAGGGAGTCCCTGATCTCAGATAGATCCACCACATAAGAGATGTATCCTGAATTTCTGGGTGGCGGCGGAGAGGAAGAGCAAAATACAGGACGAAGGAAGAAGTAGGAAAGCTCTACTAAAGGGGAGGAGGAAACAACAGGTCTTTAAGACCCCAGGGCAGGCCCAAAACCTTTTGGCACCAGAGGCAGACTCCCAAATGGTGCCACTGCAATTCTCCTCCCTGCAAGAGAAAATGGTGTCAGGGAAGATCTGCCTCGGGAACTGCTTGTGCAGGGAGGGAGAAAAAGTGACATTGGGGTCTGCTGCCCAGCGGGTCTGCTGCCCAAGGTGACGTGATCTCACCTTCCCTCATGGGTGGGCCGGTCCTGATCTGACTCATTGGCTAGAAACACCCAAGGGAGGAAGCAGCTCATCTCCCAGAAACTGCTTAGAAGGTTCCTGCACATTTTACTGCCTAACATTTTTCCTAGGAGGGCTAGAGATTTCCCTTTTTAAAAAATTTAAAGCTGTGGGTTTGTATGTTGGGCTGGTACATCAGTACCTCCTGTACCCACCTGCATATGTATATATTTACATATCCTGCAGACATATAATTTGAAAATTGAGTTGTTCTGTTACTAAATCTCAGGCTGAAGAGCTCAGTCAATTTTATATATTCTTTTGGTCACATTTATTTACTGTAGAAAATATGTGTGCTCAAAGTGTGTTTACAAAGTATTTATTTTAAAGCATTGCTGAAGAAAAGAATATTTCAATCCACTGTTAGAATTAAATGGTATTCATTTATTTTTGACACAGGATTTGGGGTGGGGGTGGAGAGAAAGGGAAGAAGAATTAAGGGAGATCCAAGACATATTCAAAAATGATTATTTTATGCAAATATTTTCCCCAGTCTTTATTCTAGTTTAAAGCTCAGGGATTTTTCATGTTAAATAATTAAGGGAAAACAAATCAATAGTTCCAGTAGTCTGAAGAATTAATTTTTTAAAAAAATAATACAAGCACGGGAGGCAAGCTGGATAAAATGCTACCATTTTTTATCTCGGTGCAAAATGAGTGAACATACCAATGTGGGTTATTTTAATTCATGCAATGGTCTGAGGCTTAATTTCCACTTACTCAGCTGCAGCAAAGAAGACACATCTGTGGCTTTCTTCCTAAATACCAGCCTCTTGCCTGGGTGATAATCGGGTGTGTACGAGGAACCACACTATAAGCGCACCCACGTGATTCCTGTTTCCTAGAATATATGGGAAGAAGGCATGGAAAGGCAGCTCTCATACAGTTAGGGCTAGAATATTCCATTCCCCAAATACAGGAAGCCTAATGCATACATGATGCCATTTTTGCTCTGTGTATGTAAAAGAGAAATACATAGAGATAGTTCTGAAACATGTACACAGATCAATGGTGCACCACGCTTTTGCATGCAGCTGAGTGCTAGAATAGGACTGGGAAACCCACTGCTAATCCATGTAGACAATACTGAAAATGAACCCAATGGTCTGAGAGCATCAGGCAGTTTTCTGTACTTTCAAAACCCTTTGCATGGTGACTTGAGTTGCTACCCAACACAGCGGGCGGTGCTGTGGTCTAAACCACCGAGCCCTCTTGGGCTTGCTGATCGTAAGGTCGGCAGTTCAAATCCGCACAACAGGGTGAGCTCCTGTTGCTTTGTCCCAGCTCGTGCCAACCTAGCGGTTCAAAAGCATACCAGTGCGAGTAGATAAATAAGTACCGCTGTGGCAGGAAGGTAAATGACATTTCCATGTGCTCTGGCACTCGTCATGGTGCCCTGTATGCCAAAAGCGGTTTAGCCATTATGGCCACATGACCCGGAATAGCTGTCTGCAGAAAACGCTGGCTCTATCGGCCTGAAAGCAAAGATGAGCGCCACACCCCACAGTCAAATTGAACTAGACTTAGCCGTCCAGGGGTCCTTTACCTTTTACCCAATATTTTACCACACAAAGTGAAACCATTTGCTCCAGAATTCCCATGTATGTGCTTATTTCAGTCTGTGCCTGTAATCAGTGCTTTTTTTTTGCTTGAAAAAAACATTTAGGGGTATTCTCATTTTGATTCAAGAAAATCACCATTTTGTTGTTCAGATTGGGAAAAGTAAATACAGCAAATGGACAAAAGTACAAAGATTCACAAAATGTTTAGGGGTATGTGTACCCCTGTGTACTCCCAGGGGGGGAAAGCACTGCCAGTAATGCAGACTCCCCAAGTGTCTCTATTTTCCGGGGACAGTCCCAGATTCACAGGAGCCGTCCCAGTTTCTTAAGGTACACCTGCTGAAATTCTCACCTCCACACTCTGGCTAGGTTACATACCATCTATGGCTCAGGTTGTTTTCTATCAGCCAGAACAAAAACACTCAGGATGCAATCCTGTACATACTTAGTGGGGAGTAAGTCCCACTGAAATTGATAGGCTTTAATTCCAAGGGGACATACACAGGATTGCACTGTCAGGGTCATAGACCTCCAGTAGAATTTACACAGCTTCAGAGACAAAAAAAACCCATTAAAAATGGGGTATAGTCATTTTATACTCATCCTCCTCTTTCTCCCAGCCAGAGCAATATGAAGAAGTTGTAGTGTAAATGAGATTTCAGACATGGTTGGCTTAGTCATAGTAATTCATTTTACAGTAGAAAACTAGGAATTCTAGCAAACTTGGAAAAGGTCTAAGTTGAGCTCTTTTCACATTTAAAAGTTTCTGCTTCAGATAGTTCAATATCTGCCTGGCAGAGCAAAGGGAAAATGTCTTCAAGTTTGACATTCACCACCTCAAGAGTTCTTGGGGTTTTGTTTTTTGCATTTATTTATTTATTTTTACTCGTGGGAATTTTATTCTATTTCTCAAAAGAGTTCAAAATGCAACCCAACACATAACAATGTAATTACTGATTGATTGATATTTATATACCGCTTACATGCCAAAAATCACTAAGGCTTCAATGATATGCCCACTTTTTGGCAGTAACCCTTATTGGGCTCCATGGGATTCATTTTTGAGCAGACATGTAGAGGACTACTCTGTAAAAGTAATAAAGAAGTTCACTGATTAAAAAAAAACTCCTTAGCATATCATGCTTGTTAAATACAGTGGTACCTCGGTTTATGAACACAATTGGTTCCGGAAGTCTGTTCATAAACTGAAGCGTTCATAAACTGAAGCGAACTTTCCCATTGAAAGTAATGGAAAGTGTTTTAATCTGTTCCAGACGGCTTAAACTGAAGCGTTCATAAACTGAAGTGAACTTTCCCATTGAAAGTAATGGAAAGTGGATTAATCCGTTCCAGATGGGTCCGCAGAGTACTTAAACTGAAGCGTTCATAAACTGAAGCATGGGTGTAATTGGTTCCAGAAGTCTGTTCATAAACTGAAGCGTTCATAAACTGAAGCGAACTTTCCCATTGAAAGTAATGGAAAATGAATTAATCCGTTCCAGATGGGTCCGCGGCGTTCATAAACCGAAAATTCATAAACCGAGGTGTTCATAAACCGAGGTTCCACTGTAATTAGTTCACTAACTATATCACATGGGGGGGATAGGTACCTGTAAATTGATTGGCATTTGGTCAGAAGTTTAAAAGGCTTCTACAATAAATGGAAACCATGGTGATATAATATATTTTTAAAAAATGAGGATTCCCTGCTTGCTACACTTGCTGAGTAGATTTGTCACTTTGGTCTCTCAAACTCTAATGATACATTACTATTTAGATGGTTGCTTGGAAACTTCCAATGTACACACTATGCATATCTCTGCTGCTGTGTACAGTTCCTTGCACTCTCCCACCGGCAGAAGTGTGAAATCTGTCGCCATGATAAAGTCTTGAAGCCCATGAAAGACCAACAATTTTATTATAGCATAAGCATTTGTAGACTAGAGCCCACCTCATCAAATGCATGAAATAGTATTCTCAAAAGAGCTGCAAATTGTGTTTCGCAATCTGAGCAAGGAAGGGTGCAAAATGTAAACAGTGGAATTAAAGATGACAAAGACAATTCAATTAAAGATTAAAAGTATGTAAAACTAGCAGCCCCCCAAATCAGCGATTAAAATCAATGCAGTTTTGAAAGGCCTAGTTCACTATCTTGATTCAAAACGACATCCAACTATATCCAAACACGCGCGCCCATGACTCCTGAGCCTCCCCAATCTGTCAAAACAAAGGGGGGAGGGGGAAGGAGATCGGGGAAGGCTCGGGAGTCACGGGTGGGCGACGTGCCGTTGACATTTGCCGCCATTGTGCTCGTTGACAGTCTGCCAGACCGAGGGTCATCTTCAATGGTTTGCCGCCCTTCACGGAAATGTTTAAACCACTCATACACTGTCTTTCGAGTTACAGCTTCAACTCCGTACACAACTGAGGATTTCGTGGGTTTCCAATGCCAATTGTATGTTCAAATATTTCTCGCTGTCTGATTTCTGTGACCATTCACTGAACTTTCTGGTCACAACTTGTATTTTCTTTTGTCTGCCTGACATTCAGCTTCATTAGATGTTCCTGTAATCTAGTGTTACGAGAGATGGAGAAAAACTTCACACACTTCCTCCAAACTAGGCATCATTTTATGGATTTCTATAATGTCACCTTTACACACCTTTTCTCCAAAAAGCTCCAAATGTTGTAACCTTTCCCCATAAGGGAGTAGCTCCATCCCCTGGTCTTGATCATTTTGGTTTGGTTGCCCTTTTCTAATGAGAAATGAACACCTGAAGGATCATCTCCACCTCCATCGTCCAACCTAGACACTGAGGTCCAGCTCCGAGGGCCTTCTGGTGGTTCCCTCACTGGGAGAAGTGAAGCTGCAGGGAACCAGGCAGAGGGCCTTCTTGGTAGTGGCACCCACCCTATGGAACACCTTCCCATCATAGGTCAATGAGATAAGTAACTATGCAACCTTCAGAAGACATTTGAAGGCAGCCCTGTACAAGAAAAGTTTTTAATGGCTGATGTTTTGCTGTGTTTTCAATATTTTGAAAGCTACCCAGAGTGGCTGGGGCAACCCAGTCAGATGGGTGGCATATAAATAATAAAATTATTATTATTATTATTATTATTATTATTATTATTAAAAAGTTATTGGCAGATCAGGAAAGGCCCTGGTCAGAAAGCCATCTTCCCATTGTAGAAAAGTAAGGGGTAAGAGGAATGGGAATCACAGTGGTCTTCTGATTCCAGTCCTGGAAACATTAATGGCTTAGAATAGATCCTAAGCAGAGGTGTTCTTTCCAGTCACAGAAAGGTTTCCAATCCTGTGAAGGATTTCTCCTTGGCAGAAGACAGGATGAAACAAATTTTGGCAATTTCTTCTTCTCTGTGCAACCCTCAGTGCCCCCATGCTGTCCCAGAGGGTTTCCCAACCCTACTAAGCCGAATTTGGAGGGGAGGGCATGGAGAAGGTGGATTCAGAGGAGATCACCTTTGTTGGCCTTCTCCCCGTGGCGACAGCATGCTACTCGCAGGAACCTAGCCTCCAGATCTAGTGTGTTCAACTAATTTCCTGATTATTTGCATAGAAGTCAGCATGTCAAGCCCTCATTTACATTTAAGGCACTTCACACCACTCTGGGGACATTGAAGTAGTAGAGTAAACTGCTCCTCTCAAATCCTCCTTTCCTTGTACATACCGGTATGTGTTCTGTTAGTCAATGCAAAGTGATACTAAAAATTCATCAGTGGTTGAAGAGCCTACATAACCACCCATGGATATCCAAACATCTGTTTAGCTTTGCCACCAGCTAGCTAGGAAAGCGCTCGCCAGATTTTTTATGTCTGCACTATTTAATTATCCTGAAGAAGCAAGCGCGTGGCATAATTTGATAAATCTTTTTGCACACTGAAAAATATTAGTTCCATTATTTTTGCTTTGACTAATAGAAAGAAGATCAGCCAGTGTTTCTTCTGCACAAGTGTTGAATGTTATGTTAGGCTTTGCTGCTGCTGCTGCAACACAAAAGTACACAAAGCTAATTTCTCATTTAATGAAAGTGCCCTTAGTGAGGGCTTTTGCTCATAGGTCAAATGAATCAAGCAACAGTCCTTAGCAGTTCAATTCATTCTTGTGCCCTTCAAAGACAGTCCCATGAATAACATTCGCCACATTCCACACAGAAAGCCTGGCGAAAGCTCCTATGTTGCAAAATCGACCCCAGTCATTTGCTACATCATTCACCTGATAGTTGCATTTAACACTGAACAGCCTGCTGGCATGAAATTGCTGTCTTTAGTAATCACGTGATCAGTTATCATGGATCACTGGCTCTTACCATGCAATTACAAAACAATGGGAGGCTGGCACTAAGTATCTACAATTGGTTTATTGTAAATTTACAATAAACCAATTGTCAAAACTGTTTGCAGAACAGCGGAGGTGTTTGGAGTCTGGCAAGCAAGGGAACCTATTTGTGTGTGCCTCACTGACCTAAACTCTTACAAAAGAAAATGACATTGGCAAAGCTGGAAAAAAGAAGAGGTGCCTGGATGTTCAAAGTTGTTAGGAATTTGATGGTGGCACCTTGGGATGCTCAGCCCTCATGGGGCTTGCACATAAAAAGTGGATGCTGTCTCATAAAAACTGGGTGTCAGCATCTCAGACGATGAAATGTGCATCTCTATTTCCCTGAGATAAGGCTCACAGGGGAGTGCTGAAGGCAGGTGTGAGTTGGTAGGAAATGGCACCCAAAGGACCGAAACACAAAATTAAATCCTTGTGCAAGTTCTGTGTGGACCCACCAGATACCCTGCTATGGAGAAATTATTGCTCTTTTGGACGTCAGAACTCCAGCTTCCAAACACTGTTGAACAAATGCCTTAACGAAAAAAAATTGGCACTTCGCAGATTTTTTTATGTGTAGGAAAGGAAAGAAACTCATATCAGGGATGTGTGTTGCTTACTGCCTTTGCTTTCCCATTTTTTGACTTTCACAGAATTCTAGGCCACTTACTGATGTGAATTGGGGCAAGGTAAATAAGTTGCCTTCTTCCCTAGTTGCTCAAACTGCAGTTTTTCATTTCTCACTGCACCCACCCCCTCCAATCTGAAAATAAAAACTATGTTTTCTATGTATAGCACTCATCTTTTGGCCCCTCCCTTATCATTTGACAGTGAGAGTCAGCTGACCTTCAGAAGAAAACAAGGGAAATTCAAAGGAACTCAAAGACACAGGTAAACTAAGAATGGAAGGGCACAGCTAGCTGATATGGATAGCCTAGTTCAAATTGCAACTTTGCTTAAAGTTCCTCGATGCAAGATTAGACACAGACATGGGGCAACATTAGATGCGGACGCACAAAACTACTGTATATACTTCAGTGTTGGGATAATCTAAGGAGTCTCTTCAAGCATCATCATCCAACTAAGGAGTAACAATGAACAGCTGCCACCTATATTAGATTCTGAGGGTGATTCATCTTTCTCTGAAATCCCTTTCATTTTTATTTCAGGCAAGTTGACACCGGGATAGGGCAAAGGCACAGAGAGGTACGTAAATGAAAGTGTGATCTTGGCTGGTTACAATCCTACTTGATCAAGCTTTCTGGTGTTCAGAATGGAGATACTGTATGTACATGAGTGTGATTTTGCATAGCTAGAAGGCTACTTATTTGTGTAATAGTAACAGAGACATCTGTTGCTCCTCCAACTTTTGCTTCTGTTCTGCACCCCTTGTGCCTTTGGCCCTGTCTGCTGTTGGCAGATTCTCTATCCCTGCTACAGAAGAAACAAATGCACGGCTTTTATTCTCAATCTTGTCCTTTACTTCCTGCTTTCAGAAAATGTGTTCCCAGGAATCTTAGTATTTTCTTATCAGTATCATTTCTGCATGATATTTGTAGCAGGAATCCGTGTGACGATGAATGGCAGGGCTGTATTCTGTGAATGGCCCCTATTCTGCTTGGTACTATCCAGCAAAAGCTATGTAAACTGAAGCAGAAGTTCGCCTCTTCTCCCAAGTTTACTGATTTCATTCAATTCCCTTTTTACAGCCTCAGACTAGCTGCAAATAGAAAGGCATGAGAAGGTCATGCTTCCAAAGATCAAACTTTTAATTGTCCTTTGAATAAGAGCACAGAGCTTTGCATACGAATGAGTCCTTTTCCATGAAGCAAGTCAGCTATTTTCAGCTCAAGGCCCCAGTCTTCGATTTCTTATCTGTAGCTATGGAAATAGGATTAGATGGCATTCCGAAAAATTCCGTTTAACAAATCGGCAAAGGAGGGTGCACAGGATTGTGCTGGTAGGACAATGCAGGGAAATTGCATAAAGAGAATCCCACCAGGGCCTGGATCATTTCTCAAAATAATGATGCTCAACCCATCCAGCGCCA